>NC_064618.1:662640862-662967362 GCF_023898315.1 Schistocerca nitens
AAGTTTGGGGAGATGGAGGGTTTGTCCAAAATGCGCTCTGGATCGGTCCTGATACAAACGGCATCCTCTGCCCAGTCACGACTGTTACTTGCTTGTGACAAGTTGGGGGATGTTGCTGTTACGATCACACCCCATAAGAGTTTAAATATGGTCCAGGGAGTTATTTACCATAAGGACCTTCTTTTGCAGTCTGATGACGAGCTGCGCGCCAACTTAGAGCGCCGAGGTGTACATTTCGTCCGGCGCATTCATCGGGGTCCGAAGAAAAATCAGTTTGCTACCAGTGCCTTATCTTGGCCTTCGAGGGTGATACGTTACCGGAAAAGGTCAAGGTGATGGTCTACCGATGTGACGTCAAGCCCTATATCCCTCCCCCAATGCGGTGCTTCAAGTGCTGGAAGTTCGGCCATAAGTCTTCCCGCCGCACTTCCAGCCTCACATGTCGAGATTGCGGACGCCCATCTCATCGCGATACTCCATGTGCCCTGCCTCCCATCTGTGTCAACTGCGGGGAGCACCATTCACCTTGCTCGCCAGACTGCCGAATTTTCCAGAAAGAGCGCAAATTCATGGAATATAAGACCCTGGACCGACTGACCTATACTGAGGCCAAAAGGAAATACGACCGATTACATCCTGTGAGAATGACATCTTCCTACGCTGCTGCTACAACACCTGTGCTAGCCCCATCAGTTTCTCGATTTCCGGCCGGATCGACGAGTAGTACAACTCCTCCTGCCCCCTTGCCAGTGGGGGGCTCTACCCACTGGGTTGCTCCTGCGCCGCCTACCTCAGGAGCAACACCATCCCACCCATCGGGGACGTCCGTCCCCGCTTCTAAGCCGGAGAAGTGCCCTCCCCAGCCCGTTAAACCCAAGGAGCAGCGTGAGAAATCCAAGAAGAAGAGCTCTAAGCCCAAGGAACTCGTGGTGGCAGCCACCCCACCGCAACCTTCCAGCTCTGCGTCTGAGGACGAGGTGGAGATTCTGGCGTCCGCTGAGGACCTCGATCTCGCCGGTCCCTCAGACGCCACGGATAGCGCTAGCACCAGTGCTCAATTGGAGGCAGCAGGTGACCCAGCGGCGTAATCTGCCTTCCAAGTCCCGTCACGCCTCTCTCAGACATGGCCAATACCATCCTCCAGTGGAACTGCAGCGGTTTCTTCCACCATCTAGCTGAGCTCCGACAACTTATCAGCCTTCACCCTTTCTTCTGCATTGCACTTCTGGAAACTTGGTTTCCAGCAATGCGAACCCCCGCCCTCCGTGGCTATCGGGGTTATTATAAGAACCGGGCAGCTTATGAAAGGGTGTCTGGTGGCGTCTGCATATATGTCCTTAACTCTCTTCACAGCGAGTTTGTAGCTCTACAAACAGCTTATAGGCTGTCGCTGTTCGGGTGTGGACGCCACAGGCTGTTACCGTCTGCAGTCTGTACCTTCCACCGGATGGTGCTGTCGCGCAGCATGTCCTGGCTGCTCTGATAGCCCAATTGCCGCCACCTTTCTTGTTACTGGGCGACTTCAACGCCCATAACCCTCCGTGGGGTGGGTCTGTGAAGACAGGTCGAGGCGCCACCATTGAGCATTTATTAGCACAGCTCGATCTTTCGCTTTTAAATGATGGTTCCTCCACACACTTTGGCGTGGCGTATGGCACGTACTCCGCCATCGACCTTTCGATCTGCAGCCCTAGCCTCGTACCGTCTGTCCAATGGAGAGTGCATGACGACCTGTGTGGAAGTGACCACTTTCCGATCTTTCCGTCACTGCCACAGCGTCAGTCTTCTCTGCGCCCTTGGAGGTGGGCTATGAATAAGGCTGACTGGGACTTGTTTTCCTCCACTGCCGCTATTGAGCCTCTCTCTCTAGTGATGACATTGATGTGGTGGTTCAATCGGTCACCACCGGCATCGTTACTGCCGCCGAATCTGCCATTCCCAGTTCTTCTGGGTCCCCTAGGTGGCGTACTGTGCCTTGGTGGTCGCCTGCGATCGCTGCAGCGATTAAAGATCGCCGGCGGGCGCTCCAGCGTCACAAGCGACATCCCTGCATTGAACACCTCATCACCTTCAAACGGCTGCGTGCGCGGGCCCGCCGCCTTATCCGCCAAAGCAAGCAGGAGTGCTGGGAGCGGTATGTGTCCACCATTGGCCTCCATGTCTCTCCATCGCAGGTCTGGGCCAAGATCAGACGCCTTTCCGGCTATCGGACCCCTGTCAGCGTCCATGCGCTCTCACTGAATGGAGCAGT
The DNA here is from genome assembly GCF_023898315.1 of Schistocerca nitens. Lineage (NCBI taxonomy): Eukaryota > Metazoa > Arthropoda > Insecta > Orthoptera > Acrididae > Schistocerca > Schistocerca nitens. Next base: position 662,643,114 of record NC_064618.1, read on the forward strand.
CTGTACAGACTCCGACGAAATTGCCAACAGCTTGGCAGAGCATTTTGCTCTTAGTTCCGCTTCTTCCAATTACCCACTGGCCTTCCGCTCCATTAAAGATCGGATGGAACGTTGGAGCCTTTCTTCTCGCACCCACCATTCTGAATCCTACAATGCTCAATTCAGTGAGTGGGAATTTCACAGTGCCCTTGCCGCTTGCCCTGACACCGCTCCTGGGCCAGATCGCATCCACTGTCAGATGCTGAAACACCTTTCAGTGGACTGCAAGCGATGCCTCCTCGACCTTTACAACCGTCTCTGGGTCGAGGGTGAGTTTCCGTCGCAATGGCGGGAAAGCATTGTCATCCCCGTTTTGAAACCAGGCAAGAGCCCTTAGGAGGTGGACAGCTACCGCCCCGTTAGCCTCACCAACGTTCTTTGCAAGCTTCTCGAACGGATGGTGAGCCGGCGCTTGAATTGGGTACTGGAGTCTCGGGGCCTTCTGGCTCCGTCTCAGGGTGGGTTCCGCAAAGGCCGCTCCGCCACCGACAATCTGGTGAGTCTGGAGTCGGCCATCCGTACTGCTTTTGCCCGCCGTCAGCACCTGGTCGCTGTCTTTTTCGACATGCGGAAGGCATACGATACGACATGGCGTCATCACATACTTTCTACGCTTCATGTATGGGGTCTTCGGGGCCCTCTGCCGATCTTTATCCGAAATTTTCTGTCGTATCGTACCTTCCGCGTGCAAGTCGCGGCCTCTCATAGTTCCTCCCGAGTCCAGGAGAACGGGGTACCACAGGGATCTGTCCTCAGTGTCTGCCTGTTTTTAATCGCAATAAACGGGCTCGCTGCAGCGGTGGGAAATTCTGTCTCCGCTTCCCTGTATGCTGACGACTTCTGCCTTTACTACAGCTCTACTGGCATTGCAGCTGTTGAACGTCAGCTACAGGGCGCTATCCGCAAGGCGCAGTCTTGGGCTGTAGCGCATGGTTTTCAGTTTTTTGGCTGCCAAGACCCGCGTTATGCATTTCTGCCGGCGCCGAACAGTCCATCCTGAGCCGCGGCTTTATCTTGCCGACGAACTCCTTGCTGTGGTGGAGACCCACAGGTTTTTGGGTGTAGTTTTTGATGCCCGGCTGACTTTGCTGCCTCACATTCGGCAGCTTAAACAGGCGTGTTGGCGGCATCTAAATGCTCTGAGATGCTTGAGCCACACCCGCTGGGGCGCCGACCGATCTACCCTGTTATGGCTCTACCTTGCGTTAATCCAGTCTCGTCTGGATTGGTTCAAAATGGTTCAAATGGCTCTGAGCACTATGGGACTTAACATCTATGGTCATCAGTCCCCTAGAACTTAGAACTACTTACACCTAACCTAAGGACATCACACAACACCCAGCCATCACGAGGCAGAGAAAATCCCTGACCCCGCCGGGAATCGAACCCGGGAACCCGGGCGTGGGAAGCGAGAACGCTACCGCACGACCACGAGATGCGGGCTCTCGTCTGGATTATGGGAGCCTGGCTCATGGCTCAGCATCCCCATCTGCGCTGCGGGTACTGGACCCAATCCTACACAGCGGCATACGCCTTGCCACTGGTGCTTTCCGGACCAGCCCAGTGGACAGCATACTTGCGGAGGCATGTGTCCCTCCATTGCGGTTCAGGCGGCAAAATTTATTGGCCGCTTATGCTGCCCATGTTTTTAGCTTGCCCGGGCATCCAAACTGTCGTCTCCTGTTCCCGCGATCGGTCGTCCATCTGCCAGACCGTCGGCCCGGTCAGGTTGTACGATCGCGGTCCGCGTCCGAGAGCTTCTCTCCGGGCTTGGGGCTTTACCTCTTCCGCCTCCTTTCCGGGCACCTCTGCGCACACCCCCATGGTGTGTGCCTCGCCCTCGCCATCCGCTGGAATTGGCACAGGGCCCGAAGGGCTCAGTCCCTACGGAGGCCTTCCGCCGCCGCTTTCTTTCCCTCCTTGCAATGTATCAGGGCTCTGGCATTGCGTACAGTGACGGCTCGATGGTTGCAGGTCGTGTCGGTTATGCGTTTACTCTAGGGGACCATTCCGAACAATGTTCATTGCCGGCTGGCTGCAGCGTTTACACTGCTGAGCTGGCCGCCATCTTTCGTGCCCTAGAGTATATCCGCTCCTGCTCAGGTGAGTCCTTCGTGATCTGTAGCGATTTCCTGAGCGGTTTACGCGCTCTCGACCAGTGTTTTTTTCGTTCTCGTCTGGTGATGGCTATCCAGGAGTCCCTGCATACTCTTGCGCGTTGCGGCCGCTCTGTGGTCTTTGTTTGGATCCCGGGCCATGTTGGGATACCCGGAAATGAAAATGTTGACCGCCTGGCGAAAGAGGCCACCAGTACACCATCTCTGGACATTGGCCTCCCGGAGACTGATTTGAGGGCAGTCCTCCGCCGACACATTTCCTCGCTTTGGGACGCTGAATGGCGCGGTCTGGCCACCCATAACAAACTCCGTGCCGTCAAGGAGACGACGACTGTGTGGCACTCCTCCTTGCGCGTCTCTCGCAAGGAGTCTGTCGTCCTCTGCAGACTGCGCATTGGGCACACTCGGCTGACGCACGGCCACTTATTGAGCCGTGAGGACCCACCTCTGTGTCGCTGCGGCTCAATTTTATCTGTGGTCCACATTTTATTGGAGTGTCCGCTTTTAGATGTGCTCAGGCAGACGTTCGCACTGCCTGATACGCTCCCTGCCCTTTTATCTGATGACCCTGCTATGGCTGGCTCAGTTTTACGTTTTATTCGGGCAGAGGGTTTTTATCGTCTCATCTGAGTGTTTGTTATGTCCTTTTGTGTTGATTTTGGCCTTTGGCCTACGATTTTAGTCTGCGTTTTTAATGTGTTTCCCGGTGGTTGGCTTTTCCTTTTTTGTTTCTATGGTCGGCCAACCACCGACACACTCTGTGTGATTTTAATTTGTTTTGTCTGATCTCTGTCGGAGTATTTCTTGTCCTGTGTCGTCTGACGTCTTTCCTGTTGTTCGTTTTTATTCTCTTTGGGTGGTTTTAATTTTTTTTGGAAAAAGGGACCGATGACCGCCGCAGTCTGGTCCCTTTAATCCCACAAACCAACCAACCTCTCCACCTTCTGTGACAGCCGTTTTATAAACGTCCGTTCCCCTTCAACTGACCTGCCTAATAAGCTATTCCTTGTCGCAGTATCTATGCCTCAGAGAACTTCAAGCATACCTCTTCATTCCTTAGTACTTCCGATTCTACTCCTTTGCTCATTGGTTCTTCCTGACTAGTCTCTTAAACTTAAGTCTATTCCTCATTATTATCAAATTGTGATCTGTGAATATTGAACATACTGTTTGCTGATACCATCTGAAATTTAATGAAATTTAATGCAGAGCTCAATTAGTATTTCTCCTCTCATCCCTAGTACCAAGCCCGTATTCCCCCGCAACCCTTTCTTCTACTCCTTCCAACGCAACCGCATTCCAATCTCCCATGAGTATTAGACTTTCAGCTCCGGTTACATATTGAATTACCCGTTTAGTATCCCCGTAGCTCTCTCTCTCTCTTCATCTTCTGCTTGCGACGTCGGCATGTATAACTGAATTATTATTGTCGGTGTTGGTTTGCTGTCGATTTTGATGAGAAGAACTCTATCACTGAACTGTTGACAGTCACTCACCCTTTGTCCTACTTCCAATTCATACTGAACCCTACTCATGTTATCTTATATTCCGCTGTTGTTGATATTACCCTATACTCGTCTGAACAGAAATCATCGTGTTCTTTCCATTTCACTTCACTGTTGCCTATATCTACTCTACCTAGATTGAGCCTTACCGTTTCCATTTCTAGATTTTCTAGCTGCCACACAACGTTCTAACTTCCGACATCCCCCCCCCCCCCCCCCCCCCGACGTCGCCCCGACTCGTAGAACGTTACCCTCTCATTGTTCATTCAGTGTTTTTCTTATGGTCAGTTGAGAGGTCATCGTGAGACTTTTACAGTTACAAGCCACTTGTCCTGCGGATACACGTTACGTGTCTTTAATGCAGTGGTTTGGTATTTGTGGCAAGGTCTTATGGGACCAAACTGCTGAGGTCATCGTTCCCTAAGCTTACACCCCTCTTAATCTAATTTAAACTAAATTACGATGAGGACAACACACGCCGGAGGTAGGACTCGAACCTTCGACGGTGGGAACCGTGCGAACCGTGACAAGACGCCTTAGATCGCGCGGCTACCCCTCGCGGCTGCAGTGGTTTCCATTGCCTTCTGCATGCTCGTGCCGCTGATAATTGCTGATTATTCCGTCTTGTAGGGGCAGTTTCCCGCCCTAAAGGGAACGGAGTGTCCTGAACCTCCGTCCGCTCCTCTGCCCTCTTCGACAACGCCGTTGGTAGAATGAGGGTGACTTCTTATGCCGGAAGACTTCGGCCGCCATTGCTAATGATTTTTATTCAAAATTGAAGCAGTGAGTGGTATTGAGCCTGGGACCGAGGACGTTTTGACTATTGATCAAAGACGCTACCCCACTTTTTTCACTTCATTGTTCTCGCCGTTTGAACCGTGCAGACGTCACAGGTCGCCCCTTCAAGCTGACCGTTGTGTACTTCGCTCAGTTTTTTTTTATTACAGAAGGTAGCTAGCCCTACGATCGGACACGATAAGCGACCGTGCTGGCGTCCCTCACCTACCGTGGGAGATGCAATGGGTTGAATTTTAAGTGAGAGAAGAGTGAGCTGTGTGTTAACTGTATGGTTGATGGGATATGACAATATTAGGCCGGTAGCATACAGCGATTGTACATTAGAGGAGCAACAATGAAATTATTGTATTCGAGATTGCGGAAGATGTAGAATATACAGGAGTGGTACATGTGAGCCAGGAGGGCTAGGAATTTGTCAAGATAGCAGAGGATCCAAGTGGGAAAGATAAATTGGTGCAAAAGGCAAGATGGAGTGCTTAACATTCAAGGGATTAATATATTCCTTTGGTGGATACGATATCTAGGCAATGTAGCAACAGGAGAGGAGAGGTATTGTGGATAGTGGAGTTGTTTTGGTTAAGACTGAACAGATAGCCAGGCAATGTAGGTATAGGAGACGAGAGGGCAGAACAAGGTTTCGTAGGCGTTGAGAGTAGTGGAGGTGCCTCAGTTAGGAGTGGTAGTGCTGCACAGTGATGTACACTCATGCTCATAAATTAAGGATAATTGCAGAATTTGGTATCACACAACGTGGCACTACACAAAACTGTCGCTAATAGCATAGGTACATAGGGAACACACACGACACAGATCTATAAGTCCACAGTATTGGTGATAAGTTGAGAAAACTGTCCCGAAACACATGTGCTACAAAACGCCACTGTTTCCTGCGCATATACCCCAACATCAAAATGGGATATGATCACCATGAACACGTACACAGGCCACACAACGGGTTGGCATACTCTGTATCAAGTGGTCGAGCAGCTTCTGGGGTATAGCCCACCATTCTTGCACCAGTTCTTGTCGGAGCTCCTGAAGTGTTAAAGGGGTTTGAAGATGTGCAGCGATACGTCGACCGAGAGCATCCCAGACGTGCTCGATGGAGTTTCGGTCAGGAGAACAGGGAGGCCACTCCATTTGCTAATATATTCTGTTTCAAGGTACTCCTCCATGATGGCAGCTCGGTGGGGTCGTGTGTTATCATCAATCGGGAGGAAGGTGGGACCTACTGCACCGCTGAAAAGGAGGACATACTGGCAAAATAACGTCCTAATACACATGACCTGTTACAGTTCCTCTGTCAAAGACATGAAGGAGTGTACGTGCACCAATCATAATCCCACCCCGCACCATCAAACCAAAACCTCCATACAGGTCCCTTTCATGGACATTAAGGGGTTGGTATCTGGTTCCTGGTTCACGACAGATGAAAACCCGGCGAGAATCACTGTTCAGACTGTACATGGACTCGTCCGTGAACATAACCTTGGACCACTGTTCCAATGACCATGTACTATGTTCTTGACACCAGGCTTTACGGGCTCTCCTGTGACCAGGGGTCAGTGGTTTGCACCTTTCAGGTCTCCGTGCTAATAAACCATGTCTGTTCAGTCGTCTGTAGACTGTGTGTGTCTGGAGACAACTGTTCCAGTGGCTGCAGTAAGGTCCGGAGCAAGGCTACCTGCATTACTCCATGGCTGCCTGCGGGCAATGATGGTGAGATATCGGTCTTCTTGTGGTGTTGTACACTGTGGGTGTCCCGTAATGTAGCGTAGCGCCTGGACACGTTTCCTGTCTGCTGAAATCGTTGCCATAATCTTGAGATCACACTTTGTGGCACACGGAAGGCCCGTGCTACGACCTGCTGTGTTTGACCAGCCTCCAGTCGCCCTAGTATTCTACCCCTCATAACGTCATCAATATGTGTTCTTTGAGCCATTTTCAACACACAGTCACCATTAGCACGCCTGAAAACGTCTGCACACTTACTCGCTGCACGGTACTCTGACATGCACCAACACACCTCTGCGTGTGTAGACTGCTGCCAGCGCCACCGTGCGACGGCCGCAGGTCAAATGCACCGCATGGTCATACCCCAAGGTGATTTAACCCGCAAACCGCCCACCAGAGCGTTGTTTCACCATGTATCAGCATTATCCTTAACTTATGAGCATGAGTGTAGATGCCGGTTGTTTCTGCTCGCAGGGAGACGTCACGTACCTGGAACTCCAGGAGCGCGGGCAGTGCCTCAGTGTAGAAGGCGACCTCGTTGCGGAAGAGCAGGTCGGACTTGAAGACCTGCCGCTGCTCCGGGTCGGCTGGCAGGCACTTGCACATGAGGGAGCGCCGCCACGGCGAGCCGCCCACCGTGCCGCGCACGCTCACGCGGTACAGCGTCGACGTGTAGTTGTCGCCCGTTCCCGCGCCCGACCGCACCTGCAAAGCGGACCGCCTGGTACCACAGCAGCTAGTCACACGGACCCTGTTCAACTGGAGGCACCACAATGCGATGCCATCGCAGTTCGCCACTCAACGTAAAGCGGTGTGTTAGTTGATGACGATGTACACACATCAAAAATAGTTTTGCATCACCTTGGTTCCGAGAGTTCCGGAACCTGGCAGAAAATTGGAACAGACATCAACATAAATATCATTTCCGCCCTTTTTATTGCTCTTGAAAACCACACATTGCATGTTCTACCACCATACAGCGGGGCCTTCAGAGGTGGTGTTCCGGATTGCTGTACACATTGGTACCTCTAATACCCAGTAACACGTTCTCATGCATTGATGCATGCCTGCATTCGCCGTCGCATCAAGACACTGTTGGTCCAGATTGTCCCACTCCTCAACGGTGATTCTGCGTAGATCCAACAGATTGGTCGGTGGGTCACGTCGTCCATAAACAGCCCTTTTCTATCTATCCCAGGAATGTTCGATAGGGTTGATGTCTGGGGAACATGCTGGGCACTCTAACTGAGCGATGTCGTTGTGCTGAAGGAAGTCATTCACAAGATGGGCGCGACAGGGGCGCGAATTGTCGTCCATAAAGACGAACGCCTCGCCAGTATGCTGCCGATATAGTTGCACTATCGGTCGGAGGATGGCATTCAAGTATCGTACAGCCGTTACGGCGCCTTCCATGACCACCAGCGGCGTACGTCGGCCTCACATAATGCCATCCCAAAACATCAGGGAAGCTACACCTTGCTGCACTCGGTGGCCAGTGTGTCTAAGGCGTTCAGCCTGACCAGGTTGCCTCCAAACACGTCTCCGACAATTGTCTGGTTGAAGGAATATGCAACACTCATCGGTGTAGGAACTTGATGCCAATCCAGAGTGGCATTCCGCATATTGTTGGGCCTATCTGTGCCGCGCTGCAAATGGTTGAAATGGCTCTGAGCACTATGGGACTTAACGTCTGAGGTCATCAGTTCCCTAGAACTTAGAACTACTTAAACCTAACTAACCTAAGGACATCACACACATCCATGCCCGAGGCAGGATTCGAACCTGCGACCGTAGCGGTCGCGCGGTTCCAGACTGAAGCGCCTTTAACCGCTTGGCCACGCTGCATCGTGTCATGGTTGCAAAGATGGACCTCGCCATGGACGTCGGGAGTGGAGTTGCGCATCATGCAGCCTACTGCGCACGGTTTGTTTATTAACACGACGTCTTGTGGCTGCACGAAAAGCATTATTCAATATGGTGGCGTTAATGTCAGTGTTTCTCCGAACCATAATCCGTAGGTAGCGATCATCCAATGCAGTAGTAGCCCTTTGGCGGCCTGAGCGAGGCATGTCATCGACAGTTCCTGTCTCTCTGCATTTCCTCCGTGTCCGAAGAACATCGCTTTGGTTCACTCCGAGACGCCTACACATCCTTTGTTCCTGACACAATGTAACAATGCCGACGTGATCGAAAATGGTTCAAATGGTTCTGAGCACTATGGGACTTAACTTCTGAGGTCATCAGTCCCCTAGAACTTAGAACTACTTAAACCTAACTAACCTAAGGACATCACACACATCCATGCCCGAGGCAGGATTCGAAACTGCGACCGTAGCGGTCGCGCGCTTCCAGACTGTAGCGCCTAGAACCACTCGGCCACTTCGGCCGGCGACGTGATCGAACAGCGGTACTGACCGTCTAGGCATGGTTTAACTACAGACAACACGAGCAGCGTACCTCCTTCCTGGTGGAATGGCTGGGACTGATCCGCTGTCGGACCCCCTCCGTCTAATAGGCGCTGCTCATGCATGGATATTTACACCTTTTGACGGGTTTAGTGACATCTCTGAAGTCAAAGGGACTGTGTCAGTGATACAATATCCACAGTCCATGTCTATCTTCAGGAGATCTGGAAACCGGGGTGATGCAAAACTTTTTTGATGTATATATTTTATTGATAATTGATGCAGCTGAACTCCGTAATCCTTCCTTTGTAGGGTGTAAAATAATGACCGCTTCCAATCACAGAAGAAGGTGATTTTATTTAACACGCGATTGTTTTCGGGCTTTGTTTACACCTTCGGGTCCTTTACATTCGTGTACACGTTTCCATACAAAGTATTGGAGATTAATGTGCATATCCGACACACGTAATTTACGATGACTGAGCAGACAAAATGAAACATCTCGAAGTGGCTAAGCAACGTGTTGTAAGATATTATAGTACTTTCATATAGCTGGTGTATCCATATAGTTTCCACATTACATTTATCACATTCTTCACAAATGTATTTCGTCCTTTACACGTTAGCTGTACATTAGCCACCATGATAGTTATTGGTGGACTGATGACCATAGATGTTAAGTCCCATAGTGCTCAGAGCCATAGTTATTGGTAATTGCATATGAGGAGCGCCAGAACAAAAACCGATAAATCCGTATTTGCTGTTAATACAGAAAGTAACGAACAGTGATCTCTAAATGGCTCCACAGGCTATAAAAAGAAGAAACACGCCATAAAACACTTGATGTCGCGTTGTGCTGAAAATTATTTTGTGGCAGCATGTATTATTACTCCCGTATCTCCCCCCTACAGCTCAAACACGCGAATATAGCGAAAGTGGATATATCGGGTTTTGTTCCGGCGCTCCTCATATTATATCTTTTATTAATTAGTGGCATTGTAGTTGTTAGTTACCTTCAGAAGCACATGCCCTCATAACGTGTTTACATTTGAGAGCAGAGGATTTGACCAAAGAGTTTACGTCTAAGAAGAACAGAGGTGTTACATATGCAGACAGATGGCAGATGTTACAAATTATGAAAATGAAATTGTTATATTAGTGTGGGACCATACTGTCAATTATATTATACAGAATGGTTGCTGGCAAATTATATTAAGTAAAATACTTCTTTTCACAAAAATTGCTAGTTGTGAGGGGGCCATGATTTACAATTTTAGATTTTTGAATATTCCATTAAACGTGCGTAGAAATGACATGTTTTCAAGGTCTACACAAGCCAGACACGAAAGAGTTTCACTATAAGGGACAAGGAACACACCGATGCCTCCAGGCTGAGTAACTGTGATAAATGAGCTTTTCCAACACGTCTGAAAGAACATGGCCACTCAACGACAGCCACTAAAGATAACCAGCAGACGCCACAAACTGTGAGCACACGAAAGAAAATTAATCTCCTTGAAGAGCTTGATATTTACATCCTTAATTCCAAATCACCACACCTAACTCTCATTGAACAAGCTGATCTTGCAAACAAGTCATTTCTGCACATTTTTAATGGAATATTTAAAAATCGAAAACTAACTAATGCCCTCCTCGCAATTTTGTTTACCCTTGCATAATTTGCCAAAAACCATTCTGTTTATCATATATGGCAGTCATAGAACAATTTTATTTCCATAGTTTGTAATATCCGTAACATCCGTGTGCTTCTTAGACCTAAGCGCCTTGGCAACAACCTGTCTTCTCAAATGTAAACACGTCAGAATTTTTTTCCAATTTATTTTTGGCTTTCTGGAGGTGCCCATTCAGCCAGCCCAGCAATGGAATGCCTATTATGACGATACGAACGTAAGGACAACACAACATCCAGTCCCTGAGCAGAGAAAATCTCCGGCTCAACCGGGAATCGAACCTGGGCCCGTTCACTTGGCAATCCGCCGAGCCGACCGCGTAGCTGCCGATGTGCACTGCGTTGGATGTTGTGAGTGCATGCGTTTCTGAAGTTAGTAATATCTAAAGTGCCTTCATTTTATGGAACACGTAATATGGAAGCACCAGTAATTAAGATGGTGACTAATATACAGTTAAGGCGTAAAAGACGATTTAAAAAAAAACTGTGATAAACGTAATGTGGAAACTGTATGGATACTCCAGCTATATGTAAGTACTGTAATATTTTAGAACACATGTCAATATTTTAGAACACTTCCAGACGTTTCATTTGTGTTCATTTAGGTATCATCAGTTATTTGTTTGTGATTTAAACAGTGATCTCCGATACTTTTTATGCAAACATGTACATGAATATAAACCTCCTGAAGATGGGCACAAGTCCGAAACCGGACGTGTGTTAAATAAAATCAGTTTCTATTGTGAGTGGTAGCGGTTATTACTCTAGAGCCTATAGCTGCTGACAGTTGTGGGTAAACCAGGGCCCCGCATAGTGCCGGCCAGTGCAGTGCTGGCGTAGCCTTGTGCAGTGTTTCCGCTTCGCCGCTCTCAGGCAATGCTCTGCTATGACTGCTGCCGCGATACAATGGTACGAGCCAGCCAGTATTAAACTGAGCACGCGCCGAAACTAAGGTGCGGTAGAAACACACCCGTGCGGGTAAGTGCAAGAAGGCCTGCAGAGGATTAAAGATTCTTGTTGGAACTGGCAGTTGACCCTGAACGTAAAGAGATGTAACTTGTTGCGCATAAACAGGCGAAGAGATCCACTGATGTTCGATACACCACTGGCGACAAGACACTGGAAACCATAACTACCGTAAAACAACTAAGAGTAACCCTCCACAGTTAGCTAAATTGGAATTACCACGTAAAACAACTAGTAGCAGAAGCAGATACCACAGTAAGTAACATTGAGAGACTCTTAAGGAAATGTAATGCAACAAAAAACTCTGCGATCTTACTGCCACAATTTGACGTTACTGTCACACATCACTATGCGATATATTTCATTTTTCTACAGCTATTTCCAAGTTATCTAGTGAGTTTACTGGAGGAGTGCGTCTGAGAAGGCTGCCATTCGCTCGTCACGGTGGGCAGTATGCCGCTGGGAGCATCTCTACAGCCTCCTTTGTCGGCCGAAAGACAGTCTTTGAATCTCATTAGGTCACGTGGGCCTACTTTGGAGGGAATGGCCAGTTCGTGCAATACGGGCAACGACACGGTTTGTCGCTGTCCAAACCCGGGCTGGCGTCTGTACCCATGGGGACAGTGTACATCACGACCAGCCCATAACCCCCAGAGAAAACTGAACGTGACATTCTTTTTTTCCGCGTGATTTCGAATGTTCGTAGATCGCGGTATCTCCTCACCAACATGAGAGTCTGATGCGCCTTCTTTATGTATAAAAGAACAGCCAGTATTATTGGTTTGGAGAAGATACAAAAGTGACACTGGCTGTGGAAGCCTACGAACTTATATCAACAGTATTGTGTCACTCTGGGCAAAGTTCTTGATGCGTAAGGCTGACCGATCATGAAGACACTTCTTTGGCTGAGTTCTAAAAAAATGGTTCAAATGGCTCTGAGCACTATGGGACTTAACATCTTAGGTCATCGGTCCCCTAGAACTTAGAACTACTTAAACCTAACTAACCTAAGGACATCACACACATCCATGCCCGAGGCATGATTCGAACCTGCGACCGTAGCGGTCGCGCGGCTCTAGACTGAAGCGCCTAGAACCGCACGGCCACCTGCGGCTGGCGGCTGAGTTCTAACTTCGTGTTAAAAGTGTGCATATTGTCACAAACGGAAGGAAGTTACATGTGTGGTACCATAGATCGATACTACCCCCACCAGTGTCTCAAAGTTGGCAACGGAATCGTACGTTTCCGACAGACTCCGACAGCGGTCGCGTAGGGGCCCGGCGGATCAAATGATGCGCCCCTGCGGAACCACGCCTTCAGCGGCTGCAACTTCGAGCGCCCTCTGCCGTCGCGATGTTGGATGGCCGGTGGCAGCTACAGTGCCCACTTTCAGTCGCAGTCTTCGACAGTCTTGAGTCTTAGTCAGCCTTCGACAGTTCGCTCGGGCTTTAGTAGCGGGAGCGTCACATTGCACGACGCCCTTTAGTCTGTTTCTTGCAATGGTTGTTCTTTTTTGAAGTTTCTTCGCAATATTTGCAGAAAGTTACGAGTTAAGTAAAACTTCTGTTTACTGTATTTACGTATTCGAAAATTATTTCTGCTCCTGTCCACTTTCCTACAATGGCGGCTGCTGCAGAACACTGTAGCCAACCTCTCCTTACCGTCACACAACAGCATGTGCCTCCCCCTGCTTTTTCGTTAACTTAGCAGTATTTCTCACCTGTCACAAGAGCAACAGTATCCCCTACATCTAGAATTTTTTAAAGGCAAGAGATCTGAGGGCTGTAAACGTTGACTGTGCGCTGTTCCGGGCCGTCGTGGCCAAGAGGTTCTGCTGCGGGCCGATAGAGAGGTGGATATGTCCGACGGCCGTTTGATGCTGGTTGCCCTGCAAAGGCTGTTTAAGTGAATGTAAGAGGCGCTATTGCGATAATGCGCTCCATGTTCTGAGCAGCTTGTTTCTTTCTTACTTTGGCATACAAATTTTGCTGCTTGTTTTGGTTATATTTGTGGCTTCTTGTTGTAATGTTGACTATGATCAAGCAAGCTGCCCAGGTAAGCTGATCTCGTTGCGCTAGCTGCACGCAGTCTTTCACCATTTTTGTTATCTACACTCAGGTGACGAAAGTCTGGGGTAGCGATATGCACATATATACATAGCGTAAACTAGATATAAAATGGCAGTCACTAGAAGAGCTGTCGTTTTTACTCAGGTGATTCATGTGAAAAGGTTTTCGACATGATTATGGCCGCACGACGGCAATTAACAGACTTTGATCGCGGAATGGTTCCATTTTGGAAACAGTTAGGGAATTTGTTCCGAGATCTATAGTGTGAAGAATGTCATGACAGTACCAGATTTCAGGCATTACCTCTCGCCATAGACAACGCAGAGGCCGACGACCTTCATTTAACGATCGAGATGGTTTAAATGGCTCTGAGCACTATGGTACTTAACATCTGTGGTCATCACTCCCCTAGAACTTAGAACTACTTAAACCTAACTAACCTAAGGATATCACACACATCCATGCCCGAGGCAGGATTCGAACCTGCGACCGTAGCGGTCACGCGGTTCCAGACTGAAGCGCCTAGAACCGCACGGCCACACCGGCCGGCTAACCGAGAGCAGCGGCGTTCGTGTAGCGTTGCCAGTGCTAACAAAGAGACAAGACTGCGTGAAATGACAGCAGAAATGTGGTACGTACGAGGAACGTATCCGTTAGGACACTGCGGCGAAATTAGGCGTTAAAGTGCTATGGCAGCAGACCACCAACGCAAGTGCCTTTGCTGATAGCTTACGTGAGCTTCATAATTACGATAAAATTCGCAGAAAATAACTCTGTATTGCTAACAGGAAGCAACTGCAATAATCTCAGATACCGAATAACAAAACAGTATCTACTTTTATAACGACTGTGTGACGTAGAAGAGACATAGTGGGGAGAGTCACGCCATATAAAAGCATTTTTGAGAACTAAATTAACTCAGAGTTCTCTCGTCTCACAGCGGGCCTCACCTGTGTGTGAAAAATAGCGAAGACGTTGAGACCTTTACGTCTGCCAAGTGAGTGTGGTACGCTTCAAGTATCTTGGTGACAGATTTAAAGCGGTAGTTCATATTCCTGCGGGAATTTTTGCGGGGAGAGCATTGTGCATAGTCGCTACATCCCTTAGCAAGTGTGCAATAGCCATTATTTCCACGAGGGAAAATTTAACGTTCTACGGAACGCAGGAAAGTTGAGACTGAGTGATTCAGTCAAGGCAGGAGTAGGGAGGGAATTAGTGTTTCAGATCCAGCACGAAGACAACGCCGCTGCAGTTCCCAATTGTAATGTACCAACGCGCATTAGGCGACATTAAATTTTGAGTCGAGAGTTTGATCACTCCAACATGCGTACGCTTTGAATATAGAATTTCAAGAGCTGAATACTAACATACCCTCCATTGAGTACATGAGAGTTTGATTAGTTTAAAAGAAAAAAAAATTCATTCGCCACCAACTTAGTACTTTGAACAGTTACGACAACGTCGATGTAAATTTCACTGATGAAGGTTTAATTGTTTTGCTGGTTATAACATTCTCATATATAGAGATAAAGATTTAATAATCACATATTCAATGTCTAAATGTTAAGTATTTTGTTGAGAGTTGAAAGTAATTGAACCTGCTTGTTATGTATTACTTCAACCCTGAAAGCAGTGATAAATTAATTGTTGAATGGAAAAGGGAGAGGTTGTTTTGTCATTTTAGAAAAAATCCCAAACTCTCATTTATATCAATTTGTACATTCTTTCTATGTCACAGCAGAATTTCTAATTAATTTGAGATGATCCGCACCTAATATTAGCGGTATTACAGGACCAAAATTAATAGCTATGTAGAATGTCTGTTTATCACCCTGGGCTTGAGAAGACAGTAAGCTACATTACCTATTTGCGCGCGATCACAAAATAGCTTTACCCACCAGCACTTTACACAAAAAATAACTACACGTTACAGGCTGCAGCGCCTCTCCAGGGCTCGTTACCACATTGGTTGGCTCGTAGACGACTGGAATACCGTGGCCTGGTCAGATGAGTCCCGATGCCATGTGGCGGGAGCTGATGGTAAGGTTCGATTGTGACGCTGACCTCACGAAGCCATGGATACAAGTTGTCATCGAGGCACCGTGCAACTTGGTGGTAGCTCAACAATGGTGTGGGCTGTGTTTAGGTGGACTGGATTGGGTCCAGGTAATGTTCGGCTACTTGGAGACCATTTGCAATCATTCATGGACTTCACATTCGCAAATAACGATGGAATTTTTATGGATGACACTGCACCATGTCACTGGTCCACAACTGTTCGCCGTCCGAAGAACATTCTGGACAGTTCGAGCCAACAATTTGGCGACACACATAACCCCCATTTAACATTTACGAGACAAGATTGAGATGTCAGTTCAAGCACGAAATCCTGCACCGCAATGCCGTCGCAAATATGATGGCTATAGAGGCAGCAAGGGTCAATATTTGTGCAGGGGACTTCCAACGACTAGTTGAGTTCATGCAACGTCGAGTTGCTGCACTAAGCGGACAAAAGGAGGTCCGACACGATATTAGGAGGTATCCCACGACTTTTGTCACCTCAGTGTGTGTCGGTCACCAGAGTAACAGTCTTGACTTAAATTTCTAGATCTTCTAACTTGTTCTACAGCTTGCCCTGGTTGAGTGACCCATCAAAAAACAAATATAACCAGATGTATACCCAATTAGTTCATTCCTCTGTGTCGGCGTTGTCCTTGTGCACAGTGGCCTACTGCAAGGACAATTTACTTATTATTTTGTCAAAGCAAGAAGTATTGAGGGCGCTCGTTTTATATCATTGCTACTTTAGTTTCTCCTGATATTATTTTGTCAAAGCAATGACCATTGTACTTGACCGCCTTGCGTCAGTGCACAGTATTCGTAAGTGTTGATATGTGAAAGCAACGAGCATTGCACGTATTCGACTTTCATCACCGGAACACTGGTATAACGGTGCAACTTATTCGACCGAATTTTAAATACTTCTCATCAGTCTGGGACCCTTACCATGTAGAACTAATAGTGGAGACAGAGAAGATCCATTTGAGAGTGTGCGATTCGTCATGGGATCGTTTACTCAACCGATGTGAGAGCATTACGGCGATCCTCAACATATTCCAGTAGCAAGCACTATAATAGAGGCGTTGTGCAACATGGACAGGCTTGCTGTTGAAATTTCTAGAGCGTACATTCTGACAAAAGTGTTACTTCCTCCTCATATGTCACGCGAAATGATCATGATGAGGAAATCAGAGAAATTAAAGCGACAACCATTCTTTCCACGCACTGTTCGTGAAGGGAACAGAAAAGAGAGGGAAAGATAGTGATGACAGAAGTATCCTCAATCATGCAGTGTAAAGTCCCTTGTGGAGTGCACATGCATTAGATGTCATAAACCATCGAAAATCAAGCACATAGGATGCATTTGCGTTGCTTTACTCGCTTACCTGCATTATTCTTCAGTATATAATCATTAGTTACTAACTTTTATGTGATACGATTCCTAATTTCTATAACTTTTTTAATTCTGAATGTCACCGTATATCTAAATGTAGAACTGGGAAAAAATCATAAGCGCAGACTTGTACCGTAGAGAGACTCTGATAGTATTGACGGAAGCGACCGCTTGTGTTGGGCCCTGAGTGGAAGACTGAAAATGGTCAGGTCTGTTCCCATTACCTCTGTTTCCAAAAAGGAGCTCGGTATTTGACATTGATTTCCGAGTTAGTAGCCGATGGTGTTAAGTCAAGCTACAGCAATGGCGCTACGACCAGGTGAGGTTGTTTCCAAGTCCTTTCGCAGTAGTTTTCGTCATCATTAATTGACTCTGAGCACTATGGGACTTAACTGCAGTGGTCATCTGTCCCTCTAGAAATTAGAACTACTTAAACCTAACTAACCTAAGGACATCACACATCTCCATGCCCGATGCAGGATTCGAACCTGCGACCGTAGCGGTCGCGCGGTTCCAGACTGTAGCGCCTAGAACCGCTCGGCCATTCCGGCCGGCATCATTAATTGATCGGCTTGTTATCATAGTGTATTATTCCTGATCATCAGACTGCCGAGCCTTCGGTTTTAGGGTTTTCGTCATTTCCACAAGTCACTTAAAGCTAACGCCGGGATGACTGCTTTGAAAAAGAACACTTGCGATTTCCTTACCCAGTCTTGCCCTATCCCAGCTTCTGCGTTGTCTCTAATGACATTGGTGTTTGGACGTCAACGTGCTTTAAACCTAATCCTCATTTTAGGGCTAGCGATACGGTTGATCACATTTGCTAAAGTATTCTGGGCTGTCATGCCGTGGTCGAACGAATTTCTAGGAGGCACTCTTCGTTTCGTCCGCATCTATGGCTGTTGTAGAATGCCACTACTATTAAGAGTTGGGACTAGAGGTATTAGTTTTCAATTTGTCTCTGCTGGCTAACTGACTTATAATACTTAGATGAAAGTGTGTGTTTCAAAAAAGGTAAAAGGATTTTGATTAGGGGAAGTATGCATTGAGCTGATGTAGTCGTAAAATAAGTCATGTGTGTCACATTTTATGACATGCTTCTTCAAGATCGGAAAACACAGCATCAGAGGTGTGTTTTGTGTATCAGGTGGTTTACATGTGTCCAATAGGCCCTATAACTTGCGAACTGCAGTGCGTTTTTCGCGAAACGCAAATTGTTGTGGTATTGTGGTTCATTTGGACCTCCAAATTTGATGAATTTTTGAAATACACTCCTGGAAATTGAAATAAGAACACCGTGAATTCATTGTCCCAGGAAGGGGAAACTTTATTGACACATTCCTGGGGTCAGATACATCACATGATCACACTGACAGAACCACAGGCACATAGACACAGGCAACAGAGCATGCACAATGTCGGCACTAGTACAGTGTATATCCACCTTTCGCAGCAATGCAGGCTGCTATTCTCCCATGGAGACGATCGTAGAGATGCTGGATGTAGTCCTGTGGAACGGCTTGCCATGCCATTTCCACCTGGCGCCTCAGTTGGACCAGCGTTCGTGCTGGACGTGCAGACCGCGTGAGACGACGCTTCATCCAGTCCCAAACATGCTCAATGGGGGACAGATCCGGAGATCTTGCTGGCCAGGGTAGTTGACTTACACCTTCTAGAGCACGTTGGGTGGCACGGGATACATGCGGACGTGCATTGTCCTGTTGGAACAGCAAGTTCCCTTGCCGGTCTAGGAATGGTAGAACGATGGGTTCGATGACGGTTTGGATGTACCGTGCACTATTCAGTGTCCCCTCGACGATTACCAGTGGTGTACGGCCAGTGTAGGAGATCCCTCCCCACACCATGATGCCGGGTGTTGGCCCTGTGTGCCTCGGTCGTATGCGGTCCTGATTGTGGCGCTCACCTGCACGGCGCCAAACACGCATACGACCATCATTGGCACCAAGGCAGAAGCGACTCTCATCGCTGAAGACGACACGTCTCCATTCGTCCCTCCATTCACGCCTGTCGCGACACCACTGGAGGCGGGCTGCACGATGTTGGGGCGTGAGCGGAAGACGGCCTAACGGTGTGCGGGACCGTAGCCCAGCTTCATGGAGACGGTTGCGAATGGTCCTCGCCGATACCCCAGGAGCAACGGTGCCCCTAATTTGCTGGGAAGTGGCGGTGCGGTCCCCTACGGCACTGCGTAGGATCCTACGGTCTTGGCGTGCATCCTTGCGTCGCTGCGGTCCGGTCCCAGGTCGACGGGCACGTGCACCTTCCGCCGACCACTGGCGACAACATCGATGTACTGTGGAGACCTCACGCCCCACGTGTTGAGCAATTCGGCGGTACGTCCACCCGACCTCCCGCATGCCCACTATACGCCCTCGCTCAAAGTCCGTCAACTGCACATACGGTTCACGTCCACGCTGTCGCGGCATGCTACCAGTGTTAAAGACTGCGATGGAGCTCCGTATGCCACGGCAAACTGGCTGACACTGACGGCGGCGGTGCACAAATGCTGCGCAGCTAGCGCCATTCGACGGCCAACACCGCGGTTCCTGGTGTGTCCGCTGTGCCGTGCGTGTGATCATTGCTTGTACAGCCCTCTCGCAGTGTCCGGAGCAAGTATGGTGGGTCTGACACACCGGTGTCAATGTGTTCTTTTTTCCATTTCCAGGAGTGTAATTTTTTTCAGGGGTTTCGCGAAGCTGTTTAAGATAAAACTGGGTCTGTAAATTTTCCGAAGTAGCTGATCCGTTCGTGGCTTTCGCAACGTTATCACTTTTTATTTTCCATGATTGATGGTAATAAAGTTGACGAAGGCTGGTATTACAAATGTCAATAAGAAAGCCAATTCCATTTTGAAGCATATGCATCGATAGTTGTAGTTAGATGCTGTCAGGTCTGCAGTCTCCTTATTACCCAGGACTTTGATGTGCCGACTCAAAGTGTTTGACGTAAATAGCAAAAAAGATGTTACTCAGATGGTTCAAATGGCTATGAGCACTATGTGACTTAGCAAAAAAGATGTTACTCAGATGGTTCAAATGGCTCTGAGCACTATGGGACTTAGCATCTGAGGTCATCAGTCCCCTAGAACTTAGAACTACTTAAACCTAGCTAACCTAAGGGCATCACACACATCTATGTCCGAGGCAGGATTCGAACTTACGACCATAGCGGTCGCGCGGTTCTAGACTGAAGCGCCTAGAACCGCTCGGCCACTCGGGCCGGCAGATGTTACTCGCCCTGTAATCTTTTGCAACTGTTCTGTTGACCATTTTCGCCTGATATTCGCTTTGTGGTTATCCATTAACAGAGTCAGTACGTTCGCTGAGAAACTTTAACATCAAAGTAAAAACTTGGATGACCTTGTGTTTTGTTGTTTTTGTAACGACTTATAATGGACAAACGTGTGAGCTTCTTGGTCTCAGTACTGACAGTTATCAGTAAGGTAAGCACAGGGAAGAAAAAATTAGTCACAGATAAAGTTCCGCGTTCTGGCACTAGATGAGCCAATCGGGCACAATCGACAGACATGTCATCCTTGAGCAATGGCAGCAGGTCGAACCACCACACTGACGTATAGTTTTGCAGTGAGAGTGCGTGACCTAGCCACGCGAGAACTCCTGCCGTCGTACGAAATCGCACCCCAGATCATAATTCCAGGTGTAGGTCCAGTGTGTCCAGCATGCAGACAAGTTGGCTGCAGATCCTCAACTGGCCTCTTTCTAAACAACGCACGACCACACTGGCAGCTAGGCAGAACCTCGAAGCCCTATTATACTACTCCATTCAGCCGTCCGCAGTGGCCGAGCGGCTCTAGGCGCTTCAGTCCGGAACCGCGCTGATGCTATGGTCGCAGGTTCGAATCCTGCCTCGGGCATGGATGTGTGTGATGTCCTTAGGTTAGTTAGGTTTAAGTAGTTCTAAGTTCTAGGGGACTAATGACCACAGCAGTTGAGTCCCATAGTGCTCAGAGCCATTTGAACCATTTGTTAAGTCCCGTAGTGCTCAGAGCCATTTGAACTACTCCATTCACACTGACTAAGGTGCTGATGACAGCGTCTTTGTCGCCTTAAAGGCATTCTTGACTAACATCAACACATCACGTCCAATCTCAAAATGGTAGCTTACGCTCACGACAATTACAGCGTGAAGCTGATTTGCATCCTCATACCGGCGCTACTAACGGCACTCTTATGCGACTGGCCCGAAATGTTTATAGATAACAGCTTTCAGACGTAAAAACACGCCTACCAACTTCCGTTTATGCGTCACAACTCTTTCTTGGTGTTGCGATCGTTTTTCGTCAGTGTATTTTTTCCGGTGAGCCTAATTCGCACTAAGAAGCAGAAGACGAGACGTCAGAGGATGGGCACCATTGTTCTTAGAGCCTGAAACCGGAGGTCTGCGCCTTGCTAAATTTTATAAGTAGTTTCTGTCACGTTGAGTCACATGTGACTGGAGATTTATTAGGCATTAGTGGCAGTAGTAGACTCGTTGAAATCAGCACGGTGGTAACGACTAATCACTGGTCGTTAACTGTTACAAAATTGCTGAGACGAAAGAGCATTGCAGAGAGCAAGAGAACTCATTTAGGCTGCGAGTAGACCTTCGCTTAGCATCGAAACGGCGGTCTGCGCCTACGTGTGCGGCGCGGCGATTCCACGACCCCTTGTCAGGTGCTGTGACGTAACGCAGGAGTCGTGTGCGGCTGGCTGGTAAACTGCCGCTTCGACGAGACCGGCTCCGCGTGGTGGCTGGCGCACCTGCCACTCAATGCGACGCGTGGGTGGGGAGACAGGGGGCTGCGGGCGACGTTAATTGGAGCTGCGGGACAGCTGGGACGCGGCCGCGTCACCCGCCCCTGCCAGACCCACACGTGGACGTGCTCGCTCTACCACTCTCACCTGTGGAAAATGCTCCCACGCACGGACGCTCGCGTAGCGACCTGTGGCTTTATGCCCTTCCCCGTACTGTTTGCATCACGTGACACATGACTGCTGGAGTCAGTTGCGGCTGTTGTGCCGATCAGACGTTTGCGTTAAGCCTTCGGCACACAGGACGAGCTGGCTAACGTTGACGTGGCGCTCTACGAGTTTTCTGACGTCACTTCCTGCTGTTTCACTTTATGGAGCCATTTCGTCACATGAAACACAAAACAAGTTCTGCAGCGTGTCATGTAAAGTAGAAAAATAAGAATCAAGAATGTACCCTTCGTCACAAGCAGAAACTTTGATGCCTACAGAAAGCAAGGTGCCATATTGCATCTGTCGTTTCCAGTGGAAGCCCATATTCGGTGGGATATACGTTATAATAATTTACGTTATAATAATTCCAATCCCAAAGAAAGCAGGTGTTGACAGATGTCAAAATTACCGAACTATCAATTTAATAAGTCACAGCTGCAAAATACTAACACGAATTCTTTACAGACGAATGGAAAAACTGGTAGAAGCCGACCTCGGGAAAGATCAGTTTGGATTCCGTAGAAATACTGGAACACGTGAGGCAATACTGACCTTCCGACTTACCTTAGAAAATAGATTAAGCAAAGGCAAACCTACGTTTCTAGCATTTGTAGACTTAGAGAAAGCTTTTGACAATGTTGACTGAAATACTCTCTTTCAAATTCTAAAGGTGGCAGGGGTAAAATACAGGGAGCGAAAGGCTATTTGCAATTTGTACAGAAACCGGATGGCAGTTATAAGAGTCGAGGGACATGAAAGGGAAACAGTGGTTGGGAAGGGAGTGACACAGGGTTGTAGCCTCTCCCCGATGTTATTTTATTTGTACATTGAGCAAGCAGTAAAGGAAACAAAAGAAAAATTCGGAGTAGTTATTAAAATCCATGGAGAAGAAATACAAACCTTGAGGTTCGCCGATTGTAATTATGTCAGAGGCAGCAAAGGACTTGGAAGACCAGTTGAACGGAATGGATAGTGTCTTGACAGGAGGATATAAGATGAACATCAACAAAAGCAAAACGAGGATGATGGAATGTAATCGAATTAAGTCCGGTGAGCCTGAGGGAATGAGATTAGGAAATGAGACACTTACAGTAGTAAATGAGTTTCGCTATTTGGGGAGAAAAATAACTGATGATGGTCGAAATAGAGAGAATATAAAATGTAGACTGGCAATGGCAAGGAAAGCGTTTCTGACGAAGAGAAATTTGTTAACATCAAGTATAGATTTATGTGTCAGGAAGTCATTTCTGAAAGCATTTGTATGGAGTGTAGCCATGTATGGAAGTGAAACATGGACGGTAAATAGTTTGGACAAGAAGAGAATAGAAGCTTTTGAAATGTGGTGCTACAGAAGAACGCTGAAGAGGAGATGGGTAGATCACGTAACTAACGAGGAGGTATTGAATAGAATAGGGGAGAAGAGACAACAACTTGACAAGAAGAAGGGACCGGTTGGTAGGCCATTTTCTGAGGCATCAAGGGATCACAAATTTAGCATTGCAGGGCAGCGTAGAGGGTAAAAATCGTAGAGGGAGACCAAGAGATGAATACACTAAGCAGATTCAGAAGGATGTAGGTTGCAGTAAGTACTGGGAGATGAAGAATCTTCCACAGGATAGAGTAGCATGGAGAGCTGCATCAAACCAGTCTCAGGACTGAAGACCACAACAACAACAATCACCAGCACATTGAATCTCTCGAAAACGAATCGTTATTGGTACGATTTGTTGTTATAAAACGATGGGAAACATCATATTGGTGGTTGAAGAATTTTAGTTCAAAAAATGGTTCAAATGGCTCTGAGCACTATGGGACCTAACATCTGATGTCATCAGTCCCCTAGAACTTAGAACTAGTTAAACCTAACTAACCTAAGGCCAGCACACACATCCATGCCCGAGGCAGGATTCGAACTTGCGACCGTAGCGGTCGCACGGTTCCAGACTAAATCGACTAGAACCGCTCCGCCACACCGACCGGCGAAGAATTTTAGTGTTTAATTATAATAGCGTTATAGCTTGATTTTTATGAGAATAAGGCATTATAAGGCAACAGTACGTTCAAGATTCATGGAAAACGTATCATTCTTGCTATGATCGTTATAATTAAATATAAATTAGTAACATCTACATCTACATTTACATGGATACTCTGCAAATCACACTTAAGTGGCCGGTAGGGCGTTCATGGAACCAGCTTCACAATAATTCTCTATTATTCTAATCTCGAACAGCGCGCGGAAAAAACCAACACCTATATCTTTCCATGCGATCTCTTATTTTCCTAATTTTATTATGATGATCGTTTCTCCCTATGTTGGCGATTGAAATTTGGAGAGAAGTTTCCGCCGTAACTAAAAAGTCTTTGTTTTAATGATGTGCACCCCAAATCGTATATCATGTCAGTCACCCTCTCTCCCCTATTTTTCCATAATACAAAACGTACTGCTCTTCTGTGAATTTTTCGATGTACTCCGTTAATTCTATCTCGTAAAGATCCCACACCGCGCAGCAGTCCTCGAAAAGAGGACAGACTAACATAGTGTAGGCAGTCTCTTAACATAAAAACATAGTTGTTGGTTCTGGAGCTACAGCGTAGCATAGTGAGCAGAGGCATCATGGTACAGAACAGAGGTAGGGTAGGTAGAGGGTTCGAGCCCTGTTGTATGAAAAATTTGTTTTCACCTTCGCGCTTCCTGGAAGGCTGTGGGTCTGTCTTACGAAATTAATGGAAATAATTTCTGTAACACTTGATGTTATGTAAATGTAAGTGCGTTCTCTATCAGAGTGTGTTTGTTCGGTTTGGAAAACTTTTGCAAGCTGATGTCCTTACTGACTGGACATGTATCTTTCCTTTTTGTCATATTACACGTTCGCGGATATTGAAGTTTTTGTTTATATGTACCACAGACAGAACAAAATGACCGGCTTATGGACACGGGAAGAAACGTGCGTTTTAAAACAGCTGCTGTAGGAATTTTAAGCTCATCACGTTTCGTAAACAAACTGTATGGTTTGCGAGCCAAATAAAGCCAACAACTGCCGCTGGAGTGCTCTGAGAGCAACAAATCACGAGTGAAACGAATTCCTGAATCTTTATTCCGATCTGAGCTGCCGACTTTTATCGATATACCATGACTGTAGACAGACTGACTGAAGTTATCATCCACTCACAATAGGATCTTACTCAATTTCCTGATCAAGATGAGTAGTTGCAAGTCAGGGGAGGTGTGGATAGCTTGGAATTTGTTGGAATTGTTAGAACTTTAGCTAACACGGTGAATTTAGTTCATGGTTTTCTTCTAATTTAGCTGTAACAAAATTGCTTGTTACTGTACGAATTCTGTGAACTTGTTCCTATAACTTCTTATCACCTAGTAAAAGTGCTTATTGCATCTCAAGGCCATCCACGTCGTATCGTCTCTGCATAAAGATCCTTTGCAGATAGAATGACGTTAAGAATGTTTATTAGAAGTCCATTCCCCTTTTAAAGAACCCCTTTTAAAGAACCAGATCAACAAATATGCTCTGTAAACGATGAACAGATCACCACGCGGGATTAGCTGAGCGGTCTTAGGCGCTGCAGTCATGGACTATGCGGCTGGTCCCGGCGGAGGTTCGAGTCCTCCCTCGGGCAAGGGTGTTTGTGTGTTTGTCCTTAGGATACTTTAGGTTAAGTAGTGTGTAAGCTTAGGGACTGATGACCTTAGCAGTTAAGTCCCATAAGATTTCACAGACATTTGAACATTTTGATGAACAGATCGAGAAGGGAAAACTTACAAACTAGTAACGGGTTATTTCATAGGAAACAGCTCGCATTTCGTTTTTCCCACCATGGACACTCTGCTATTTACCTATACCCTCTGTGATCACTAGTAGAAAGGACCCTGTTTGAGTAATTAATCGCAAGTATTTAACAAAACACATTCCTGGACCGTGTACTGAAATCTTAGTGTTAGTATCCGTTGCGCTTGTCAAATAATTTACTGGGTCAAACAAAAGCAAATTCCCTTAAGTGCTTCACTCAACATTGCACTCCGTGGAATTGGGGTACAGTGAGACACTGTCTACTCTTAACAAGAAGTATGGTAGCTCCCCAAAGACCGTGGCATACGGAAGTAGTGCTTTCAGAAATAATAATAAATTAAATATCAATGAGAGTCGGGGTTAGTAAAAAAAAAGGTAGACTGTTAACCAACATTCGATACCTTTTAGTCTTTCATTAACTCATTCGTGAATATAGGTCATGGGGGGGGGGGGAATTAGAAATTATATGTGGTTTTTTTTGTTTTATTTTTGATGATTTGTAGTATGGTATTCCATCTGGCCCGTGGAAGAGGTACGTAATTTGATTACTGAATTTGTGTGCTTCTTTCTTGAAAAATAATCAGAAGTATTCTAAATTCTATTAAATTATTTTTCATCCCAAATCCACTTATAACTTATCACGTTTTCATGGTCGCCTGCCGTGTGCTTACTTATCCTGTGTCTAAAGTCGTAGTTGATTCAAACACAGGTCACTGAATACGTACTGATTCAGTGTGATCATTCAGGTAAGCTGCCATCAAGAGATAATACATTTATTTCTTAGCATGCGTGTTACAGCAAGTGTAAGGTAGGTTCTGAGATGCTGAAAAATTCTAGTCGCGTGCTGATTCCGAGTTGAGAGTGACTATTGTGATTAATCCTTCTTGGGAACAGGTATTGGACAATGCAGCGTGAAGTCTACATCTCCATTGCAGAGATTTTCCCTATGAGAGACGATGTAAGATACAGGGGGTCTATAATTAAAGTTCCACTTCCAAAACGCTGTAGAAAAAGAACCACTGCTCAGAATGACGTCAAATTTAAACAGCCCATTATTGAGGAGAAGAAAACTTGGCGGAACAAATATGTATTTAACGAAAATTTGACCAACAGACGACGCTGTAAGGGTCAGAGTATGTTCAACAACAGACGTGCGGCACACGGCATTTCCTCAGTTTGCGTCCGGGGTGCTTAACATGTCTCCGTTAAGGATCGTGCGCTACTGGTAAAGTCCTTTTACAAGAAAGGTGGCTCTGCGGTTGATGCCATGTAGAATTTGCGATTACTTAAGCGTTCAAAAAAAGGCGTTGTTACCATGTCTGCTAAGGGTTGGAGAAAATGATTATATAATTAGAAAAACAGGTTCTGATTAAGTGCAATTTAGCAGACGTAGGAAAGCAGTTGACCCTACGTCTGAGAGCGGAGGAGTGCAAACATGCAGGGCACGGGGAACTGCCCGAACGTTGGACATGTTTTACAGCATGATGCATAAATTCCTGCGAAACATCGTGCATAACTATCCATACAAAATCATCCATGTTCAGGAACTGCTTCCTGCTGATCCGCCAGCAAGAAAAACGTTCGCTCTATAATTTCCGCAGTGAAGTGGACAATGAATGGCCGTGGAATATTCGTCGTTAGTTTCGTTGCTGCAGGATCTATATCCGACCGCAGCGATGTCGGAGATTAGATGTTTTACCGGATTTCTGATATACACGGTGCACTCGTGAAATGGTTGTACTGGAAAATCCCCACTTAATCTCTACCTCGGAGATGCCATGTACCATCGCTTCCGCGCCGTCTCTAACGCCACCTTCAGACTTACTTAAATCTTGATAACCTTCCATTGTAGCAGCAGTAAACGACCTAACAACTGCACCATTGTTGTCTTATATAGGCGTTGCTGACTACCTCGCCGTATTCTGCCTGTTTATATATCTCTGTATTTGCACACTTAATTAGGTGGTCTTTGAATGATGCAAATGGCTCTGAGCACTATGGGACTTAACATCTGAGATCATCAGTTCCCTAGACTTAGAACTACTTAAGCCTAACTAACCTGACATCACACACATCCATGCCCGAGGCAGGATTCGAATCTGCGATCGTAGCAGCCGCGTGCTTCCGGACTGAAGCGCCTAGAATTGGTCGAGGTGGTCTTCGAACTGCAACCCTCTCAGTATTCTAGTTACTTCATTTCAGCTAGGGATTTCTTCTGGTTCATAATAATTAAATGCTACGACCGAGTAGTCTAGGTTGTTGTAAAAAAGCGTTGAAAGGTATTCCCCAGGCTACCGTATACCTGGTACGATGGAAGGTACGGCTACGGTGTACTATTGTCTATTTTCAGTAGTCTTTACCTTAGGGCTGTAGCGAGTATCTACTGTGTCACAGGACGCACCCAATGCAAGTGATATTAAACAAATCAGAGGCCTCTAGTGCAGCCACTTTGGAATGAGCGTTCCCTGGAATTACCTTTACGAAAAAGGAAAATAACCTAAATATAGAAGTATCAATGTTAAAAAGTAGTTCAAAAATGGCTCTGAGCACTATGGGACTCAACATCTTAGGTCATAAGTCCCCTAGAACTTAGAACTACTTAAACCTAACTAACCTAAGGACATCACACACATCCATGCCCGAGGCAGGATTCGAACCTGCGACCGTAGCAGTCCCGCGGTTCCGGACTGCAGCGCCAGAACCGCACGGCCACCGCGGCCGGCCTAAAAAGTAGTTGCTTGCAAAATAAGTGAACTACATCAGACTTTACGACGGTGTTTCACGATTTCTGTTTAAGACGGAAGCAGAGCTACTAAGTTACACATGCAACGTCAGTTGGTACTACAGTCAATCTGAAGGGCCTTCTGGGGCAACGAAATCAGAAATTATTGGCCACCGAAAGTTATACTACATATAAGTGCTACATTTCTGTTACCTTGGTGATCGTTTCAAAGCTTTTCTGGTTACTCTTGACACAATGAATAGTCACAAATATTAGAATCATATTACCTTTTAAATAATACCACACACTCTCATGCAGACTGTAGTAAAAAGACGAACATGATGGTTCCTCATTTCACAGTACTTAGGGCTGGGTCAAATTCACGTGCGCTTGAACTGGTGGCACCTTGCTCATGTGTGGACATTTTTGCTGTCGGGAGACCAACAATGACCAGGTGATGGTGTAGTATCGATGACCGCTTACGAACGCCTTTAAACATCTGCAGGAGTACTTAAGTAATAGCTATATACATTCGTTTAAGCTAAAATTAACATCTTCTAGGTTACTAGGTTGCTTATCCAACAAGTAGAAGATCTAGAAGCGGAAAATTTCAACGCAGCTATTCAGAATATTTTATTTGCGTTGTCAACGGCAGTATTTCGGTTCATTTTGTTACGCTAGACGGCTTTGCAACGAAATATGAGCAACCTGCTCCAAAACTTCAAATAGGAAACGTACAAAGAAATACTCGAAAAATTCTCAGGATACATAACACGAGAGGGGTAACATGACACTACTTTCCACTACTTACGCTACATATTTAAATGACGCAGGAATTCAGATAAACAATACTGGTTGGTATCCTACAGGAGAAGCGCTGATAAACCTATCGATGTCTGGGGGATTATCGTAAAAAAGCTAAATATTTTTCATGTTGTATAAGAAAAATAGGGTGAACTGTTTAGACGGTTGAAATCCTCTCACATCCCAGTATGAATAGTTGCAGCCAAAAGTAAACTTAAAAATGAGGTGAAACTGTCTCTTTAGTTGGCGCCTTAGATGCATTGTATTTATGAAATGGCTTTTTATGAAATTTGTTGCGGAGGAAGATAGTAGCGCTACAATTACGTGGTTGAAACTTCAATGTACAGTCCACATTATTTATCCCACAATGAATCGACGACCTAATACAGTGGTGTAGCTAGACGATAATAGAAAATGAGCCTGACTCATGTCGCTTAGAAGTGATAAAAAACGTGATTATTCGGATCCCAAAATCCAGGATTAGTATCTCTTGGATTTCCGGCAAGCATGTTGTTAAGTCTCATGAGTATAAAATGTACTATCCGGTGTCTGGACTGCAGAGTGACACCTATTACAAGTTCTGTTATGAAGTAAGTACGTAAATAATTGTGAGCAAGTCATGTCTGAATTTTTCTAAATACTCCCTGCCGGCTCCTTTACATATCTTATCTGCTAAATTTGAAAAATATGGTTAAGAGACTGGGCACTCTCACAGGTGTAACAGGGTTAAATTTCCATCAGAACCCTGAGATTAATTTCTCCGCTGTTTCCGAAAAACCTTTACTGTGTACGTCTGGATGTTTGCTTTGAGTAAACCGTGCTTGAATTCCTCCTTCACCTTAATGTTCAAGTCCTAATCACTTTGCCATGGACGTCAATGATATTTTCAGTTTTAACCTACGAAAACCTCGTTTGAAATAATGACGTCGACTTACTCGGGATGCTGGTAGTTTTGTATCTCAGAGTGTAATAGATATGTAAATACAGGAAGGACGAGCACAGTTCAGAACGGACGTAGAAAGGATATTGTTTTATGCTTACGTTGAAGACACGTAAAGTAATGGTTTTGATTACAGACTGATGGCACACGTTTTTACACTGATAATAGAGTTCTTTCAACTCCTGAACTACTTCAGATCGTGGGAGTTGCAGAGCGACGAGCAATTTTCTTTACAACTATTTATGAAAGGAAGCTGTACGTCAATTGAACGAATCCGATTATCTGTGTCAAAATGTGTGGAATTTGTCCGTGATACAATGCAGTTTAGTAGATCAGGCGTCGTGGCCCTCTCCGGTTGACAGTATGTCAGTCTCTTATATACAATAAAGAGAGTCATGGGAAAGAGACCGACGTGGAAGACTAACAACCTATGTTAGAATCGTAACTTGAGGCCAACGTTCTCATTTCTGTGAAGGAGGCATGACACAAGAAAAGTCCTTTCAGTATTGCTAATTACAAATCAGGAGGTCTCAAATCTCAAATCTTGTACTCAGTCAAGGTATAATGTGGTATACTAGTCTCCACCCCCCCCCCCCCAATCTCTCTCTCTCTCTCTCTCTCTCTCTCTCTCTCTGTGTGTGTGTGTGTGTGTGTGTGTGTGTGTGTATGTGTGTGTGTAGAAATATTTTGTGTGGACGGGGGACATAAGCACAGGGAATTACAGAAAGGAAGATTCTGCAGGCACTCGAAATATGGTTCTAAAGATGGATGTTAAGACATTAAACTTGACCACCTGTAGAAAAAAAAAAGAGAAGAGCTGTTAATTGGAGTAGGCGGGGAAAGAAATAAGGAGAAAATTTTATGAGCAGAAGAGACTGAAATGTATGATATGCGTCAAGGTATCTACAACTACATCTACATGGATACTCTGCAAATCACATTTAAGTGCCTGGCTGGGGGTTCATCGAACCACCTTCACAATTCTCTATTATTCCAATCTTTCTGTACGAGCTCTGATTTCCCTTATTTTATCGTGGTGATCATTCCGCCCTATGTAGGTCGGTGTCAACAAAATATTTTCGCATTCGGAAGAGAAAGTTGGTGATAGGAATTTCGTGACAAGATTCCGTGGCAACGAAAAACGCCTTTTTTAAAATGATTTCCAGCCTAAATCTTGTATCATTTCTGTGACACTCTCTCCTATATTTCGCGATAACACTTTTTCGATGTACTCCGTCAGTCCTACCTGATAAGGATCCCATACCGCACAGCAGTATTCCAAAAGAGGACGGATAAGCGTAGTGTAAGTAGTCTCCTTAGTAAGTCTGTTATATTTTCTAAGTGTCCTGCCTCTAAAACGCTGCCTTTGGTTAGCCTTCCCCACAACATTTTCTATGTGTTCTTTCAAATTTAAGTTGTTTGTAATTGCAATACCTAGGTATTTAGTTGAATTTACGGCTTTTAGATTAGACTGATTTATCGTGTAAACGAAGTTTAACGAGTTCCTTTTAGCACTCATGTGGATGACTTCACACTTTTCGTTATTTAGGGTTAACTGCCACTTTTCGCACCATTCAGATATTTTTTCTAAATCGTTTTGCAGTTTTTTTTATCTTCTGATGACTTTATTAGTCGATAAACGACAGCATCAGCTGCAAACTGGCTGAGCGGTTCTTGGCGCTTCAGTCTGGAACCGCGCGACCGCTACGGTCGCAGTTTCGAATCCTGCCTCGGGAATGGATGTGTGTGATGTTCTTAGGTTAGTTAGGTTTAAGTAGTTCTAAGTTCTAGGGGACTGATGACCCCAGAAGTTAAGTCCCATAGTGCTCAGAGCCATTTTTGAACCATCGGCAAACAACCGAAGACGGCTGCTCAGATTGTCTCTCAAATCGTTTATATAGATAAGGAACAGCAAAGGGCCTATAACACTACCTTGGGGAACGCCTGAAATTCCACTTCTGTTTTACTCGATGACTTTCCGCCAGTCACTAAGAACTATGACCTCTCTGACGGGAAATCGCAAATCCAGTCACATAACTGAGACGATATTCCATAAGCACACAATTTTACTACGAGCCGCTTGTCTGGTACAGTGTCAATAGCCTTCCGGAAATCCAGAAATACGGAATCGATCTGAAATCCCTTGTCAATAGGACTCAGCACTTCATGTGAATAAAGAGCTAGTTGTGTTTCACAGGAACGATGTTTTCTAAAGCCATGTTGACTATGTGTCAATAGACGGTTTCCTTCGAGGTATGAATGAGTGCTTAAGTTGACAAGAGACAGGGCTCGCAGCTTGTGAAGAAAATAGGCAGCACACTACGTTGTGTGCAGGTTTGGCGACTGAGGACGAAAGAACATGGAGAAACACACTGTGGAGAAAACTTAGTGCTCTTTGACTTTAAAGCGCTGCTTTCGTATATGTGATTAAAGGGTTGTCAAATTTTCATTCTTTGACGGTAATTTTGTACCGAAAATTTGTACAGGATAAAATTTAGTTTCAGATATTTTTGTATTGCTAATACGCAAGAAATCGCGCTGTGAAGTCCAAGTGCGTGAATATTCTTTCTCCTTGTGGACTTTGTCAAATGACTGCTGACAAAGGAAATAAGAAGCGTAGTACCATTTACTACATACTACGCGGTTTGCAGAGCTAAAGGTACAGGGTGTTTCAAAAATGACCGGTATATTTGAAACGGCAATAAAAACTAAACGAGCAGCGATAGAAATACACCGTTTGTTGCAATATGCTTGGGACAACAGTACATTTTCAGGCGACAAACTTTCAAAATTACAGTAGTTACAATTTTCAACAACAGATGGCGCTGCAAGTGATGTGAAAGATATAGAAGACAACGCAGTCCGTGGGTGCGCCATTCTGTACGTCGTCTTTCTGCTGTAAGCGTGTGCTGTTCACAACGTGCAAGTGTGCTGTAGACAACATGGTTTATTCCTTAGAACAGAGGATTTTTCTGGTGTTGGAATTCCACCGCCTAGAACACAGTGTTGTTGCAACAAGACGAGGTTTTCAACGGAGGTTTAATGTAACCAAAGGACCGAAAAGCGATACAATAAAGGATCTGTTTGAAAAATTTCAACGGACTGGGAACGTGACGGATGAACGTGCTGGAAAGGTAGGGCGACCGCGTACGGCAACCACAGAGGGCAATGCGCAGCTAGTGCAGCAGGTGATCCAACAGCGGCCTCGGGTTTCCGTTCGCCGTGTTGCAGCTGCGGTCCAAATGACGCCAACGTCCACGTATCGTCTCATGCGCCAGAGTTTACACCTCTATCCATACAAAATTCAAACGCGGCAACCCCTCAGCGCCGCTACCATTGCTGCACGAGAGACATTCACTAACGATATAGTGCACAGGATTGATGACGGCGATATGCATGTGGGCAGCATTTGGTTTACTGACGAAGCTTATTTTTACCTGGACGGCTTCGTCAATAAACAGAACTGGCGCATATGGGGAACCGAAAAGCCCCATGTTGCAGTCCCATCGTCCCTGCATCCTCAAAAAGTACTGGTCTGGGCCGCCATTTCTTCCAAAGGAATCATTGGCCCATTTTTCAGATCCGAAACGATTACTGCGTCACGCTATCTGGACATTCTTCGTGAATTTGTGGCGGTACAAACTGCCTTAGACGACACTGCGAACACCTCGTGGTTTATGCAAGATGGTGCCCGGCCACATCGCACGGCCGACGTCTTTAATTTCCTGAATGAATATTTCGATGATCGTGTGATTGCTTTGGGCTATCCGAAACATACAGGAGGCGGCGTGGATTGGCCTCCCTATTCGCCAGACATGAACCCCTGTGACTTCTTTCTGTGGGGACATTTGAAAGACCAGGTGTACCGCCAGAATCCAGAAACAATTGAACAGCTGAAGCAGTACATCTCATCTGCATGTGAAGCCATTCCGCCAGACACGTTGTCAAAGGTTTCGGGTAATTTCATTCAGAGACTACGCCATATTATTGCTACGCATGGTGGATATGTGGAAAATATCGTACTATAGAGTTTCCCAGACTGCAGCGCCATCTGTTGTTGAAAATTGTAACTACTGTAATTTCGAAAGTTTGTCTGCCTGAAAATGTACTGTTGTCCCAAGCATATTGCAACAAACGGTGTATTTCTATCGCTGCTCGTTTAGTTTTTATTGCCGTTTCAAATATACCGGTCATTTTTGAAACACCCTGTAGGTGTGTGAGGACAGCATAGCGGCGCCTCTCACTGTCGGTACCGTGGCGACCCCTGCTGGCAGGCTTCCAGCGCGGCCAGGCAGCGGAAAGGTACGGTCACGCGCGCTGAGCTCGCGTTGTTTAAATTTCAGATGCAGGCGGTCACGCGGCTGTGACGCCTCAGCGGCTGCTGGGAGCCACATGGCTCCTGGAAGTCCTCCAGCTATAAATAGAGGCGGAGGCAGGTCCGGTGCGAGAAACCGCCGCATCACGGCGTCGCCTCCTCCCGACCTGAGTCACTGGGACCGATGAGGAGGTTGGCGCATTTGTGAGATGATGAACACCTCGCTGCGGGATGGTTGTCAACACAATTTGAACCTCAACACAGCTGTTACATATTGCTATACTTCATTGTGTAGAAATCCTCGCTGGTTATCAGCTGATTCGTGGCATCGAGTAATCGAAAGTTTTATATGAGTTTCACGTTCCTCATCTTCCCCTGATGATGACATGTTGGCAGATCGTCGAAATGTTGCGACAACTCGACGCTACGACTCGGTTTATTACCCGAAAAGATTCGTGCAGTTACTGCACCTGGTACATTTCCGTCTAAACTGAACCTTCAATGCAAGCTCTAATTGCGACCCAATGGCTCGTATGGATCTCTGAATCGACCATGCTATTCGACTGTTAGCAGCAAATTATTAAAAACATACTCGAAATGCGCACGCGAGCCCGCTCCCACAGATCATAACAGCCGAAGGAACTCGTAAAATTTACTAATATGATTGTGCTTAAATAATTACACGAAGAAACACACCTTTTTTTGCCTATGTTTCACAAATATCTGTTTCATTTTACATTGCCGAGGCTGTGGGTTATAATTCCAATTACTATCGATAATTTTTTTGAATTTATTATTCACGATTTCTGGTGTACGTCGAAAGGAGGCGTCTGCAATCACCACAAAATAAATTAGCTATTACAAACAGGTAAATTACAACAAAACATAAAAAATAAACCGATTAAATATTCCCCATCATCGCTGCAGTTCAAAGACATGCATGTTGAAACTGCCTGCATCAATATTAAAAATTTTGTACACCCCGTGAATGCTTTTCTAAATTATTTAATTTTGAAAAACCACTAAATTAAATGTCATTTAATTTTCGCAAAACCCAGATTTAGAACAACCAAGTACATAGGAATGAAACGAGATTATCCAATATCTGAAAAAACAACAAAGCTTCAGGAGTAGACAAAATCGATGCAGAATAATAGAAAGGTACAAGACAAAACTTCATTATGAAACTGAAATATATTTTTTATTAAACCCAGTGAAGCCAAAATAATCCTGAAGACTGGAATATTGCAGTCACACATTCATTAGACAGAAAAGGGGATAAGACATATCCAAACAACTCTCGTCTAATCTCATTACTTTTACTTATCCTCAAAATTCTATACAACTCCAATCTCATCCGAGCAGAGCCTCAATTAGATTCTCAGCTCCGTGAATAACGGCTGATTCAGAAAAGGGCGATAGTGCCTAGGCCGAATTCTTAACCTCAAAAATTCAATGGAACGCACAGCACAAAAAAGCTTATGACGGGGTAGCGTGACATGCTCTCTTCACAACACTTCCTGGCTTTGGATTAGATCACGATACAACAAACATCATAAAATAAAAGCAAGCAAAGACAAAAGAAAGGTCGAAATTAAGCGAGGATTGAGCAACGAATATAAAA
Organism: Schistocerca nitens; assembly: GCF_023898315.1. Lineage (NCBI taxonomy): Eukaryota > Metazoa > Arthropoda > Insecta > Orthoptera > Acrididae > Schistocerca > Schistocerca nitens. The sequence continues at coordinate 662,679,084 of NC_064618.1, forward strand.
TAGACACAAGGGTACGACAAGGCCATGACAGGTTTTTCATTATTTTTCAACTAGTCCTTGAAAAATTGTAACACAATGCGGAAGGGCAGGTACACCAACAGACCGACTAGCACCTAAATTCAAATATGTAAAACTGAACTGTCTAACCTCTATAGATGACACAGCACTAATTACCAAAGGCTTACGAAAAGGAGCAATTGCCGGAAATAAAGCAGAACTTCAAGAAGAATAATATCAGAGACGCACGATAAAGCTTCAAGACCTGCTTTATGAATATTCTTAGTAAATTAATTCTGAACGACGAACAGAGCTGCGACTATCTGGTTAAATATTTCAAACTCCTTCTTGAACGATACCTGATAATGACATGAAATAAAGTGAACATTTTTATTTGCTGAAATATTTTTGACTATACGCAAACAATTTGATGAAGGGGTTTGTAAAGAAAAAGGAACTAAAATTAATTTAAGAATAATGTCGATGAGATCGGCATAGAAATTGTGTAATAATAAAAAAAACTCTTTCTTCAGTGCAATTAGAATAAAAAGATTTTATTTTTTATTCGCTGTACATGGACAATGAATTCACAATTCGGCTCCTCTTGTCTTTGAATGCTCGCAACTGTAGATCATTGAACATTGCACGTCTGTAATAATTTAGTAATTGTTAAAATATATTATAGAAAGAGTTTGAGCCGTGTGGCTCGATCAGCGACATTCCCACCGCCGGTATGGGTCATCTTTCCGGTGGTGTGCGCAGAGCGCGCGGTGGCGCCACCTGCCGGGCCGATCGGGGAGCGAGGGGTAAGATCTAGCAAGTAGCGAGGATTTTGCTTTGGGACGCCTAGCTGTAACATCGTTTGGGAAGTCTGGCGGACAGTACAGGCGCCGTGCGAGGCAGCAGGAAGGGCACATCTAAAAGGGGCTGTTTACCAGGTGACGGCGCCGTGGCAAGTATCGCCGGCGTGGAAGCAGTCACGTTACTGCGAAGCAGTTGGTGTATTTCGCTTCCTGCGTGTTTCCTGGCGCCGGGATATTCAGCGGCTGGCTTCGTCGAACAAGCAACAGGGCAAGGGCCTTGATTGTGCTGTAAATTGTGGCCGGAATCGACTACTGGGTTCAGTGATGTTGACTTCCTTTTCTTGGCCGGCCGTTGCTACTCCTACTGAGTCTGTCCTCGAATGTGTTTAATTTCAACTTGCTTAGTACGCAAGGTTCTAGTGAGAGATGTATGTGATGTGATGATTAACATTTACTAGGGCCTGGAGTGCTGATACATTCTGTTTGTAGATTGCTACTGTCAGTGTTAACCGCCATTGAAAACAGTTTGGCTGGTTCTTGTCTAAGTGCCGCCTGGTTATTGTATTTATATCACACGACGGAGTTAAGTTGGCCTGTTGCTATAGATATACATGGATAAAAATCTTCCCTGGATATATTTTTCTGCGAATTGCAATAACATTACTGTTACGTTTCTATCTGAAGTGATAGTATGTCTGAGAGACACGTGTCTAACTCTAAATTAGTAGTTTCATAAATTCTTACAAGTTACTGAGAGGCCAATTGTTATTGTATGTATGTATGTATGTATGTAGAGGGTTGTTTGGGCGCACGACAGCGAGGTCTTCAGCGCCCGCTCAGTAACAGATTGAGACGGGTGTCAAGAAAATACTCAGAACAGTAAGATAAAACAGAACCTAAAACACATGTAACAAGCCTGGAAAAATATGTGCCTACCCACACCGAAGCGCGGGACGAAGTTAAAACAATATAGCAAATGGAAGTGGCTGGCTGACCGCAAGGAAAAAAGGGAGGAGCCAGCCACCCTGCAATACACTAAAACCTCCAGCCTAAAAGTTTAGGCCAGAGTCCAGATACATCACAAAACTTTAAAACCCTAGACACACACGTCTCATAATTAGCTAAAACACAGGGCAGATCCCCATCAACTTGGGCTTCTGCCCTTGCATCATGGTATAAAATGCAGTCTGTTACCAGTTGTTATTGTGTGTTTAAATAGTTTGAAAATGATTCTATTAATGAAAGTACAAGAATTCCTTCAATGACGGTAATTGTTTCTGATTTAATCACAAATTTAAGTGTGGCTACTTGCTGTAAGTTGTCTTATGTTTTGCGTCGGGGGGGGGGGGGGGCGTCTCGAGATATACCGTTAGCCTGCACGCTAATTACTAGCATTTGGCTGCTGAGAACTTTTCCGGTATGTATGACCGTGGTCCATGGAACTCTTGAATCCCAACTCAGTCGGCAAGACTCTGCACAACCAGAAGCACCTCCGAAGATGTCCAACGTAGCCTTAGACGAAGCGTCAGGGATTGAAGAGTTCCATGGCCACGGCCATACAAGCCGGAAAAATTCTCAGCAGCTGGAACATCCGATCGTGAAAGCCTTCATTGTATACTTGCATTTGATTTCGTTTCATCGGGACTTCTGCTGTTTGTCTTGGTAGCAGGTGCAGGTACCTAGGTTGTGTCCTGCTTGTGCTGTTGTGTATTTTCCGCCCCCTTTGTCCGCTCATGCCGGCTGGCCGTGTATCTCGTAGTTCACTCGCGGCTTAATGTATAATTGGCCTTACACACATAACATAATAGATTTGTACTACTTAGGTGATGTTCATTAAAAGGTTGATTAATTCTACAGATAATGTGCTGTAATGAATTGTTGTGTTTCTAGTTACTTAAGGCAGATGTCAGTCTGTTGTAGATAGCCACTAGTTCTGGGATTTTTCGTGCCTGCTCATGACCTTTGCTGCTCCCGTTTGGTGGGGGTCCATGCCGAGCCTGTATTGGAAACAGCCGAGTGGGCTTCTGGGCGTAGTCTGTTGAATCCAACGAGGTTGCTTGGTCACATGAAATTTTATATTTTATATCCTACATTGTAGGGTGCCTGTCATTTAAATAATGTGGTTGTGTGCCATGGTATCTGAATTACTTTTGGTAATACCAATCACTGCAGTAACGAAAGACTACATTTCCTCATTAAATTTTAGTAAATTGTTCTTCAGATTGATCATAGTGTTTGAGTAAATAATTTTTAACTCATTTCACTAAATGTGTAATAGGCCATAAGTGCCGTGGTTTATGATTGTTTAAATTTTGAAGTAACTTTCTCTCATCTAAATGGTAATTTTAAAATTGTTGATGGTTTTATTTGTTATTTGTCTTGTTTAAATGTGCCAAATAAATGTTCAGTGCAACTGTCGTTGGTGATTGTCTGATGTCACTTGGTCCAGTCCTACCACCCCACAGCATATGGTGCTGAGCTTGTGTCACTGTGTAAAAGTTGAATTCCAAGCTGTGCTGACACATCAGAGTTATTACTGTTTCATTTAAGCAGACAGTCCTTTCCCATGCATGAAGTAGTAACATTTCTAATTTTTAGTGACTGCATAAAGATCGCGCCAATAAGTCATTGTTGGCCGCCATTACCGGCCGTAACATTTCTTTTAATATTTTCACAGCTTCTCTCAGGCGTAAACACCTGAGAGTGTATAAATAATTTCTCTTTGACAGGCCTTATATGTATATATTCGTAACTTTAAGACATTTACAGTATTTTTCGTAATTTGTGGTGTCATTTCATTGATTCAAATAGGCCGCTTCACGGCGATTGAGTACCATCTCAAAGACAATAATTTGAGGTATAAAATAATGAATAATTTACGTTTCCTTATGAAGAGACAACAGTATTTCCCCATGCGACACTCACGAATAATAATATTTTCTCATTCTTAATTTTATCCATGATACCTTGAGATGTTTAGATTTTCGATAGCTCACGTAAACATTTTACGTGTAATATTTTAAGTTAACTCATGCCATGCATCCGTAGCAAGGCTGGGCGCCGTTATTTTAAACAAAAGTTATTTTAATTAATCATTGCAGATTTCAATATATTGTCCCCCCCCCCCCCCCCCATTTGTAACTGGAATTGTATTCTTTCCTGTAGTATATATTTCACTGCAGTATTTTTCAGAGTAGTTTTTACCGTTTACAATAGATGCCATAAAACAACACATTTAGGGCACCATTACATTCTCTTCTGTGAACCTCCGGTGGACAATCAGGCATCCAGAGAACCACCGATAAAATTTCCCGACTGAATCCCACAAGAAGGAAATAAAAATGAGGATAATAAACGAAAAAGAATAAGACATCTGGCAAGGAATAAATCGCTGTGGAACTTCTGAACCCGTTACATACGAAGGGAGGAAAACAAACATCATAAACTACAGTGGTTCATCGCTTTTACCCAGTCACATACGATGGCTATTTTTTAGGGTCAAATTGGTTGCGAAAAGTAATAAAATTGTTTTATTTCCAATATTAGGCTACACTTTCCATCTACTTCTCTCCATAATCGCCGTTCTGGCTTAGAAATTTTCGTAGTTTGCTACCCAGTTTCCAGTACCCTTGTGATACAAAGCAGCCGCCTGTGACTCCCGCCAATTGTCAGCTCTAATCAGCAGCTCGTTATCTGTGACGAAATTTCGTCCTCATTGGTAGCGGTTCATGTCAGCAAACCGAGGAAAATCAGAGGGAGCCAAGCCTGTGATGTATGGTGGACGATTAAATACTTCCTACTGAAAACGCTGCAGGAGCGTCTTTGTTGTAGGTGCACTCAGATGCCGAGCATTATCATGAAGAAGACCATTCTCCTCTTCACTTATTCTGAACTGCACTTCGTAGATGATTTTATCATATCACCTGATCCACTAGCTGACCAAGCTCGTAGGCTGACGCTCGCTTCCTTTCTAGACTGCTAGCATCCTACTTCACAGTTCCTGTAATATTGCTGCACTGTGATGTCATGCATGACAGTTGCGTTATGTTGGCGGCATGAAATCAGGAGGAACCCCCTCAGCATGTAGACATCGAATGACAGCACGAACTTCACACTTGCTGGGAGCCTCTGTTGTTCTAGGTATCTTTATGCTCTCACTGTGTGCTCAGAATTGTAAAATGGGATGTGACACGATCAATGAGCATATTAGGGACACTGTGCAACACGTCTGCACAAAGCTTCATTAGATTTTCACTGAGGTTTTAATATCGTAAGCGACTCGATCTTGAAAAACAAAATCCCTAGTAGAAGACACTCTTAAAAACACAATGGAATAGAATTGAGAGTCATATACAATGCCTGACAAAAAGGTGAAGCTCCCAAAAGGGGAGGAGGAAGCAAAATTAAATTTCGTGAGTTGAATGGTTATATGATATGTTGGTGATTACAAAATCGAGTCAAATTCAGAAATAAGTTGGCAGTATGAGCCGAAGTCTAACAGGTGGTGTGATACGGGGTTAGGGCAGTAAGCCATGTTTAACAACATTGGGGGCTCCAGAGCTACCACGTCGTGCCTCCAGTAAATATAAGCAAATCCAAAACGTCTGCAGTGGCGGAATTTTGCTTATGTAGCTTTTCGATGGCTGGAAAAATAGGTTTTAGTTGGATATGGGTTCGCTGCTGTGTGTGGAACGTTTGGACCTCATGGAGAATAAGAGGTTGTTGGGACCATTAAAATGTAGGTTAAGTGAAATAAATGGAAATTTGCTTTTGCCACTTTCAGAGGTGTTGAGTTTTCAGGTTGAGGCAAAAAATTTCCAGATTTGTATGCAAGTATAGGCGATGGTTACTGTACAATTTTAGGGATAGATGTCTTACTTGGATATCACGCTAAAATTGACCTTCAATAATGCATGGTAGAAATCGATCAGACATCACTCCATCTGTGGAAAACTGCTCACAGTGCCACAATGCCACAAGGTTCACCTCTGGTGCAATGGGCCACTTAGACTATGTGCGTGGTCACTATCGATCAATTTGTCCAATAACATACCGAAAAGTATGGGAAAAATACTGTGTGTGATTGTATAAGCTAATTTGCTGGTAAACATAATGTATATACTGATGCTGCCAAAGGGAAATGACAATTAGATACAGCACAGTATTTCCTGTATGGATACAGGAGTAATACAGTGACAAATAGTGCCCATTGGGATAGATAATTTTGGGACTGGAGACAAGGAATTGTCTAAGGGATTGCCAATTTGGAGATTTTGCAGTAAGATGATTTTCACTGAACAAACTCGGACCCTAAGGTAAAGCAGTCCACCAGTTTAACTGCATTGCAGGAGAATGTAGTGCACTGGAAGGAGCAGAGAAGATAGCAATGGAGCAGTTATTATTAGAATATAAGGCTGTGTTCATCCACTCAAGTCTTCCCAGCGACTCGAGTAGCATGGAACTGAATACTACCTGCAAATAAAAGGCCTGTGTATTGTAAGCCGCATCACATACCATACTATCTGCAACCAGTGATAAAAAAATGTATTAACCAACAGCTACAAGACGATGTTATCGAGGAAAATACTAGTCTTTGGGGAAAACCAATGGTAATAATCCTAACGAGAAGTGCAAATGGAATGAAGATGTATTACTTTTGTTGGAATACTGGTTCCTTAAGAAACACATTGATACAGATGCTTATGCAATCCCAAATATAATGCAAATTTCAGATAACCTAGGGAAATGGAGATATTTTTCAACTACGGATGTGGAGTGGTTAGTACCAGTCAGAGGTAGCAAGAGAACACAGCGTTTATAGATCCATCTTGACGTTATCAGTATCAGTATATGCTGTCTGGCTTTAATAACTCACTGGCATATTTCAGAGTCTCTGAGGCTGGATACTGCTTCGATTAAAACAGAGACATCACATGCATTTAGATGACATAATTGTGTTTGTGAACGACATGGAAAAGCGCATACTGCAGTTAATGAAAGTGTTCAGGTACTTGTGTGTGATGCACTTAACACCCAGATTAGAAAAGTGTCACATCAAGCTGGAAGAAAGAGAGTATTTTACGCATATAATTAGTTATGTGGAGTTTTGATGGGCGCCTAGATAATAAAAGCCACACAGGATTTTTCTGGACAGCATGTGGAAAAAGAGCTGCAGTCTTTCTTGGGGCTGGCGAATGATTACTGCAAGTTTCTACCAACATTTGCAGAAGTTCCATGGCCATTCACTCATCTATTGAAGGAATGAGTGATGTTTCACTGGACACTGGAGTGCAGAAGTATGTTCAGTTGATTGAAAGAATTTTTATCTGCTCTGATATTACTTTTCCCAATTTGTCAGAAGATATTTGTGGTATCATGAGATGTGAGATATGTCACACTTGGCTGTATATTAAATGAGGAAGTGGATGGGGCAGTATATCTGGTTCCCTATGCCTCATGACAATTGAATGGAATGGAAAAGAATTACTGTAAAACAAAGAAAGAGGTGCTGAGTTTCATATACAGCAAATTATATTTTTGATGGTATTTGTAGAGAAAATTCGTGGGCATAACAAGTAACGTAACGCTCAAATGGATATTAGGTTTAAAGGGTTCAGTTAGCTGGTTAATGCACTGGGCACTAAAACCCAATGAATTTGATTGTGAGGTGATTCAAAAACCTGCTAAGTTACACAGAAATGCAGATGATCTGAATCAGAAAATTTGTGTGATAAACCGAGTTCGTTCCAACTTCGTGGAATGGCAGGGGGTGCAAGAAGGTGATGTGGTCTGCAAGCTGTCTGCAACACAACCAAAGTTCAGAGCATGCCAGAGAGTTATGTGAATATACAAACCTTGGACCACATGTTGTGCTACCGTACACTGTGCGATATTAAGTATTAAAACAGCACATGACCATGTGTTGGCAGGACATGCAATTTGTGAAAGAACAGAGTGATATGTAGACAGACAATATTGTAACAGGACATACAACATTTTGTAAAGAACTGTGTGCCATGCACAAAATGAGCCAAATGAAGTCATCAGCGTATTCCACTGGGGATATTATCAGAGGTCAGCAGACCATTTGAGATGACTGGGTTTGATCTTTTAGGTCCTTTTAGCAAAATCTATCAGGGTATCGTTATGTTTTAACTACAATACGTCACTTTTCGCAGTTCACGGAAACGAGAGGTATTCCAAATCAACAAGCCGACATAGCAACACATACAATGTTTAATAATTGGTTATTAAGATTTAACTACAGATCAAGGTACTAACTTTATGTTAGAACCAATAAAACATTTTGTTCTTTGGTATGAACTTATAAATTAAGACTAAGCATATTATGCCCTAAAATAAATGGTATAACAGAACGGGTCTATAGGACGATACAGGAGATGTTCAATCACTATGTCAACTGTCGTCAAAATGAATAGGATATTCTATTGCCTTATGCAGTGGTAACAGACAATTCAAAATTTCACAAGAGTAAAGGGTTATTAATTAGGGTTGAAATGCATGGATGGAAATGTCCTCACCATTTGAGGTACTGAGATCCACAGTGGGGAAAATGGTTCTTCGGTATTAACTTTGTGGAAATCTTATGGAAAGTGTGGTGTCAAGGGCAAAATGCTAGCATTAAGGCCCCAGAGTTGTGGCACAATTCAATGTCAAGTTGCCTGCATACTGTATAAGGAAATGGTGGAATCGATGAGTCCCTACACTCCAAAGGGTAAATTAAAAGAAAGTGCTCTTTATCAGTTATCTTCTGTACCAAGTGAGCAGTGTGACATCACTAGTTAATGTCAGTTTACAGGAGTTATCTATATTGGGTGCATCTCTTGCTTTCAGGATGCACTGGAGGCTCTATCACCAATACTGGTGCAAGTCCCGAAAACTTCCAAAATACTTCCAAATTTCACCAGTAACTAACACATAAAGGTCGGTAATTAGCTAAAAGTTACTCGTTTTTATACGTAGCAGTAAAGCAAACAGAACAGTGTACAACTACACAAATCAAAAACATTACGAAAAAATGGCATAGCATACAGAGAAAAAAACACTTGAAAATGGGAACCATTTCCCAAAAAGCGTAGTGCAAAACATAAATAAAAGAAAATCGTGATCTGTTGTAGAAATGTTATTAATAAACAAACCTATTGTTTCACAGTCCAGGGTTTCATAGACTATTTCTAATCGATCAAATCAAAGTAACATGTTTTAGTAGTTTACAGGTTCAGCAGCAACTGTAATTTGGAGACCCGAATTCTCCCAAGCCTCGCAGCATCGCAGAGCCGGCACCCAACTTGCGCCACCATTCCGCTGTCTCACTATAATGTATGTCACTAGCTGCGTAGTTGTCTCGTCACACTGCAGGGCCACTATAACCCAGAGTGCCGTATGAAAGGCAACTGGTAATCAAGAATGGTCCTGTTGAGAAAGCATTCTTGACTCCGCGCTCGCCAAGGTACCATAGAATGCATGCCACTGCCCCCTGCAGGCCTCTCATCACCGTCAGAAGTGGCCACCCAGCAACACTCTTCTCAGCGGGCTGTAGCACTGTCGACGTGTCTGCTTGAAGGTTGCCTTCGAAATTTTCTGCACTAAACCTCTAGAGCACTGGTTGTCAAACTTTTTGGTCAGGAGCCAATACTGATCTCGGGCTGCACATGTACCGGTCTTATTACTAGTTGGTAACCTACATAAATTAGTGTGTTATGAACCCCCAAAAGACTAGCTACACTAAGGGTACCTGAAGTTGGTCACCGGCCCGCATGTAATGATCCTTATTAAGTTCACTCCTGACACACCATGTCGAATGTTCTCTGTTCTAGACTGCTGCCACCGTACGACTCCAAAGCATTAGCACTGTAACTGGCAGTCGTGTTGTTGAGTAGTCTGTATGAGTAAATAACTAATTGATTAATAACAGTAATTGCGCTTATATGTAAATGCATTACGCAATATCCAAATGTTTACTAAATGTTTTGAATGTCATTTTTCTTCTACTCATTGCGTTGTATTACCATAGCCTTAATTTAATTTCATATTCCTTTCTACAAATACTTACCGCATTTGAAGATGACCGTCTCTACAATGCCCATTCAGAAACCCATTTTACTTCCATCCGAAGTTTATGCTACTGCAACTTTCGGGTACCAGTCGCGCGCACCCTTTAATTGTCAGTATTAGTAGATATGCAACAAAACATTTCGTATCTCACATGCTCTAACCACGTGGTGGCCATGCTCATTACCCTCTGTCCCTGAGACAGATGGCCAACAGTACTTAGCTTATTGCCAAACTCCCCAACGCCAATTAAAATTAAGCACATTCTAAAATATTTATATCTCTGTATTTTTGTTACTGAGCTGGAAAACTATACTCTTAAGAAGCTGTTAACGTTATCAGACGTTTTTGGATGCGCCTATTAGTTGCTGGATGCATATTATTTAAAAATCTATCTGTGAATCGAGGGACGCACGAATACTTAATTCGAACTATATTCTACCTGCAGGCCGCTCTTTGACGACCACTATTTTAGACTAAATAATTTTAACTCCTGTCTTAAGAAAAACAGGAAAGCAACGGTCATGTGGAGCGCGATTCGACAGTGAGTTGGACCAGTGGACAGAAGAAATCTTGACACAAATATACATAATTAAATAATGATTTTCAATCTGAAGAATCTTTTTTTTTATTCTGGACCTTTCAAAAGTTCTTGTGGACAAGTTAAATAATTATTACGCACTGGTCACTCCTATTATTTTACAAATGATTGCTGGTAGTAATTAACTACGTGTATGGCTGAAAATATATTTTGCGTAATATGTTACCAGGGTACACTTCTGAAATATTTACCCTTAGATTACTTTCCGTATCAACGACAGGTGATTGACTATAGCAACAGAAAAGTCATTCAATAAGCACCCGATGGTCATATTTCTATCAGAAAGTTTTTCTGGAAGCTAAAATAACAAAAGTATTACAGACGGAAAGTCACGAGTGTAGAAAAAAGTGACCTGCTTCATTCACCTTACTCCATAACAGTGCTATTATGCTTAACGTGCATGATCTGCTGATAAGTTTCAGGTATTTGCTGCTCATCTATGTCAACCTTCGAACTTGTTATTCGTCACTGTTTTAAGTCTAAAAATGTCTGGTAGCATTCGATGTATTCGATATTACAGGAACGGAATGAAACTGCACAACTAACAAATACCAGTACTAAGGTCCGCAACTGTCATCGCCGATCTCACTGAAAGTGATGTTCAGCCGGTGGACGCATCACGGGAGGTAGCCCAGCTGCCTTGGTAACAATATAATGGAATTTCTCAGATGAATGAAACCCCTCTCAAAAGAGAAAAAAGGACATGTGTTTAAAGCGAAACGAAGTTCTGATGGTGAAAGTGTCTAGAAAGTAGATATAGATTTTAAAATTAGTAGTTTAGGAAGATGCTAAAAATTGCGCTTACATTTCAGAACGAAGGTGAACTAAAACAATACAAAATGAAAACAAAACTGTAGCCTGAAGAAGGAAAGAGTACAAAGCTTCAGCTTCACTTTCTTACGTTTTCTTTCTGGTAACTCATCAAATAGCTTCAAAAATAATGATATCGTTTTTGACTTCTTTGAGGTGGCTCGTTAGCTGCTTGTTAGGAGGAGACTGAATAAAGCTGAAAAGGAATAAAAGGTGTTAGGAGTCTGAATGTTGTACACAAATCGGAAATCCTGAATAGTGAACCAGAGAAATTATAATCAAGTGCAGGACGAATAAAAAAACTGGACGAATGGGAGCAACACTAGAAATAAGAGTTGAGTAAATTCAGAAACACGCTATGAATTTCGTATTTGCAGCGGCATTTATCACTGAATAAAACAAAAATTTTGCAGAGAGAGAAATATGTTGTACGGAAAATACGAAGAAAATAGGTATTCCTGGAGATGATGTAAGAAATAAGAACGATAGAAGCGAAAATACCTCCGGACGACTATACAGATACTCCTCTCCTAGGTGATTGAACAAATTACAACAATATCGAGGTCCCAGAATGAAAACAGTTAGGCACCGAGTAGCGCTCTCAGATTGTTCCTTGGCAATGCTGCAGTCCACTGAAGACGGAGCAGCTATAATAAAATACAACAGGACTTTGAAAAAACTTATGCTGGGATTAAGTAATGGCAGCTAGCTATAAAACCGAATAAAGAATAAAAGATGGCGCAAAAGGATAAAAATTCAATGAAATTTACTTATATCATAATAATAAGTCAAAGAATTCAGAGATATTAAATAATATCCGTGGATAGTGATATACAGCGTTATAAAGTGGATTACATAAATACGAAAGTGGAATGTTGCTATTACGTTGATCCAGGTAGCCTCCATTAATATATTTATGATACAGCTAATTCCGAGTATTCAGCTCTCATTTTAGTATGTCACAAAGATTAGTTGTGAGCTGTTAATGACATAAAACCATGTATTCTTTTCATGTGAGCCTGAATGTAGTTTCCCAATAAATAACTTTATTTTAAATCATCTGGCATTATTCTAAGTTCGTATTAACGTTTCTAATGCTGTTTTCACTTTTCACTGACTCATAAAATTGTTTATACACAATTATAATTAAAAGGTTATAAAATAAACCACAAGAGAACAATTTTAATGGCAATTCGGTATCTAGAGTTTTAGCTAAGAGAAGCTTCTATTTTGGAATATTCCAAAATTCGTGATCTGTAATTCTGAAAGCACTCACAACAGACATCGATTCTGAGTAGCATCGGCGTGTAGGCATGTAACATTAGAACTCATTGACCACTTTGGAGATGTCGTATTGAAGTTGTGCTGTATGGTGTAATGGTATTAATGTAATTTTGCTGTCAACAGATACTTATGTAAATTATTTTTACTAATTTGTTATTTTGCACAGAATGTAAAATTGCCATGTGAAGATGTTAATGAGCCATGCTGGAGCAAATTTATAATTTACGTGCGTGTAATAGTTGAGATGACTCAGGAAGCGAGAGAGAGAGAGAGAGAGTTGAAAACAACCATGTTAGTGTCTTCTGCATATTGATGAAAACTATAACAGTAAAACAATTGTAACTCTAAGGCGAGTATGCTTAATCAAAAATGGATGAGAGAAGTGACGACCAGTGGAGATCTTAAAAATAAAAGTGCTATGAATCTCTGTGAGCTCTGTCTAAAATAAACAAATGTAATTGACTACGAGGAGACGCTGTGTGAATATCAATTATTCTAAAATTATTTGTGAAGGCGTGGTCATATATTTTGAATTGTGTTTCATAAAATAAATCCATAAGTAGAAGTCATTAAATTTCAGTGTCTTTACACACAGCAGAATTTTTCAGCGCTATAAGAAAGTTTGGTGGTCCGCATCTTGAACTGTGATTCTCGCAGACTGTTTTTCAGATTTCTAAACTGCGAAATACGTTGGCTGGAGAACTGTATGCTGCAGGTGAACTGAATGCGAATTTGCCGGTTTCAGCTATCGGATGTTGTCGTCGAATGACATCGACAATCATAGAGAATTAAGCACAGACAGCAGTACGGCGAGAACGACATTCACCACAGAAGATATGATCGCTAATTCTGTTGTTTTCTAAAGCGTAATTAGTGCACCCACCGAGTAAAAGCGGACAGAGAGTTGGAAGTGCAAACCTTGGTTGCTGTTAATGATTCAAAGGGTTGGACTTAAAATAAACATGGCCATGAATAAGGTGGACTATTTGGCGTGAAACAAAAAAAGGTAATTCACTAAATTTTAACTTTTGTCTCCAACAATGGCTAACGTTCCCTCAGAAATAAATTGAAATAGTCCCAATCCCACGGTACGACTACGGTTTTTGGTAGCTTTCCCGTTCCTCTCCTAAGTATTGCCTGTCAGCATCCTCGGTTCCCCAGTCACAACCTACTGGACTATTTGTCTGGAAAGACCCGAGACTTCATAACGGCATCTCGAACAGCCACAGAATAGGACTGAAAGGATTTCTCACCTATGAGGCAATAAACAACGTTTTTGTGTAACACAAGTTATTTTTAATCTGTTCACACAGTTTTGGGGAAAAACTCGAATCTGTTCAACAGCAGCTAACAATTCTACTCTGATTATTCTGACAGGAAACTACAGAGAACGTAATTGCTAAAGTCTTTTTATTGTTGTGTGGATGAAAAGTTAAAGTTACTAGGAAAGAAATCTTGGATTTTATGTAAATGTTACAGGAAGTAGTGAAGTCACGGGACATAATTGTTTTAAATACGTCTGTACGACTTTTATATTGCGGTTTTCAGTCCGAAGACTGGTTTGATGAAGCTCTTCGTGTTACACTATCTTGTACAAGCCTCTTCAGTTCCGAGTAACTACTGCAACATACATCCACATGAAACTGCTTGCTGCATTTATCTCTTTGTCTCTCTCTACGATTTTTACCTCTCACACTTTCCTGCAATAATAAATGGGTGATCCCTTGACGCCTCAGAATGTGTCCTAGCAAACGATCGCCTCTTCTGGACAGGTTGTGTCACCATTTTGTTGCTCTCCAGTTCTGACAAGCACTTCCTCATTAGTTACGTGATCTACCCATCTAATCTTCAGCATTCTACCGTAGCACCACATTTCAAAAGCTACCATTCTCTTATTGTTTAAACTGCTTATCGTTAATGTTTCACTTCCATACATGTCTACACAGAATACAAATAATTTCAGAGAAGACTCTCTAACACTTAAACCTATATTCGATGTTTTCAAATTTCTCTTCTTCGGGAACTCTTTTCTTGTCATTGCGTCTACATTTTATATCGTCTCTACATCGACCATCGTCAGTTATTTTACTGCCTAAATAGCAAAATTCATCTAAGACCACAAGTGCCTCATTTCATAATATTCCATCAGTATCACCTGATTTAAGTCGACTACATTCCATTATCTTTGTTTTGGTTTTTTATGTTCGTCTTATATCCACGTTTCAAGATACTGACCGTTCCGTTCAAGTGTTCTTCCGTTGCTCTATCTGACATAATTACAATGTCATCGCCTAATTTTAAAAGTTTTTTCTTCTTTTCCCTGAACTTTAATTCTTTCTCCAAAATTTTCTTTGGTTTTCTTTACTTTTGTTCAGTGTACAGATTAACATCGGCGACAGGCTACAACCCTGTCTCACTCCTTTCTCCAACACCGCTTCCGTTCTATGTCCCTTGACTCTTCTAACTGCCGTCTGTTTGCTCTACAAGTTGTAAATAGCCTCTCGCTTCCTATATTTTACCTCTGCACATTCGGAATTTCAGAGAGAGTATTCCACTCAACACTGTCAAAAGCTTCCTCTAAGTCTACAACTGCCATAAACGCACGTTTGCCTTACCTTAACCTATCTTATAAGATAATTCGTAGGGCCAGTATTGTCTCACATGTACCAGCATTTCTCAGGAATCCAAACTGATCTTCCTCGAAGTCAGTTTCTATCAGTTTTTCCATTCTTCTGTAAAGAATTCGTGTTAGTGTTTTGCAACTACTGTCAAGACCTGC
This sequence comes from Schistocerca nitens, assembly GCF_023898315.1. NCBI lineage: Eukaryota > Metazoa > Arthropoda > Insecta > Orthoptera > Acrididae > Schistocerca > Schistocerca nitens. The sequence continues at coordinate 662,694,430 of NC_064618.1, forward strand.
TCTCTTTGGCATCGGAATTATATTCTTCTTGAAGTCTGTGGATATTTTGCCTGTCTCATGTATCTTGCTCACCAGATGGAAGGGTTTTGTAACGACTAGCTCTCGCAAGACTGCCAGTAGCCTGACAGAATTTCCTCTACTCTCGTGGGCTTGTTTCCACTTGCATCTTTCAGTGCTTTGTCAAATTCTTTTCGCAGTATAATTCCTATCTCATCTTTAGCTACCTCCTCTTCCATTCCTGCAATACTGCCTGCAAATTCATCTCCTTTGTAAAGACTCTCTATATACTCCTTCCACTTTTCAGCTTTCCCTTCTTTTCTTAGGACTGGTTTTCCATCTGAGCTCTTGATATTCACACAGCGGCTTCTTTTTTCTCCACAGGCCCCTTTAATTTTCCAGTTGAAGGTATCTATTCTTCCTCTAGTGGTTTGTGCATCTAAATGCTTACATTTGTCCTCTAGTCATTCATGCTTAGCCATTTTTTACTTTCTGTCAGTCTCATTTTTTCGATATTTGTATTCCCTTCCGCATGCTTCACTTACTGAATTTTTGTATTTTCTCCTTTGATCAATTAAATGTAGTATCTACTGTGTACTCCAAGGATTTCTAACAAGGGAACCTGCCCATCGCACCCCCCTCAGATTTAGTTATAACTTGGCACAGTGGATAGACCTTGATAAACTGAACACAGATCAATTGAGAAAACAGGAAGAAGTTGCGTGGAACTGTGAAAAAATAAGCAAAATATACAAACTGAGTAGTCCATTGGCCACATAGGCAACATCATGGAAATTGTGAGCTCAGGAGCGCCGTGGTCTCGTGGTAGTGTGAGCAGCTGCGGAACGAAAGGTCTTTGGTTCAAGTCTTCCCTCCAGTGAGAATTTTACTTTCTTTATTTTTACATCGTTATTATCTGTCCGTTCGTTCATTGACGTCTCTGTTCACTGTAATAAGTTTAGTGTCTGTGTCTTGCGACCGCACCGCAGAACCGTGCGATTAGTAGACGAAGGGACGTGCCTCTCCAATGGGAACCGAAAACATTTGATCGCAAGGTCATAGGTGAACCGATTCCTCCACAGGAAAACACATCTGATATATTCTATACGACACTGGTAACGGCATGTGCGTCACATGACAGGAATATGTTGTCGACCCACCTAACTTGTACACTTGGCGAATGGGTAAAAAGATTCTTCTACCTTGCCCGATTTAGGTTTTCTTGTGGATGTGATAATCACTCCCAAAAATGTGATGAAAACACAATAGTTTGTCATATAAACTGAAAATAAAAAAATTAAACTTTTTACTCGATGGAGGATTTGAACCAAGGACCTCTCGTTCCGCAGCTGCTCACGTTACCACGAGACCACGGCGCTCCTGTATTCTTAGAGTCCTTGATGTCGCCTATCTTACCATGAACTTCTCAGTTTGTATATTTTGCTTATTTTTTCACAGTTCCACACAACTTCTTCCTGTTTTCTCAATTGACCTGTGTTCAGTTTTTCAAGGCCTATCCACTGTGCCAACTTATAACTAAATCTGAGGGGGGTGCGATGGGGAGGTTCCCTTGTAAGAAGCCTTGTCTTCTTACCTATTTGGTCTTCAACTACCTTCACTAATTTCTCTCAAAGCTATACACTCGTCTTCTCCTGTATTCGTTTCTCCTGTTCTAGTCTATCGTTGCCTTATGCTGCTTCTAAAACTCTCAACAACCTCTGGTTCTCTCAAATTACTCAGGTCCAATCTCCTTTATTTTCTACCTTTTTGCAGTTTCTTTAGTTTTAATCTACATTTCATAACCAATAGATTGTGGTCAGAATTCACATCTGTCCCTGAAAATGTCTTACAGTTCAAAAATATAATCCCTAAGTATCTGTGTTACCATTGTACAAGAGGTGTTCAGTAAGTAAGGCCACACATTTTTTTCGGCCAGTTTCGGTTTCGGTTTAAAAAATTCGAAGTTTGTTGTGGAACATCGTGTAATATGCGCACTTCAGCCCTTAGTTCCCTGAAGTTTCGACTGATGGCGGGGCTATAGTTAGCCTTCAAAGTGGCGTAAAGCCAAAGCATCGCAGATATTCATAGGCGCTTGCAGAATGTATACGGAGATCTGGCAATGTACAAATGGGTGGTGAGTGTTTGGTCGAGGTGTTCATCATCACAGTGGCTGTGCAATTCTGTCCAATCTCTCGCGTCCAGGCCGCCTCACACAGCTGTGATTCATGCAATGCTGGAACGTGCGGACACTCTTATTCGATGTAATCAAAGGATCGCAGTCCAGCTCTTCGCTGTACAACTGGAGGTCTCCGTTGGTAGTGCTTACACATCTGTTCGCCACTTTGGGTACTGAAAGTGTGTCCCCGTCGGATACCTCAGTGGTTAACTGAAGACCCTAAACAGCAACGAAGAGCCGGCTGTGCGGAATAGCTTGCGCGTTACGAGGTGGATCATGACAATTTTTTGTCGAGCATCATTACTGGCGATGAAAGATTGGTTCATTAATTCCAACCGGGAACATAACTGCGCCGACCAGTGTGGCCGAGCGGTTCTGGGCGCTACAGTCTGGAACCGCGCTACCGCTACGGTCGCGGGTTCGAATCCTGCCTCGGGCATGGATGTGTGTGATGTCGTGAGGTTAGTTCGGTTTAAGTAGTTCGAAGTTCTAGGGGACTGATGACCTCAGATGTTAAGTCCCATAGTGCTCAGAGTCATTTTAACCATTTTTTTTTGAACATAACTGCAATCCATGGAGTGGCTCCACACCAGTTCTCTTTCGAAGAAAAAGTTCAATGCTACACTCTCAGTCGGTAAAGTCATGGCGACGGTCTTCAGAAACTCTGAAGCAGTTATTCTATTTGGTATCCTGCATCAAGGTGCAACAGCGAACTCGGAGGTGTATAGCACCGTCCCCTGGAAACTGAAAAAACGATTTAAGCGCTGTAGTCGTCACAAAAAGGCAAACAAACTCCTTCTCCACGACAACGCAAGGCCTCAAACAAGTCTCCGCAGCCGAGAGGAGCTCACATAACTTCACGGGAATGTTCTTCCGCATCCACACTATAGCCCGGATCTAGCACCTTCCGATTTCCATCTGCTTTGCCAATGACGTATGCTCACTACGGGAAGCAGTACGTGGCTGTTGTGGAGGTTATCTACGTAGCAAGACGTTAGTGATGATTAAATTATGCTCTGTGCACAATGTACGACTATACGTGTGTATCTATTATTGTGTTATTTTCAGTTCGTTTAGTCTTGTAGTGCTTGTCTTATGCTGCACTAGGGAGATTTTCGAGCGTGTAAGATCAATGTGCTGTAATTTATTTCTTCTTCTTTTTCTCCACTTCAAGCATTAGGCTGGGTTCACAGTGACACCGACAACACGACCGTCAGACGCAGTCGCCAGAGGTCGCATGATAACACTGCAGCCGGTCTCCGTCAGTTTTAGGTGGGGTCAAAGAGACTAGCTTATGTTACGAGATGTGTGAGAAAATTAATGCGTCATTTTTATCTACCAAAGTATTTTTTTAAACAATAGAATTTTGTCCTTCGGCAGCTATAGGCTGGCGGAGTCATTGTTCTCAGTCTTGGCAGCAGCGCTGAAAGGTTTGAGCTGATAAGGCCTTTATCATGTTTGTCCCATTCTTTTGAATGTTCTCCAGAGTCACAAAATGACGCCCTCTTAAGAGTTTTTCAATTTCGCGTTGAGAAAAAAGTCACATAGCACTCATGTAAGGTGAATAGGGATGCTGTGGAACAACAGGAATGCCACTTGAGGTAAAAAATTTCATGATGGAAGTGGCCATGTGACATGGGGCGATGTCATGATGCAGCACCCAGTTGTTAACAATCTCCGGCCTCACTCGATTCGACCTTTTCCTGAGCCTTTAAAGGGCATATTTGTAAAACACTTGGTTGGCAGTTTGTCCCAGAGGAGCAAATTCTTTATGCACGTCACCCCTACTGCCAAAAGCAAATCAGCATTGTTACGATCTTTAATTTACTTATTCAAGCTTATTTCAGTCAAGAAGATGTCTGAATGTGGCGCTCCTCACTTTACCGCTTTGTCTCAGGATCGTACTCAAAAACCCACGAACTGTGGATCACACGACTGAACCATTCATGGTCATTGGCAATCCTCTCAAGAACAATCCTCTCATGAACAAATAAAGCGAGTTGGGTCTCACACGATCGCTGTTTCCGGAATCCATGTTAATTCCTACATAGTAGATTCTGGGTTTCCAAAAACGACATGATACTCGAGCAAAAAACATGTTGTAAAATTCTACAACAGATCGACGTCAGAGATATAGGTCTATAATTTTGCGCATCTGCTCGACGACCCTTCTTGAAGACTGGGACTACCTGTGCTCTTTTCCAATCATTTGGAACCTTCCGTTTCTCTAGAGACTTGCGGTACACGGCTGTTAGAAGGGGGGCAAGTTCTTTCGCGTACTCTGTGTAGAATCGAATTTGGTATCCCGTCAGGTCCAGTGGACTTTCCTCGGTTGAGTGATTCCAGGCTCCCAGGCTCCCAGGCTCCCAGGTAGATGCTATTTTTCTTGACTTCCGGAAGGCGTTCGATACAGTTCCGCACTGTCGCCTGATAAACAAAGTAAGAGCCTACGGAATATCAGACCAACTGTGTGGCTGGATTGAAGAGTTTTTAGCAAACAGAACACAGCATGTTGTTATCAATGGAGAGACGTCTACAGACGTTAAAGTAACCTCTGGCGTGTCACAGGGGAGTGTTATGGGACCATTGCTTTTCACAATATATATAAATGACCTAGTAGATAGTGTCGGAAGTCCCATGCGGCTTTTCGCGGATGATGCTGTAGTATACAGAGAAGTTGCAGCATTAGAAAATTGTAGCGAAATGCAGGAAGATCTGCAGCGGATAGGCACTTGGTGCAGGGAGTGGCAACTGACCCTTAACATAGACAAATGTAATGTATTGCGAATACATAGAAAGAAGGATCCTTTATTGTATGATTATATGATAGCGGAACAAACACTGGTAGCAGTTACTTCTGTAAAATATCTGGGAGTATGCGTGCGGAACGATTTGAAGTGGAATGATCATATAAAATTAATTGTTGGTAGTGCGGGTACCAGGTTGAGATTCATTGGGAGAGTCCTTAGAAAATGTAGCCCATCAACAAAGGAGGTGGCTTACAAAACACTCGTTCGACCTATACTTGAGTATTGCTCATCAGTGTGGGATCCGTACCAGATCGGGTTGACGGAGGAGATAGAGAAGATCCAAAGAAGAGCGGCGCGTTTCGTCACAGGGTTATTTGGTAACCGTGATAGCGTTACGGAGATGTTTAGCAAACTCAATTGGCAGACTCTGCAAGAGAGGCGCTCTGCATCGCGGTGTAGCTTGCTCGCCAGGTTTCGAGAGGGTGCGTTTCTGGATGAGGTATCGAATATATTGCTTCCCCCTACTTATACCTCCCGAGGAGATCACGAATGTAAAATTAGAGAGATTAGAGCGCGCACGGAGACTTTCAGACAGTCGTTCTTCCCGCGAACCATACGCGACTGGAACAGGAAAGGGAGGTAATGACAGTGGCACGTAAAGTTCCCTCCGTCACACACCGTTGGGTGGCTTGCGGAGTATAAATGTAGATGTAGATGTAGAACATCAACGCACACGTTTTGTCGATTGTACACACAAGTGCACACACAAGCGAAGTTGGATGTCTACCTGAGCTAGGTTTATATTCAATTTGTTCTCGGCCTTCCAAAAACGATTTGTGCCGGCGAAAAACTTGTGCTGTTAATAAGTGATGTTTCACACAGACCTGTTTCAACTTTTCGAAAGCCACACTTGCGGATTCCCCAAGTTTAACACAAAACGTGACGGCACAAACTTGTTCTAAATTCGGTTGTTCCATTTTGCTACAACTTCACTGATGGCGTTCTCAAAAAGTCACTTACAGAGCTGAAATTCTGACTGAGAATCTGGAAGAGATGAATACACCAATTTACACAAACAGAACAACAAAGCGTTTCCATATCGCTCTCATAGTTGCGGGTGTCTTTGCTTTTCTCACAAACCTCGTAGAATCTATTCTATGTATGCAGTAAGTTAGGTTTTAACCTCAGCGGGTGGGCGGATACCCCAACACCTCCGTGCCTTGAAACTTTTGCTACAATATGGCTTTTTCTATTAAAAAGATGCCGAATGCATGTGAATGAGCTATACCTGTCTCGAAAAGAAGGTGACCAGTACTATACACTCTGTCCTCAGTTATTGGAAATATCAAATAAGTTTTATAAATATGAGATGAAGGGAGAAATGTTCTGTCACATACTCGAGCGGATTCGTTGTTACCATGAATAGTAAAATTACAAACACTCTGTAATGCTGAATTTATTTGAAATTGTGCAGACATACGTCAATTAACCTTCAATAACTGTCATTCAGCGTATGTGTGAAGACGAACATGACGTTTCAAGTAAGATACTCTGAACTTCTAAGACACTGAACAATGGAAACACACACAACACATTTGCAAACAAGTTAATGTAACAGAATCTCCACATCAATGGCATAAAAACAACAGTAAGCAGTAACAATAATTTCTGGACAACTAATGCCCACCTATATAATCAAGAAAAGAACCATTACTTACAGTAACTTTAAGCATAAGATACACAATCCTTCCTAGTCGAACAAATTATTTTTGAGGGTATAATTTTCGGTTAAAGTGAACGATAAGATTTTTTATAATATTTCTGTTTATGAATCTGTGTGTAGGAGAATCGTGCAGTATTAGGCCGGATTAAATTTTTTGACGTTGCTACGTAACTGTGGCGGTTTGTCGGAACATTAATGTACTATTCCCTTACCTCAATACATGTTGTGTTTATAGCACAATGTATAGTGCTTAATTACACCGAAAGTGAAAGAGCTACAATTACAACGCTTGTAGAAAGTGTCTCGCAGTGTTAGCCATTTTCTTTTCTGTGATAATGTTGGTTATTAATAATACACTGCATTGATACTTATTGCATAGTAATAGAACACACAAGCATGGGAACTGATTGTTACTATTTCAGCCCAGTTCACCAGTGTCTAACTCACTGTTTTACAGAGATCACAGATAAGATGCAAAATATTACCCTGATCCACACATCCAACATGTGCCCAATCTGTGTACCAAGTACTCTGTTTTCTTTCAATGACTCCATAAACATAGCGCGCTTTTCAGTCTGTTCTGTTGACCAATCACTACCTGTAAATTGCAGTCTTCTTCACCGCTTTGTAATTGGCTTTCCATGGCCACCCTTTGCGTGTTTATTTTATTTTGGAACACCTGATGTAACTTCCTCTTTCTTCAACTCCTTCGCAGACATTATTTTTTCTGCTCTTAATCTCTTCTCTCTCGTGTTGAACTTTTTCTTTTCTAATTGTTGAAATTGCTTCAGCAGCCTCCCTCGTGGTTATTTTGGTAGACATAACCTCGCTCACAGCCATTTTCATGCACTCTTCGTTCCATTTTTCTCTTATTTTTTCTCTTTTTCCACCATTTTAATCTATAAAGAAGTAAGAAGTAGAAAATATAATTTAAAAACGGAAGTTACTTCTGACCGATTCTGAAAGACGTTCGGGTGGCCGGTACTGCATGATAAACACGCAGTAGGATCTTTTTTTGTTTTTTTGTTTTGGAAATTTATGGTATGGTTTTATGGGACCATACTGCTGAGGTCATCGGTCCCTAAGCCTAACCACTACTTAATCTAACGTAAACTAACTTACGCTATGGACAACACACACACCCATGCTCGAGGGAGGACTCGAACCTCCGACGGGGGCAGCCGCACAGACCGTGACAAGGCGCCCCAGACCGCACGGCTACCCAGCGCGGCAGTAGGATCTAGTATATTGTATGTTATTTTATAGAAATTATCATGAAGCGCTTGTTAGGTGTCATTCCTTAAGTAATATAGATGATCGAAATATAGCAACGAAATTAAATCACTTACCTTAAAGAGGGATACCACAGGCATCTAAATATCGAATCCAGTGCACATGGATACAAAAGACTGCTGCTATGTATTGTACACGTCTGCCATTTGGAGGCGGAAAGGCAAATCGCAGTAGTGGCCAGTGCTGTAAGCCTGCCGACCTGTATGAATCTTCCCTAATCTGGTACAGTCTTCCGCAGACCTAAGAAATCTCATCCGGTGGCCTGAATCTTAGTTTCTTTTCGTTTGCAAACGACCCACGACTCCTTTCTATAGAGTGGGAAGAGCCACCACTTTATAAAAACTTATTCGTGTTATTTTTTGTGCTTTATTTGTAGAGTACCATTTCACTGTTCCGCGTAAGTTTCCATATTTTGCTACTTCCTTGTGTATAAGTTTGTCATATCGTATTTTTCGTGAAAACACAAAACAAGCCGCCCTTCTTCGAACTTTTTCGGTGTCTTCTATCAGTCCTACTTGCTTACGAGAAACTTACAAGGGTTGGGGCTTAAATAGTGGCAACTATTTATTCATAACCGATACAAAAGTTTGCATGTTTGCACCTATTACTATCCTTCAAAGTAGTCACCAGCGTTGTGTAGAACACGTTGGCTGCGATGTTGAAGGCGTAGTATACCGTTAGTAGAGCTTGTTCTGTTGATGGTGCGAATGGAGCGGTCTAAAGTTATGGTGATTCTCGTGTACGACTGTGATGGTGTTATCCTAACGCATTACTTTCCTCAACGGCAGACCGTCAGTGCACAGTATTACTGTTCGTTTTTGCAGCATCACCTGCGACCAGCTTTCCGAATGAAGCGGCGACACTTTCTGCGTAACCCACCCATCATTTTGCACGACTCTGCGCGGGCGCATACAGCGCAAGCTGTTTCTGCTCTGTTGCGTCGATGGGACTGGAAGTACTGTACCATCCAACATACTCCCCGGACTTAAGTCCTTGTGACTTTGATTTGATTCCGGAGATGAAGGAACCACTTCGTGGCATTCGTGTCAGGACTATTCCAGAGATTCGACAGGCAGTAGACCGCTCCATTCGCACCATCAATAGAACAGGCTCTGCTAACGATATACTACGCCTTCCGCATCGCTGGCAACGGGTTCTACACAACGCTGGTGACTACTTTGAAGGACAGTAACAGTTGCAAACATGTAACTCTTTTGTATCGGTTGTGAATAAATAGTTGCCTCTATTTCAGTTCCAACCGTCTTAGAAAACACTGCTATACTGTCTGTAAAATGTGTGGGGTATCTTACGCCTGCGTGACGTCGAACACTGGACCCTAAACGTTTTATGATATCAAGCATAAATGTGCGCCGACCAGTTTCAACGTCCTACTATTTACTGATATTCGTGAGCCTTAGGAATGTATATGAAAATTAGATCACTTGTATCACACTTAAATGCAAACATCTGTAAGAAGTTTTCTTTCAGTTAACACAAAGGCTCTAGACTGGTCCATTAGGTGTAAACGAATCTCCATAAAGAGAATATTTCTGTGCCCGGGGACTGGGTGTTTCATCATCATCAACATTCGTGACAGTGGACTTTGTAAAAAATTGGACTGTCTAAAAATTGGGACTTTGTACGGGTGCTGATGACCGCGTAGTTGAGCGCCCTACAAACCAAACCAAACATCATAAAGAGAATAGCATCGATAAGAGGTAAATTTGATGGCCTTGTTTGTTGCAATCAGTACTGATAAGTTATTGCTGATAATATTCATTCGAAGTGACCTTTGGTGCATTCAGCACGTTCATTGCCAACTAGAAAGTAAAGGGAGCGTCTCATACCATCATAGCCGAACGGTACTTAAGAAAGTGAGTGCAATAAAATGTCTTATCTTGGTAATAAAATCGTTGAGGATACTTCAAGTACGTGCTACAATTTTCTTATTGTTCTGCACCTGGAGACATCTACACTAAAACTGTTGGAGTGTTACGCGAGATACTTCGCCCTCGTTGCACCACATCGGCCAGTTGAGTATTGAACCCCATTCATCTTGCACCCTGTCCTAATTTCTTTGAAACTGTGTGTTCCTTTTATCTTGTGGTGGAAATTCATGAATCCCACGTTGCTTTTCGCAACACTATTCATGCATACATGACAACCTCATTTTTATCTTTAACAGCAAGCTATATGACATTCGATTTATCAGTGCAAAAAATTAACCGTATGACGTTGTAACTTCGAAGGAGATGACTGAAATGATGTTCTTCTGCGATAAAGATCCAGTCAGATCTAAATCTGTTGTAGGGGGCTCACCCTTACAAAAAGTGGGAAGAGACCAACCATAAGTCAGCAGAGTGGACTTTAATATGGAAGATACGCGTCCCACGAAGTTTGTAAGGGATTATGGTCTACGGTTAACTTCACCTGTGCTCTCTCCACATAAAGGGCGAGTTTCTGAAATACTCGTATGTTGTAATTATTTGAAATGGAAGACAAAACTGTATGATGCACTTAGTCAGCAGAGATATCGTAACAAAGGAAACAACTCACATCTACCGCCCCCAGAAATGCAACTTTAAATATTCATCATAATATACTAACCTCATAATATACCAACATTTTGGTACGAGACACAACTGATTCATATTGCACCGGAATCGATATTAGAGATGCATAAGAATATCCAACAGAGGAGAAAGATTTGTGACAGCCCTCAATCAACATGCATTTCAGAAGCCTACCAAATAGTTGGCATTAGAATACTTTTTGTAGATGATCACAGATATGTCGCAGATGACTTATTGGGCGTCTCCAGAAATAATTTTATTGTGTTGGAAGTAACACGTTGAAGTTGCCTACTCTAGTGCACTATTTGCTATATTATAAGCATTCTACTGCATTCCAAAGCTGTGCCAATGTTTTGTCGTTTCTTAGAGTTCACTGTGATTCCAACATTGAACTTGCGCCAGCTCTTGAGCAATCGAAAGTACAGACGGTTGCGGAATCGTTAACTTGGACATCACTGATCTGTTTGCATGTTACAATCTTTCCTTTCTACATTCATCTGTCAGATATTACTGGGGCTTAGGAGTGTGATGATTCATCGCGAATAACAAAGAGGTCAACGAAATGGCGAGGAGTCTGCCCCTGACAGACCACCAGCCATCACCTTAAAGGACCTTTTGCTTATGAGTGGTACGGATCTGCATTACGTCCCTCGTGAAGGTTTGAAAACAGTTGCAGTAAGTAACATCCAAAAATTTTTTCCGTCTAATCTACTACTTGTTGTCCTTATGGCGGGAGAAGATCGCAGACAATTAACGTCAGGTTCTGATTCAAATTTGTCGAAAATTCGATTTTTCAATTGCATGTTTTGAAGGGTGTATGTGTTTAGAAAGTGGGGGCAAAAAGGTTTTTTAATCCTCGCGTTACAAAAGCTTCTCTGTAGTTTGTTCGAAGCAGTGTCACGGCCGCGGCGGGACTGTTTCAGCCGGAGACGCCCGGCCCAGGTAGAAATCTCGCGCCGTGACGCACGTTCACAGAGTCATTTATACTGCAGTAAATGTAAATGTCGTGTGACTAGGGCCTACCGTCGGGCAGACCGTTCGCCGGGTGCAAGTCTTTCGATTTGACGCCACTACGGCGACTTGCGCGTCGTTGGGGCTGAAATGATGATGATTAGTACAACACAACACCCAGTCCCTGAGCGGAGAAAATCTCCGACCCAGCCGAGAATCGAACCCGGGCCACTAGGATTGACATTTTTGTCGCGTTGACCACTCAGATTCCGGGGGCGGGCTATATTGCAGTATATATGCAGACATATTCGCCGAAAAAGCTGACGAACAACGTATGCAGACTGTCGAATGCTGCATATCCAATTTAAGCCAAGAAGAAGGAGGGAATTTCTCTCCAGGAACAATTCCAGTTAGAGGAAGGGTTGATATGTGGTCCTGGAATTTCAGACTAGGCACAGGTGACGAAAACACTTTGTATTGGTCAAATTTTGGTCAAAATTGGTCAAAACATAATTTTTGGTCCGCCATATTGCATTAGCAACTTTGAATTTCGAAAATCTACCTTCAGGTTCGTGATCAGCGAAATCAAGAATGTGTAATAACATGTAGTTTTTATGAAAACTGGACTAATAATACATATAGAAGTTTTCTGTAAACTTTAAACAGGTTTTTCTCGAGAAACTATTTTTCAAAACTGCTTGCAGCCTAAAATAAAAACTGTTCAATCTTTTAATTTCTACCTTTGACCCCGCAGAGTAAACTTTTTCCTTGGGAACTTATCCTATAGTATAAGAAATTTGGTGACATTAACTATGTTTGTAAAGCCATAAAGAGTGAAGCAAAGCCCCAAAAACCGAACTGAATTAGAGTTAGCACCACATCGTTAAACTTACTTCATTGTGGCTTAGGTATAAGCTACTATACATTTAATGTAATTCGACTCAGGTTATCCATTTTTGATTTCAGATAACCACCGAGCGGCTACACTGCACGCAGTCTGCGTACTTCAGATTTGCAGGTCCTTGATCAAACCATAATTATGGGTGCCATTTTGTTTTTTGTTTTTGTATTGAGAATCGAAAATAAAGTTCGCAGTATCATCAATCATAATCTCCAAACAGATCCTTTGTATGTCTTTTCATTGCCTCCAAAAAAATTTCCGATCTTTTCTTGCTTGTTGCTCATTTGAGTGATAACCTGGCCGTCAAGTGGGGTTTGCGCGGCTGTTTTACGCTCCTACCAGGACCAGACAAGTAAAGCGATTTTGTATCTGTTTCTACAGCAACACCTGACTGTTGCTAAGCGACTACGGCTTTCAAAGTTACGTAGACTTACTGACCGTAGCTTTACCTACTTTTGTAGTTGGCCTTTGTGGCCGAGCGGTTCTAGGCTCTTCAGTCCGGAACCGCGCTGCTGCTGCGGTCGCAAGTTCGAATCCTGCCTCGGGCATGGATGTGTGTGATGTCCTTAGGTTAGTTAGGTTTAAGTAGTTCTAAGTTGTAGGGGACTGATGACCTCAGGTGTTAAGTCCCATAGCGCTTAGAGCAGGGCTTAACAACTGGCCGGTTTAGAGCGCGAGTATTCGCGTCTGCCCAGGCACGTGCTCGCGAGCAGGTGCAAGGTCGCGGAGTAGGGAGGGAGGGGAGGGAGGGGAAATGCGCGCGCACGTTTGAATGTGATCTCGCGTTCTTAGCAGATTTAACTAGCCATCTAAATGCTTTGAACATTTTACTACAAGGTAAAAATCTGCTAATTACTCATTTCATAGATCGAATACGAGCTTTTAAAATGAAATTGAAACTTTGGGTGAGTCAGCTGGAAACAGGAAACCTAGCTCATTTTCCTAAATTATCATCCATGCAAGATGTTCACAAAGACTGTGAACGTTATTCACATAGTTTAGTTGATCAGCGCTTTCGAAATCTGACAGCACTAGACAGTGATTTTGATCTGTTCTCTCCATATTCAGCGAATATTTAAAAGATTCGTCCTGAGCTGCAGCAAGAAATTATTGACCTGCAGTGTGACAGAGAATACAGAGACAACTTTCAGAACAAGAAAAACATTTTGGAATTGTACAGACAATTCCCTCAGGATAGATTTCCTCGTTTGCACAAACTGGCGGCTACAATAATATCAATGTTCGGTTCCACGTATGTTTGTGAACAACTGTTCTCTGCAATGAAATGTAACAAGACGCGCTTAAGAAACGAATTGTCTGATCGAAATTTAAACTGCACGCTGCGCCTAAAATGCACAAGAACAATTACTCCGAACATAGACGCAATTGTAAAGGGCAAAAAGTACAAGATAACCGAGAATCCCACACTTCAGTGACACCTTTTATTGTGTAACAGTTCACAAATTAATGCGAATGTAGAGGCATACAGGGTGTGGTAGATTAGTAATGAGACTCAGTCTAGAAAAACAAATTAATTGATCCAATTTGTACAAAACGTTAATATTCTTCAAAGTACTCGCCTTGGGCGTCGACACAACATTTCCAGCGCGTTTTCCAAGCTTCATAGGCCCCACTGTAGTCCGTTTGAGTTATCCCAGTTAGTGCCTTCGTGACAGCACGATGGATGTTCGGAATATCGTCGAAACGATGACCCTTCAGGCATCTTTTGACCTTCGGAAATAGGAAGAAATCAGGAGGACTCAAGTCAGGGCTGTATGGTGGCTGTGGCAAAACTTCAACTCTAATTCGGGTCAAGTAGGAGGTCACGAGGAACGCTGTGTGCGCAGGAGCATTGTCGTGGTGGAGACGCCAGCGTTGAGCAAGTTCCTGTCGCTTCCGTTTGACGGCTCTGTGCAATCGCTGAGCCCGCATCTCGTGGTCGTGCGGTAGCGTTCTCGCTTCCCACGCCCGGGTTCCCGGGTTCGATTCCCGGCGGGGTCAGGGATTTTCTCTGCCTCGTGATGGCTGGGTGTTGTGTGCTGTCCTTAGGTTAGTTAGGTTTAAGTAGTTCTAAGTTCTAGGGGACTGATGACCATAGATGTTAAGTCCCATAGTGCTCAGAGCCATTTGAACCATTTTGAACCAATCGCTGAAGGACTTCTTTGAAGAATTCGGCATTGACAGTCTTCCCCTGAGGGACAAACTCTTTGTGAATTAACCCCCGCTTGTCGAAAAACACAATCAGCATTGTCTTGATGTGGGACTTTGACATTCTTGCTTTCTTCGGCCGAGGGGATGCCGGTGTGTGCCACTCCGAGCTCTGGGCTTTCGTCTCCGGGTCGTACTGGAATGTCCACGATTCGTCGCCTGTTACTACGTTGTCTAAAAAGTGTGGATTATTTTCCAAATCATTCAACATCTCACGGCAAACGTCCACTCGTTGTTGCATTTGTTCGGCGGTGAGCACTTGGGGAACCAATTTTGCGCAAACTTTCCTCATCATCAAATCTTGCGTAACAATTTGGTGAACCGTAAAGTTATTCACGGAGACCTCATCGGCGATCATTTTGAGACTTAAACGACGGTCGGAGTCCAGGAGTTCTTTCACTTTGGCCACCATTTCATCCACACGACTCGTTGAAGGGCATCCAGATCGTTCCATGTCTTCAACGGATTCCCTCCCGTTTTTAAATTCATTAAACCACCGGAACACTTGAGCTCTTGATAGGGAGTCTTCTTTGTAGGCCTCCGTAATCATAGCAAAAGTTTCCGAAGCAGTTTTGCCCAAGCGAAAGCAAAATTTGATTGCATACCGCTGTTCTATCGAGCGATCCATCTTCAGCGTTTTCACAAGTGTCACGTTCACACAAACAACGTAATACACGAAGCTCGACCCTCACTGCACCAGAGCTCCGACGCGACTGCGAACCGGTTCTATTGTTAGCTCAGATCCCCCACCACATGACGTACAGGTGGAGACCGCCCTGCAAGCGACTGGGGCGCCGCGCGGCGGCCAGTCTCATTACTTATCTACCACACCCTGTACACTAAGCTAATAAAATTATGTGGCATGTGTACATTCTCCTTTATTTGTTTCATTTGTGGCAGTAATAATTCGTGAGTGATATCCCTGCAGGTGGCCGCGGGTTTACATTGACTGGCGGCAGCTGTTGTGTGCCCCACGTGGCTCCCCCCACTCTCCGCTCTGGTCCGGTAGTGAGGGTAGCGTGCTCGCGCTGCTCCGTGCTCGCGCCTTGCTGCTCACAGCTTGCTCCGCGAGCACGTATGTTGTGAAGCCCTGGCTTAGAGCCATTTGAACCTACTTTAGAAGGTGCCGCGGGTACTGCAAAACTTCCGACATTGACATTTCCGACCAGAGCCTTCCCCACCGTTGAAGCTTTCCTTCACTGTCGGAAAAACCACGGCTAAAATGATAGTGGTTGGAAACAAGACGGTGACTTCGCAAGTTGCAAAATACACTATCGGAACGTCCATGAGGCCGCTTTCAGGAAGTACTGATGGCAGTCTTCTGCCTTCGCGCTTGGAAGCTGTCAACAACGCTGCCTGTTATTAGTAATCTTATTTCGCCACGTGAAGTATAGTGTTTAGCTATCTGCGTTTGTAAAATGATGAAGTACACTGAAGCGCCAAAGAAACTGATATAGACATACGTATTCAAATACTGAGATATGTAAGCAGGCAGAAAACGGTGCTGCGGTCGGCATCGCCTATATAAGACAAATGTCTGGGGCAGTTGTTAGATCGGTTACTGCTGCTACAGTGGCAGGTTATCAAGATTTGAGTTTGAACGTGGTGTTATACTCAGCGCACGAGCGATGGGACACAGCATCTCAGAGGTAGCGGTGAAGTGGGGATTTTCTCGTACGATCATTTCGCGAGTATGCCGTCAGTATCAGGAATCAGGTAAAACATCATATCTCCTACATCTCTGCGACCGGAAAAAGATCCTGCAAGAAAGGGACCAATGACGACTAAAGGGAATCGTTCAACGTGACTGAAGTACAACCTGTGGTGTCACCGCTAGACACCACACTTGCTAGGTGGTAGCCTTTAAATCGGCCGCGGTCCGTCAGTATACGTCGGACCCGCGTGTCGCCACTATCAGTGATTGCAGACCGAGCGCCGCCACACGGCAGTTCTAATCTAGAGAGATTCCCTAACTCTCACTCCAGTTGTACAGCCGACTTCGCTAGCGATGGTTCACTGTCTACATACGCTCTCATTTGCAGAGACGACAGTTTAGCATAGCCTTCACCTACGTCATTTGCTATGACCTAGCTAGGCGCCATATTCAGTTACTATATCTTCTGAACAGATAATATTGTGACTCATGTACCGTCAAGAGCGACGTTCATCATTAATGGTTTAAAGTTAAGTATCAAACTAATTACGTCCGCTTTCTGAATTCTAATTCCTTGTCATGTTCCAGACCTCACGTCAGTATAGTCCTTCCCTCCTCACGCCAGCCTGCGTGAGCTAAAACGCGTGCATTTCGGCCTCCAGTAGTAACACGGTGTTGGGTCTTCTGCCAACACAACACAACACTCCCGTAAATTGCTGCAGATTTCAATTCTGGGCCATCAGCAAGTGTCAGCGTGCGAACCATTCAACGAAACATCATCGATATGGGCTTTGTTGCCGAAGGCCCATTCGTGTACCCTTGATGACTGCATGACACAAAGCTTTACGCCTCGCCTAGGCCCTTCATCACCGAAATTGGACGTTGATGATTGCAAACGTGTTACCTTAATTGGGCGAATCTCGTTTCAAATTGTATAGAGCGGATGGACACTGCATGTCAGCAGGCGACTGTTCAAGCTGTTGGAGGCTGTGTATTGGTGTGGGGTGTGAGTAGTTGGAGTGATACGACTCTGACAGTGGCATGTACGTAAGCATCCCGCATCTATTCATGTTCATTTTGCATTCTAACGGACTTGGGCAATTCCAGCAGGACAATGCGAAACCCAACACGTCCAGAATTGCTACAGAATGGCTACAGGAACGCTCTTCTGAGTTTAAACACTTCGAATGGTCACCAATCTCCCCAGACATGAACATTATTGAGCATATCTGGGATGCCTTCCAACGTGCTGTTCAGAAGAGATCTCCACCATCCATCGTACCCTTACGGATTTATGGACAGACCAACAGGATTCATGGTGTCAGTTCCCTCCAGCACAACTTCAGGTATTAGTCGAGTCCTTGCCATGTCACGTTGCGGCACTTCTGCGTGCCCGCTGGGGCCATGCACGATTTTAGGCAGGAATACCAGCTTCTTTGGCTCTTCAGTTTATATGGATGTATGTAATAGCTCGCAAAATTTTGTGATTATTTATAACATACGTACACCAGTCTCACAGCGTTCCACCTCCGTAACTCAGTGGTCAGTGTGCCTGTCCGGTATCTAGAAGCCACAGATTTGATTGCTGATAGTGACAGGGAATTTTTACTTGGTACGAGGACTGTAACGGGATGGACTCAGCCTCGTGATGCCAATTAACGAGCTACTTGTCCGAGGAGCAGCTCCTCCAAGGTCTAAAAAGCCGACAGCGGCCTCGAGAAGGGTGTGCTGACGCTACGCCTCCTATACAGCATACAAATGCCGTCATTGACTGAGCACGACATGGAAGTCAGACAGTTCAGATTGGATCGTCTGGACCATAACACAGACCTCTCAGTCTCACTATTACAGCTCACCATTTATTTCGTCTGATTGATTCGTAACTTATATTACAATGTAGACGGTCGCAAAGCAGGCGGCCGCCAGTGATACTAATAAACGGAAGCGTCTGCTGGTATCTAATTAATATAATAATTTATATGAAATTTGAGAATGAAAACTTGGTACCGATAGACTATATTCTTTCTATTATCCATGCCCTCGACCATTTTCAACCTTGGGTCATTTTCAAGCATGTATCTTCAGCTTCCAGTTTCATTTTACATTGAAATACACCGCTGGTACAAGTGGACAGGATTATGTCTTACTTCTGTGCGTATGTGGCACAAAAACAATACAATATCGTACATGGCCAGGCCTATTATATTGGAACTGATAATCATCCTACATCAAACGAGGGCTGCAGAGTTGCTACGAAAAATTTGAACGATGTGAAGACATGGATTTGCCCGACAAAATAAGAGGGAATACCACAACAGTAGAATCGATTGCAGTTGGTATTGTAAAAATATCTAGTCCTTATTTTAAGTTGTCCGCCCCGATAGCTGAGTGGTCAGCGCGGCGGTGTGACCCGCCAAGGGGCCCGGGTTCGATTCCCGGCTGCGTCGGAGATTTTCTCGGCTCAGGGACTGGGTGTTGTGTTGTCCTCGTTATCATTTCATCATCATTAGTGGAAGGCAACGGGAAACCACCACTGGAATCACTTCCCTAGACGCTCATGCGGTGGACCTCTCTGACGAGGCTTCCCCCATGACAAGACCTGCCGTAAGGCAGAACACAAAGTTTCAAAGTTCTTTTAAGTTGTGTTTGTTTAGAGCCCATCAATAAATGTCTCAACGTAAATCGTGCTATTCATAAATCATTGTTTTGCAGGGAACATGTTTCTTATAGTTTAGATTCACTGTAACCATTGTTGTCAACTTAAATTATTTGATTTTGTTTCAGTTTTAATCCGATGCACGGAAGCAAAGGATTTATTTATTCAGACTGGCTATTTTTATTCCTTTCGCAATGCGAAGAATACGTCATTAGACTGCTGATCACAGTACTTACGTGATTCAGCTTTGTGCTAGGTTTTCTTGTTGAATACTAATAAGGAGTGGACTTGTTGACATGAATGTTTGTATGGACGAGATTAACTGTTAGCCTTTAAATGATATACGTAGTCGTATGAATGACAGAATTTCTGAGTGTATTATTTGAGGAACATCGGAGATCAACACATGTCAGATTGAACCTATTTCTCAGGTAAGTTGTGGCATCTTTTTGAGTAATTACCGTTAAGAAATTACTGCTAATCGCCGGGCTTCATTGCCCTTTTGGAATGAGATCATTTTCGTTTTAGTTTGATCTTGTTAGGCATTTCAATTCTTGTAAACTGTTTGGAGGAGACGCCAGAGACGCCAATACGTTTATGTTGCTTAGGGAGGTAACCTGGCGGTGCTGATAAGTTAGCTTACTTGAGCTTCTGCTGTCGTAATCTTATTATTCATCTATCTGCTGATTGATTGCATTGTAGAATCACAGTATGGTACACAACATAATTTAAAGTGTTCACTGTAACCTGAGAAAATTACGAGATTCGCGAGTATTCATATACAAGCCATTGAATTAAGGACACCTGTCCAGTAGGTTATAGCACCTCTTTTTAACCTGACGTCAGCGGTGATGTGTGGTAATGAAACTCCACAAGGTACCGAGAGCATTGGGGAGCTATCGAGAACCATGAGCGCTAACCCCCACTTGTAACTCACGGAGATCTCTGTAGGAGGTCATCACATCTCGCTCGAATGCGTTTTGAATAGGACTGAGGTCAGATCATCTGGGGGTGGGGAAGAGAGCCAGCCAAGGACCTTCGTGTCCTTGGTGTATTTCTCAAACCATACTGAGACAAATCAGAAACAACAGCATTGCTGAAGGTGCAGATCGCATACGGGCTGCTGTTGGCAAATAAACGGATGACCACGATTAACGAGTAGGTTGCTGTATCATTCGCAGCGGAGAGGCAATGACAGGCGTGTCAAGGGCCACATTTCATTTTGTGTAAACGTCCCACAGACGTGCTTAGCCTGTGGTCTGTTGGCAAATTGGGTGCTTCGCATCATGCCATTTCTGGCGTACTGGGAACCTGCAACTATAGCTGTGCTACGTCAATCAAAAAGTTAACTTCACTACTCGTTAATCTGTTCTTAAAAAAGTTAACTTCGTTAAATGTTGAATTATTTTACAGGAGATTTACCGGAAGTTAAACTTCATGATTAATAATTTACTCGTAACAGTACAATTTATGTCGTGGTGTAGGGAAATGATTAAGTGAATCAAAGCGAATAAATAAATATTTAAATAAACATTTTCGGTTGCGGAAGTATAGGTAGGACATCGAAGGCAAATAAAAAGAACAGTTTAATCGTTTAATAATTTAGTTTTATGATTATTGAGTTATCAATATTATATCACGGGAGATTCAGAACACAGGAGAATAAAGTAGTATCTGTTTCTCGGCGCATATTTCCTTTGATAAGGCGTTGCTTTAATCAAAAATGCTCATCAGTGATGTGTCTGCCCAATAGTCTCCTCGAAATTGAATTTTTGTTGGAGTTTACAATTTTTACGTTCTTCTCAAATGATTTCAATTCGACCACATGTAAAGCAATCATGTTCGTAACAACGAAGTCCACACTAGGTTGAGACACGCCACTGCCAATTGCTGCAATATCAAAGGCTCTCCAGTGTTTCTCTGTCGTGTCGTTTTAACCGGAATAGTGCTTCTGGCTCCGCTATCGGTATCTTATTGACCACGATTGATTATTATTTTCTGCTTTCCTCTAACGGATTCTACCTTCACTGTTTCTTCAGACTGTACATACAGCGATTCATGTGCTCTCCTTACGTTTTGTTTCAAATTGTTAAGTCTTGAAATGTGAGCCGTACTTGTTGACTTTTTTTATGTAAGCACAGTTTACAGTCGAAAAGTATTTCTTCTCCCGATCTGGATACAGAATTAACGTAGTCACTTAAACGCGCCCACGAATTTTCATCAGTTGTAGAGCTAGACTCCGAGTCTATGATTTAGTTGCCACAGTCAGTCTACTATCTAAGAGTAGTACTTAAAGCGAACTCAGTAAAGAAACAATAAACAACCAACAGTTGTCGTTATTTTCGCTCACACTCGATTGTTTGCATCAGTCCCGTGCACCCTGGATTAGCCACACATCTACATGACCCAAACTTGTCAGAACCTGATTTCCACAGGCGGTGCGGTATCATTTTTGTGATAAATATTAGTTACCTAATTATAGGTTAACGGACTAAAAGTTAGCGGTAGTCAGGGAATCCATTAACGTTTTTCAAAATTAACTTAAAATTCAATCTTTTTCTCGAAAATTGAACTTCGTTAATTAGCGACTAACGGATTAACTGCATTGTGCCTATTTATGCCTACAACAGACTTACAAGTATATCAGTGTGTATCACGACTCACGAGTCTGGGCTTCAAGTACCCACTGCGGTCGTGCAGACATCTTCCCTGCGAAGTACGGTGAGTAGATATATCCCTGGGTTGGTTGGCTCTGTGTGCCAAGGATACGACAGAATGGGTGCTAGCAGACTATGTATTCCGGCATGAATTGGCGTATGCTTAAAGCACCGTCGCCTGTCTTTCTGCTGCTACACTTCACGGTAATCGACGACGATCTTTGTCATCAATAAACTGTTGCCACATACAGCTGATTTTTATGGTGCGACGTTTCTTCTAATCGAGGTAATCACGGTAATCCCTGGACGTGGCTGCACCCTAAAGACCACTGTTAGCTCTCCAACGAAGATCACGATTAAATAAAACAATAGCGTGTGTCTTTCCGATATTGCACTCAGTTATCGCAGTATGGCCAGCACAAGGCTGACACTAGAACTATTCCAATCGCCTGGGAAAGGTGAACGCTCACTTTTCAGCGCAGCAGATCCCTCTAATTCAATTGCTCACGAGTGTAAATTACTTTCTTTGCAAACTCAATAAGCCGACGAACTGTCAGGTTCATTTAAAAATTTGTTGTTAATGGTCGACGTGTGTGACCAACATTGCCACTTGGTGTGAAAGTGTAGTGAAAGTGTAAAACGAAAGGTGTAACCTCAATAAATATCACACTGTACCGTGGAGTGTACACTGCTACACGTTCCCTGACAGAATTAAACTGTGGACTCTGACGTACGTTTTAGCTCAGACATTCTTACCCTCACTGCTTACTTAACAACTTGTCAGTTTCATGACGATTTATTGTATTTAACCCTTTGATTAATTAGTTCGCCTCACTTCAGTTCTTTTTTTTTTTTTTTTTTTTTTTTTTTTGCAATAGCAATTCACGACATTAAATGCAAATTGGCACTAACCATGCTGCATTGTTGAATTTCATCCATAACAACGATGATGACTTTGCCTCCTCGAAGTAATATTGGGTATTAAAAGAATGTTGGATGGAGTTTCAATTGCGTCACCTCATTCAATAGTTTAAGTATGACTCTCTGTTAGGAGGCAGCTGTCTATAATCTTCTCGATATAAACAATAAAAAAAGAGACTAAAGTGGACACGTTGCACTAATTCTTTGATACATGTCTTCGGAGTTGGATACAGGTAACACAGTTTGTGTATAAAGGCTGAGCCTGCTTCCTCTCGTAACACTGTAAGCTGATTGATAATGTAAGGTGAAAGAAAGTAGTGTCTGGTACAGTTTTACTGTTAATGAATATTGTTAGAAGCATACCACTTACTAATTTTGAATTGTTTATGTTATAAGGTATCACACAAAATATTTTATCGTGGAAACTAAAACAATACATAGGAACTGTAAGCATTTGTCTGAAGGATTGCATAGTGATCACTTCTCTTTATCTGTGGAGGTAATGTAATCAGTGCCATCCCAACAGGACCCCATTTTTGTTGTCCTGACTTTTGGACATATCTTCCAGGCACGTTGATGCCATAGTATCTGAAATAATACGAAGCGGATGCAGCAGACCGTTTAAATCGGGTTTTTGTACGGGGGTCGTTCAATAAGTAATGCCCCAATTTTTTTTCTCAGAACATGTTTATTCTTCAGAGTCAGAATTTGGTGGCAATATACATCAACATGTCTTGTCCATATCCTATTTTTCTACGAAGTCTCCATTACGTTCTATGGCCGTACGCCAACGTTGTGGAAGAGCACGTATTCCCTGCTGGTAAAAGCTCTTGTCCTGTAGGTGTAGCCATGTTTTCACTGCATGACTGACACTCTCGTCATCTTCAAAGGGTGTTCCCCGTAGAGAATCTTTAAGCGGCCCAAATGGAAGTCAAAGGGTGCCAGGCCTTGACTGTAGAGTGGATGAGGCACTGTTGTCCATCCAATTTGGCGATGTGCTCCCAGGTTCTCAGACTTGAGTGGGGGGTGCACTATAGTGTGGGAGCACGGATTCTGCTGGATACTTGTCCGATCGAAAACGTCAGAAACGGCTCTTGAGTTTATTCAGAGTCTTCACGTATGTCTCTGAATTGATGGTTGACCCTCTTGGCATCACATCCATGAGAATGCTGCCGTCGCAGTTCCAGAAGACTGTCACCATGACTTTTTCGGCAGAAGGGGTTGTCTTGAATTTCTTCTTTTGTGGTGAATGAGGATGAAGCCACTCCATCGACTGCCTTTTTGTTCCCGGAGCAAAGTGGTGCACCCAGCTTTCGTCCTCCATAACGATCCGCGACAGAAAGGCCTCTCCGTTGGTCTCAAAATGCTGCAAACAATTCAGATTAAATGGCCTTTCTTTGAATCTTGTAGCCCTCTGTGAGCATTCATGGGACCCATCGTGAGCAGCTCTTTGAATATCCGAGAGTCTCGATCATTACAGACGCACTTCCAATGTTGACCGACAGCTGAAGACTTGTGATGCGCCGGTCGGCACGAATAATGGCATCCGCACGATTAAGCACGTCTGGAGCAGTGGCTGTGACAGGACTTCCCGAGCGTGGCTGATCATGGAGCTCGCATACACTGCACACAAACGTTTATGGATATTCACCGCGTTTCTTTTTCTGCACACAAGAATTGAATAACAGCACGCTGCTTGTAATTTGAGTCGTATGTAGACGCCATTTTGACGCTGTACTACGTCTCTGCCATCTGCCAGGACGATTCGAAAGTTCACCGGCGCATAGAACAAACATCAAACGTGAAGCACAAACAAGGACGTTTGTCTATGTACATTAACGGCTTTTTTAAAAAAATGTGGGAGATTACTTATTGAACAACCATCGTATTTTAGGCCAAATATAGCACAACAGAGACGGTTTTGAATAATTAATTAAAAACTGGTCACGAAGGCCAGGTGATAGTCTTTTACTCGTATATAAAAGGGGTTAATAGTATTCTGATCTGTAGTATTATGGATGACATAAGGAAGTAAGCAATTCTTATTGGGGTAGACACCTTCACGACTTTTCCCGACGATTAGTATGGTCACTATTCCCGATCGGACGTTAGGCGTTAGTGGTTCAAATCATAGATGAAACCACCAGATCGGAAGAGACAACAAGGAACTACAATTGTAGGATACAAGAAGTTGCTTAAACATTGATATTGTACAAAATTATTACTTTACTTATACGTGGTGTAACAAGAATAATATAAACGACTTATATTACATCATACGACTTAAAATTAGAAAAGTTGTTACTACAAAATAAGGGTACAGGCTTCATTCGCCGAACTCACTACAACAATGATGGTGCATATTAGAACTAATTTTAACCACTTATTAGCAGGGCAAAAAAATGCACTCGTTACTTTTCCCGCCTCCTTCCTCTACAAATTTTCTGGTAATTGACAATGATGTTTCGTGGCTTGAAACTGGTTTTGTAAAAATTTTTCATCTGCAACTCTTGGTGATGAATCATGACGTTCTACAAAAATAAAGAGTGCTAGTACTCTAATTTTTTTCACAATTTCCGTAACAACTTCCTCTCCATCACGTGAAATAGTTCTGCATACTCTCTGATCACATAGCATGCGGATAAACAGTACTATCTAAATATCTCACTTAGATGAAGAGAAACACAGACTAGAGATAATCCTCTGTCATATCATATGTATCATATCCGGAGACATGTACGCAGTAGCAGATTGTTCATGACATCAAGTGTGCAATACTCTCGCCCAATTTGTGGTAATTTTTCTTGTGTTCGAGGACCGTGGATAGCATCACTGCTCTTCCGAAACCTTGTATCCATCCTTATCAGCGTTAATTGAAGGTTATGGACCTGGGATATGACTTAACGGTTCCTGCATGAGCGGCGAAAACAACTGCAGTTTAGATACGTCGATTTAATAGGCAACAATCTACTATAAAGATCATATTTCCAGAGCACAAGATATGAATATCGTATATGAACTTTAATTACGTTTGTAACCGCTAGAGTGACCCTAACTGTGAGGTAGCTAGGTAGCAACTGCACTCTCTGTCTATCTCTCTCCTCTCTGTTTTGCATCAGACCGTACCTGCGCAAACCACTTTGTTGGACCTTAAAAATAGTAACTACAATTGGCATCTGTGGTTACGCATTTCGCTGGTCCGTTGCTGTTCTCTAATATTATGCCTGCGAAAGTGGCGACAGGAGCAAAGAAACAAACATAAGAAGTTGAATAATGTTACTTAATCTAGTTATCATGTAATAAGTGTATTCGGGTTTCATTCCGTGCTAATTATACTTGTAATTACGAGTAGAATAAGGGAGATGTGTGGTATGACTTGATTAGTTTACACTACTACTGACAATTAAATGGGAATGCTAGACGGAAAAGACAGGACAAACAAACACGGGGATCAGTCACCGGTGGAGAGAGATAAAAATGTATCATGTGAACCGTTTAACTCATGAAGGAAGTTGAAGTAAGGTTCAAGCGAGCAGCAAAACGAAGGCTGAAAGATAATGGAAATTAAAGAGGAGATATGTTTATGCAAACTGGGGTATTATTTACCACTCGTTGCATTTAAAGATACGGAGAGGATGAGTACTTAGCCCTAGAACACTTTACGAAAGAGGTGTGAGCGAATCAAAACTGCGTTCTATAGTAGAACAAGGGAAAGGAATCAGTAGAAGACTAGTGGTAGTTTTGAGATATGAAATAGTGAAAGCAACAAAAGATCAAATAGGTAAAAAGACAAGGCGTATTAGAAATCCTTGGATAACACAGGAGGTATTGGATTTAATTGACGAAAGGAGAAAATATAAAAATGCAATAAGTAACGCAGCTGAAAGGGAATACAAACGTCTAAAAAATGAGGTAGACAAGAAGTGCAAAATGGCCAAGCAGGATCGGCTAGAGGACCAGTATAAGGAATTCGAAGCATATATCAGTAGTGGAAAGACATACACCACCTAAAGGAGAACTGAAGTGGCCTTTGGTGAATATCAAGATCTCAGAAGGAAAATCAGTTCTATGCAAAGAAGGGGAAGATAAAAGATGGAAGGAGTATATAGAGGCCTTATACAAGGCAGATGTACTTGAGGGTAGATGAAGATGAGATGGGAGATATGGCACTGTGAGAAGAATCTGACAGAGTACTGAAAGACCTAGGTCGAAACAAGGCCCAGGGAATAGGTGGCATTCCGTTAGATCTACTGATAGCGTTTGAAGAACCAGCCATGACAAAACTCTTCTATTTGGTGTGCAAGATAGATGAAAGAGACGAAGTACCCTTAGACTTTACAAAGAATAAAATAATTCCAGTTTCAGAGAAAACAAGTGCTGACAGGTATGAATGTTACCGAACTATCAGTTTAATAAGTCGTGGACGCAAAATACTAACCCGAATTCATTAAAGAAGTCAGCCATAGGGAAGATGAGATTGGATTCCGGCGACATGCAGAAACGTGCGAGGCAAACACTGACCCCAGACTTAAGGAAAAGCAAACATAGGTTTATAGCATTTGTAAACTTAGGGAAAGATTTTGATAATGGTGACTGGAAAAGTCTCCTTGAAATTCTGAGCATAGCAGGGATAAAATACAGGAACGAAGGCTATTTGCAACTAGTACAGATACCAGAGGGCAGTTATAAGTGTCGAGGGGCACGAAAGGGAAGCAATGATTAGAAGGGAGACAGGTTTGTAGAGTATTCCTGATGTTATTCAATCTGTACATTGAGGAGACAGCAAAGGAAACCAAAGAAAAATTTGGAGTAGGAATTAAAGTCTAGGGAGAAGAAATAAAAACTCTAAGGTTCACCGATGACACAGTAATTCTGTCAGAGACAGCAAAGGATTTAGAAGAGCATCTGAATGGGATGGGCAGCATCTTGAAAGGAAGATATAAGATGAAAATCAACAAAAGCATAAGAAAGATAATGGAATGCAGTCGAATTAAATCAGGTGATGCTGAGTGAATTGATTTAGCAATCGAGACACTTACAGTGGTAGATGAGGTTTGATATTTGGGCAGCAAAGTAACTGATGATGGCTGAAGAAGGGAGGATACAAAATGTATGCTGACAATGACAAGAAAAGCGTTTCTGAGGAAAATAAATTTGTTAACATCGAATATAGATACAACTGTCAGGAATTCCTTTCTGAAAGCATTTGTATGGAATGTAATCATGTATGGAAGCGAAACACTGAAGATAAACAGTTGAACAAGAATAGAATAGAAGCTTTCGAAATGTGGTGCTACGGTAGAAAGGTGAAAATTAGATTGGAACATCACTTGACTAATGAGGAAGTGCTGAACTGGGGAGGAAAGAAATTTGTGATACAACCGGACTAAAAGAAGGGATCGGTTGATAGGACACATTCTGAGACATGAAAGGATCACTAGTCTATTACTAGAGGGAAGTGTATGCGTGTGCGTGTGCGGGAGTGGGAGGGGGGAAGAGTTAAAAATCGTAGAGGGAGAAATGAGCTGAATACAGTAAGTACATTCACAAGGATGTAGGTTGCATTAGTAATTCGGAGCTGGAGAGGCTTGCTCTGAGCACTATGGGACTCAACTGCTGTGGTCATAAGTCGAGAGGCTTGCACTAGGTAGAGTAACATGGAGAGCTGAATCTAACCAGTCATCTGACTGAAGAACACAACACAGCAGATGCAAGGAAGACTTTAGAGCTGAGATGATAACATAAACAACAACGAAATTGCTTGTGTCAAATATGAGCCTAGGGTTAAAGGGGTATTTTCTGCTGAGATTCGTTTACAACTGAACTCTCGGGAAACGACATATAGCCAGTCGGGCAATAAAAATTAAGAAACTACACTAGTGGCCATTAAAATTGCTACACCACGAGAATGACGTGCTACAGACGCTAAATTTAACCGACATGAAGAAGAAGCTGTGGTACGCAAATGATTAGCTTTTCAGAGCATTCACACAAGGTTGGCGCTGGTGGCGACACCTACAACGTGCTGACATGAGGAAAGTTTCCAACCGACTTCTCATACACAAACAGCAGTTGACCGGCGTTGCCCGGTGAAACGTAGTTGTGATGCCTCGTGTAAGGAGGAGAAATGTGTACCATCACGTTTCCGACTTTGATAAATGTCGGATGGTAGCCTATCGCGATTGCGGTTTATCGTATCGCGACATTGCTGCACGTGTTGGTTGAGATCCAATGACTGTTAGCAGAATATGGAATCGGCGACTTCAGGAGGGTAATACGGAACGCCGTACTGGATCTCAACGACCTCGTATCACTAGCAGTCGAGATGACAGACATCTTATCAGCATGGCTGTAACAGAGAGTGCAGCCACGTCTCGATCACTGAGTCAACAGATGGGGACGTTTGCAAGACAACAACCATCTGCACGAACAGTTCGATGACCTTTGCAGCAGCATGGACTATCATCTCGGAGACCATGGCTGCGGTTACCCTTGACGCTGCATCACAGACAGGAGCTCCTGCGATGGTTTACTCTACGACGAACGTGGGTGCACGAATAGCAAAACGTCATTCTTTTTGGATGAATCCAGGTTCTGTTTGCCGGCCGCGGTGGCCGAGGGGTTCTAGGCGCTTCAGTCCGGAGCCGCGCTGCTGCTGCAGTCGCAGGTTCGACTCCTGCCTCTGGGCATGGATGTGTGTGATGTCCTTAGGTTAGTTAGGTTTAAGTAGTTCTAAGTTCTAGGGGACTGATGACCTCAGATGTTTAGTCCCATAGTGCTCAGAGCCACTTAGCCAGGTTCTGTTTACAGCATCATGATGGTCGCATCCGTGTATGGCCACATCGCGGTGAACGCACGTTGGAAGCGTGTATTTTTCATCGCCATACTGGCGTATCACCCGGCGTGATGGTTGGGGTGCAATTGGTTACACGTCTCGGTCACCTCTTGTTCGTATTGACGGCACTTTGAAGAGTGGACGTTACATTTAAGATGTGTTACGACCCATGCCTCTACCCTTCATTCGATCCCTGCGAAACCCTACATTTCATCAGGATAATGCACGACCGCATGTTGCAGGTCCTTTACGGGCCTTTCTGGATACAGAAAATGTTCGAGTGCTGCCCTGGCCAGCACATTCTCCAGATCTCTCACCAACGGAAAACGTCTGGTCAATGGGGGCCGAGCAACTGGCTCGTCACAATATGCCAGTCACTAATCTTGATGATCTGTGGTATCGTGTTGAAGCTGCATGGGCAGCTGTACCTGTACACGCCATCCAAGCTCTGTTTGACTCAATGCCCAGGCGTATCAAGGCCGTTATTACGGCCAGAGGTGGTTGTTCTGGCTACTGATTTCTCATGGTCTGTGCACCCAAATTGCCTGAAAATGTAATCACATGTCAGTTCTAGTATAATATAGTTGTTCAATGAATAACCGTTTATCATCTGCATTTCTTCTTGGTGTAGTAATTTTAATGGCCAGTAGTGTAGAAAGAATGAAAAGTTGAAACTGAGAGGACGGGTAAATTAATGAAGCGATTGAACTGACGTTGAAAGAAACATGTGCAAATTCTTAACAGAAGAGGAGAGGTTAATGAGACATTGATGAAATCATAGAGCAGTAACTAATTAGCTTGGCAATTGAACTAGCAGTAGACGGTCACCGGATGTCGCAAAGAACAGTTTCTTTCACATTAGTTTCTGTCCACATCGAGATAATGGCGTCCAGCATCATGACTACAGAGCGAGAAGCGTTGGATTTTTCCTTAGGCTGCTCGCTGCCAGGTCCTCTGGCCCAGGTCCACGGTTCACTGATACGCTCACTGCTGGAAGAAGCTGATAGCCCAGTTGCTAAGCAGCCGTGACCAATTCATGTCCTCAGAGTCCTCTCCGAAGCGCTGTTATCTTCTGTATACGTGTCTTTGTTACTCCCAACGCATCACTATCTTCATCCCACAAATCTTACTTATACCTTTAGACTCTAACACGCTACAAAAATATTAGAAACTGCTGCATTCCTTAGTTTAGTGTCGTGTTCATACACAACACAGAATTTTTCTTGTTCACAACTGCAGCTAAATCGGTTCCTACTGTTCTTTTACTTTGTGCTGCCGTTACCAAAAAATAAAGCTATATTTAACTATTCAGTTTAATGGATAGGATTTTATCTATGTTTGCATCAGTAACCTTGCACTACGTCCTAGTTTCCCACATTTTATAAGTACAGTTCAAAGTGAGACCTATTGTACATATCTCGATATGCGTATATTTGCTAGTTATCCTTGCTACACAGCTTGAAGGGGGAGACCACAGTAAGAGGTTAAAAAAATCCGATTTTTCTATTGCATAAATCGTTAGCTTAACTATCCAAGAATACGCTGTCAAAATTTTGCATTCGTTTAGATTTTATTAGTGCAAGACATGAAAAAAAGCAATTACGGTGACTTATCATATGATTTCCACGGATGAAAATCCGCGACACGAGTTGGTGCGAGTGACAGAAACGAACAGCTCTTGGAATGGAACATTAACCGCATTATAATTAATTCTTCTCACAAAAAAAAAGAAAATCCCAAAAAAATCAATGTCAAACAGCCTCCTAATGTGGTTTCCCCCCTTAAGCAAAATCTTGTGTAGGATATGTACAAACAAATAGATATATTCACATTCCACTTGCCTATTCAAAAGATTTCTAAACTAAGATTTTCCGGACACGCTTTGCACATCGTGTGATCCGACTACCAATAGGCACTGCGAATTTATGGCGCTTGACTTGTTCGCGTTGCACATAGCGAGATTTGCTTAAGTAATATCAAACGCAGTGTGACTTCTTCCACCTCATCTTGTTGCTGATGACAACAATTGCTTTGCACATTGGAACTACGTTTATGTTTTTGCACAGGTAAGCCATATCATTATTAGAGCCAGGTTCAAACATTGTCAAATGCGTTTAGGTAAGAGTGATTATTAACTTCGCACAGATTCACATTACCTCTAGCTTCTATATGTGTTTATTTTTTATGTCTATTAATTATTTTTGTAGGGCAAAACGTCCTATCGCACTTACCAAATATTGTGTTGCTCTGTGCTCATAGCAATGGATAGGGACACTTTATATTCAGTGATTTGTTCAGTCATGATGCAAGCATCCTACATTGGAAGTCCAAAGATAAGGAATACACATAGAGTTTATATAGTTATACAGCAATCACAGCTACGTCAGACCCGTAGGCTTCACAGAGAGTGCATATAGTGTACACAACTGTACACGTAGGAACTCCAAACACGAAAGTTTCACGTAAGTATAACTAATGGTTAATAGATCCCTGAGCAGAACGGTTCTGTGTGACATTTAACATATACTTTAAACTGAGAAGCAAAGAAAGCAGATGTAAAGTTACTATAGATAATTAAAAAAGGCCTGGAGTGGCTATTACTAAATTACATTTTCTTGCAAGTTTAGCTTTAAGATCTGTTCATAGTTCCTAAAATCTACAAATACGTAATAAGCATATGAGCTTACGAGACACGCAAATTTTTCCTTTGATTTGACAGTCTGCAAAGTCTCATTTTGAGGTCCGTTCTGAACTGCTCTCTGAAGACATGTTTTACTAACATTGAACTAAATACTGGCTTTCCGAAATCTCATTCCCCTTTTCTCAACAGCTGTAGCTGCCATTTCTATGTTTTCTATAGACAAACTTTGACGATTAGTGTTTCGTTCGTGTCATTTAACCATCTATGAAAAAAGAAGAATTGTCACCAGCGAAAATTTGAAAGGCCTGAAACTATAGTAAGGTGTCTTAGAACTGTTAGAATAAATATGAATAAACACTGGGGCAGAACGGAACATCGGTCGGTTCCGTCGCGGTCCGTTCCATTCTGACCTGTGAGGTTAGGTGCACTTCAAAGCCCACAAAACACTCTGAAAAATATACGTTCTTTAAATAGATTGAAATTAATGGCCTAGCGTGCGCTTAGAGATATTAAGAAAGAGTAAACTAGTAGATAAATTGTTTACGCTTGCATTGCAGATAAAGAATTACTAACACTTTAATATGCGTGCGGAAAACTAGCACAAATATGTTAATGGTACATCAATCAAAGACAGACTCTTCTAGAATGGCTTCCTACCATCCTGTCGCTTGGATAAGAGATCCTCAAGGTGTTTCTTGAGTGCACTACCTATCAGCCAAAATAAACGTCTAGTTATAGAAGAAAAAATGACTTTCATCATGCCACATTAAGCGTGTCTTTAGCACAGAAAGAGATGCACAATGCTGCAACAAATTTTTTTTATCTTTACCCGGTGATATAAAATTTCTGACGGACAGCATACTGAAATTTGAAAACAAAACGAAAAAGTTTCTCCTTGACCATTACTTCTATTCCCTAGATGAATTTTTATTGTTGTAAAGTGTAAAATGTGATGGGTAGGAATTACTAACTCAAATCTGTATGTTAAAAAAAGGCTTATAAATGTTCAGCATGTAGTCATATTAACAAATTAATTTACGATGAAATGTAAAACGACTCGTTCTACATCATTACCGGTGCCCAGTGATCCATGAACATGAAATTAACTAAGTGCCCCCATGATTCTCTCCTGCCCCAGCTTTCGCTACACATAGACCCCAACAAGCATAATGTTCAGTTAGACATACACACACACACACACACACACACACACACACACACACACACAGATTAAAATGTTACAGCTCAAAAGTTAGAATATAACAAAAGTCTCTCAACTGCTCGTATTTTTGCGTCACATATTTGTAATTTATAATTACGTTTGTACTAATTTGCCCAATTGAGAGTTGCTTTACTTTTTGGTTGTGATGAATATGTAGTCATTGAAATAAAATATGGTGGAATACATATATAAAACTGAATTTAACACACCAGACCAAATGAAAGTTCCTGCACTTGATGAACACTTTTGTTTTAGCCATGATAAGGGATTATAGGACAATGCAGGAAGAAAATGAAATTATCATAAACACTAGCCCTAACGTATAGCAGATAAACCCACTATCAACAGAAATAAATTCGTAACGGGCATGTTGTTCGTCGAAAAAATTGTTAAGTTAATGAGTGTTTTATTATTACTCCATTTGTTTTTTTCTAAATTACATAATGTTTGAAGTTGAATGATAGTAACGCATATTCACTTAAAGCGTGTGTTTCATTGATAAGTATATATGTAAAGTATTACAGAATAAACACCATCTGCAATATTGAAACTGCCCGTAAAACAGGAAATTCGCCCCCATTGTCGAATTAGATACAATAGCGCGATGCTTGCAAATCAGGAAAGAGTCAAGTCTGAGTGTGTAAGATACAGTATCTCACCGAGAAGGGAGGTGAAATGTTGGCGTCTACTGTCCGCGTTTGTCCTGGGAGGAATAATAAACTTCTTCGCTACGTCAGATGGGGACGATAAACTTGGTAGGCACCAGATTTTCACTCTTTGCCTTAGGCGTAGGTGTAACCTTGGTGGACCCAGGGGGAAGAACATCATGTGGTACCCCTTCTCCCTCTGACATGCCTACACTCATTCCAACCATTCCCAACAGCAGAACACTGTCCACAATCGTCTTTTACAGAAATTTCTCCCTCCTTCTACCTCTACCCCTCCTCCCCCTCCCACCCCCCCCCCCCCCCACACACACATATGCATACGCACATACCTCCATGCAACCAAACCTCAGAAATAGTCGATACTGGATGTTAGTAACTAGTTTATGAGCAAATAGCATGACCCCTGGCCAAGCAGGTAATAGGATTCGACGCAGAATTTAAGCAAAAACTTCCAACTCTATTTAAAAGATCACTTACTATTTAATCTCAATTAGTTTCTTAATTGCGCTATCCCATGTTATATTCCATAGGATGACCGGTGCCAAGGCACTGCTCTGCAATAACAAATTTGCTCTGCTGTTGTAACCATGTGTGGCGTTTATGCCCAATACATCGCTCCTTCATGGTCCTGATGATCTGGCAAATGTATGACAGGCCACAGCTGCAAGGAATGTGGTACAAACAGCCCTTACGCAAACCGGGATAATCGTTTACGGACCCTAAAAGTGCTGTATTCACAGATGCACCATTCGTGAACATAACAGGGAAGCGTAAAATGGTTTGCAATTACAGACGTGTATGTAAGTACTCTGAAATTATATCAGCTCAGATCTGTGTGGGTAATTTGGTCATTCTGTCTCTTCGTGTAGTTGTATTTCTGAAGATAATAAAACACAGAAAATGTTAAAATCAGTAACGTGACATTATTAACTTGAAGGTAACTCATTTGAAATTAGGGTATGGTTCTGAACTCATATTTATTTCTCATAGTCATTGCTCCCCCCCCCCCCCCTCCCGCCGATACCGATCCCCGTGAAAACATTGATGGCCTGTTGTCCTCACTTGAAAATTGTTTTAGCAAATATTGAATGTTCGATGAGTACAGAAAGTGACATTGGCTGTTGTTGGTGGATGAAGCCGCTGCGAGACGTCGCACTGTCTTGGAGAGTCGCCGAGCTGCCGCTCTGCGGTGAAACCCAATCTCGCCTGTACCCTTGGCCACGCTCGGTCACCTTGCCTTGGCGTTCACTTTCCGTGTCGCTGCGGCGAGGTCGACTGTCCACAGATCGCGTTTCTTCGGCGGTGGACGCCGCGGCCCGTCCTCTTCTATCTGCTGCCTCTCAGCTGTTTTGCCCGCAGTCATCGGCCCGTCTCGAGCGGATGTTGTGTAAGGTTTCTTGCGGCACGGAAGCGGCGCTCGGCGACCAGACTTCCTCTTCGTGCCCCACTTCTTCACATCAGAATTAACGCCGGTGCCGCGCAAGCGCTACCTGGCAGGCAGAGAATATTCACCAGAGGCGAACTACTGACTTGCACTCACACCAAAGCACGCGGTGTACACCGCACAGAAAACAAAGGCCGACCAAAAATGGCTCTGAGCACTGTGGGACTTAACTTCTGACGTCCTCACTCCCCTAGAACTTAGAACTACATAAACCTAACTAACCTAAGGACATCGCACACAACCATGCCCGAGGCAGGATTCGAACCTGCGACCGTAGCGGTCGGGTGGTTCCAGACTGTAGCGCCTAGAACCGCTCGGCCACTCCGGCCGGCATAAATGGCGACCAGGGTTTAACGTTTCGTCGATGACGAGCTCATTAGAGACAGTATTGCAAAAGGATGTGACGCGAAATTGGTCGTGACCTTTTCACGGGAAATCTCGCATCAGGGAAACCACAGAAATTCTATATGGGGAGAGCCACCTAAGAGACGCCTCTCCAAATCTTTCCAGAACGAATAATATACGAAGGTGCAGTTTTAACTAAGTTTTAGCGGAAAACCTGGCGAATTTTATGACGCTTTCCAGGAACATTTTAATGCTTACAGCTTTCGTATTATGATATCGAATTTCATTAAAAAATTAAAATATATACTTTTTGCGATATTGCAGTGCCATGTTATTCAGAAATACCATGCAATAGCCAGCCGGTGTGGCCGAGCGGTTCTAGGCGCTTCAGTTTGGAACCGCGTGACCGCTCCGGTCGCAGGTTCGAATCCTGCCTCGGGAATGGATGTGCGAGATGTCCTTAGGTTAGTTAGTTTTAAGTAGTTCTACGTGTTAGGGGACTGATGACCTCAGATGTTAAGTCCCGTAATGCTCAGAGCCATTTGAACCAACCATGCGGGTGTACGAGTGCTTATTATAGACACATGGCTGATGACATAAACAGAAGGTCGGGTTTTCTGTGAAGTGTGCTCAGAAAGCCTATTGGTAAGGGGACCGCTAGCGATAAGCAGGAAATACCGATTCGAGTCCCGGTCGAGGACACATTGTTATATTCCTGATTACATTATATAGCTCACAGTTGTCCATATTCGCAGCTGCGAATGCATTTCATGTAGGTATATATTTTTTCTGTAGTAATGGAAATGGCCTTGGAGGAGTGCTACAACGAATTAACACGTGTGGTATTTGCTCGAATAATAGCAAGATAAATCATTGCCCAGCCGTCAGAAGAAGAGGTCTCACAAAGATCTGCCGATAATCCGAACAAACATATCTCAAGTTTGAAATACATAACATACGACGGTGTGCTGAATAGTAATGCCCCGGAATTTCTTTATGTGAAAACTCATACAGCTTTTTAAATAAAACAAACGTTACTAACATTCCACATCTTTATTCCTTATGGCTACATATTGACAGCCCTCTGCCGGTAGAGGGTTCCGAATTGTAACGCGTGGTGTTGAGTTTCGAATTCGGAGAGTTCGTCCAACACATGGAGCACCCTCTGTTTCAACATGACACTGTCAGACCACACACGAACACTGCGACATCAGCAACAACCCGATTCCTTGGATGGACTGTCATCAATCATTCTCCATACAGTTCCGATTTGGCCCCGTCCGATATCCATATGTTGCCAGAACTTAAAGAACACCTTGGAAAACTTCACTTTCATAGAAATGAAGCGCTGCATGCAGAGGCGAGATTGTGGCTACGTCAACAATGTATCTCAAACACTCTCGAACAATATGAAATGTGCTGGAGTTCCGATCCGCATAAAATACATGTTTCCACTCATTTGAGGCGTCATGTACAGCAGCAAGACGCAGAACGCTCTAAAAAAATGCATTTCAGACAGCACCTGTAAATTAGGTGGGTAGAACATTTACGGACCTATCAAACAGTCACCTACAATTCAAGCCACACTGTAATCTCGATCTAATGCCAGCGTATGTCCTGAATTAACCCTGCGCAATTTCATTTGTTCACAAATACTAATTGTGGAAACCTGCATTTGTATATTTCCTATGTGTTGCCTAATCTTCGGAGGAAATTAACAATAAAAGTGACTGACAGTGTGCACAACACCGTTCCCGTAGTCGGCGATCGGCAGTCGAACACATGCACATCATGCTGATGACGATGCGGATCCATACCAGCCCTGAACTACTCTCCATGCGGCTCTATGAGACATATCGCAGGCTACGGCGACGTGTGCTGATGACATCTGGATCTCCCTCGAAAAACCTCGAGTCCGTTTATCCATGCGAGTCGTATGAACGGAAGTTTTTCTACCTCGATCTGCCGTTTGCAGTATTGCAGATGCAGTTTCAATTATGCGGCAATAATCAACAGCAAAAAATTCGATTAATTTGAAGTCATTCTACGACAATCAGCAGAATATGTTCGATTACTTTAGTCGCATAAGTGAAAGCAGATCTATCTCAATCCATTGTGTTTGGTACTACAAGGTAATGGAAGTTATTAAAGAAGTAGTGTTCGGATTAAGATTGGCCCAGAAGGTTAAAGTTTACAGCCTATTGTGAATAATGAGAAGCCATTAAAATTGCTACACCAAGAAGAAATGCAGATGATAAACGGGTATTCATTGGACAAATATATTATACTAGAACTGATTTGTGATTACATTTTCACGCAATTTGGGTGCATAGATCCTGAGAAATCAGTACCCAGAACAACCACCTCTGGCCGTAATAACGGCCTTGATGCGCCTGGGCATTGAGTCAAACAGATCTTGGATGGCGTATACAGGTACAGCTGCCCATGCAGCTTCAACACAATACCACAGTTCATCAAGAGTAGTGACTGGCCTATTGTGACGAGCCAGTTGCTCGGCCACCTTTGACCAGACGTTTTCAATTGGTGAGAGATCTGGAGAATGTGCTGGCCAGGGCAGCACTCGAACATTTTCTGTATCCAGAAAGGCCTGTACAGGACCTGCAACATGCGGTCGTGCATTATCCTGCTGAAATATAGGGTTTCGCAGAGATCGAATGAAGGGTAGAGCCACGGGTCGTAACACATCTGAAATGTAACGTCCACTGTTCAAAGTGCCGTCAATGCGAACAAGAGGTAACCGAGACGTGTAACCAATGGCACCCCATACCATCACGTCGGGTGATACGCCAGTATGGCGATGACGAATACACGCTTCCAATTTACGTTCACCGCGATGTCGCCAAACGCGGATGCGACCATCATGATGCTGTAAACAGAACCTGGATTCATTCGAAAAAATGACGTTTTGCCATTCGTGCACCCAGGTTCGTCATTGAGTACACCATCGCAGGCGCTCCTGTCTGTGATGCAGCGTCAAGGGTAGCCGCAGCCATGGTCTCCGAGATGATAGTCCATGCTGCTGCAAACGTCGTCCAACCGTACGGATGGTTGTTGTCTTGCAAACGTCTCCATCTGTTGACTCAGGGATCGAGATGTGACTCCACGATCCGTTACAGCTATGCGGATAAGATGCCTGTCATCTCGACTGCTAGTGATTCGAGGCCGTTGGGGTCAAGTACGGCGTTCCGTATTACTCTCCTGAACCCACCGATTCCATATTCTGCTAACAGTCATTGGATTTCGACTAACGCGAGCAGCAATGTCGCGATACGATAAACCGCAATCGCGATAGGCTACAATCCGACCTTTATCAAAGTCGGGAACGTGATGGTACGCATTTCTCTTCCTTACACGAGGCATCACAACAACGTTTCACCAGGCAACGCCGGTCAACTGCTGTTTGTGTATGAGAAATCGGTTGGAAACTTTCCTCATGTCAGCACGTTGTAGGTGTCGCCACCGGCGCCAACCTTGTGTGAATGCTCTGAAAAGCTAATCATTTGCATATCACAGCGTCTTCTTCCTGTCGGTTAAATTTCGCGTCTGTAGCACGTCATCTTCGTGGAGTAGCAATTTTAATGGCCAGTGGTGTATGTCTCTCTGTTGCTTATGTAGAATTTATCTTTTACCACCACCATCAGCGATGACAACTCGCAACAAATGAAACAGAAATTCACTAAACAGCTCGCTACTATCACGTTTGATGCTCGCATTAGCTACGGCATTCAAAGCAGAGCACTCAGAACACTACTGAACGCTCATTGGCTGTCGGAGTATGCGTGACGTAGGAGGGCAGAACAAGCCTAAACTCGACCGCCATCGCTCGTGCGTCCAACTATACAAGCCGTGAACTGAAGTCATACCCGATAGCTCCCCACACCATGACGGCAGAGCATAAGCGCGCTTTGTTTCTCGAAAACAGTGAGGGAATTGGACCTCTCGCCAGGTCACCGCCAGACTCGCCGTATGACCACCGACGATGACCACCAGCGGTAGTGCAGAACCGCGATTCATAGCTGAACACAATGCCACGCCGTTCATCGGCATTCCGTGCCTTACACGACTCCAAACGCAGAGGTTTGTTTTCTAGTGTTAACGGCAGCATGCTCATGGGGCGATAATTCCCTAGTTCAGTTCGCTTTCATGGTTCGGGATTATACGAGGGCAGTTCAATAAGTAATGCAACACATTTTTTTTCTCGGCCAATTTTGGTTGAAAAAACCGGAAATTTCTTGTGGAATATTTTCAAACATTCCCGCTTCGTCTCGTATAGTTTCATTGACTTCCGACAGGTGGCAGCGCTGTACGGAGCTGTTAAAATGGCGTCTGTAACGGATGTGCGTTGCAAACAACGGGCAGTGATCGAGTTTCTTTTGGCGGAAAACCAGGGCATCTCAGATATTCATAGGCGCTTGCAGAATGTCTACGGTGATCTGGCAGTGGACAAAAGCACGGTGAGTCGTTGGGCAAAGCGTGTGTCATCATCGCCGCAAGGTCAAGCAAGACTGTCTGATCTCCCGCGTGCGGGCCGGCCGTGCACAGCTGTGACTCCTGCAATGGCGGAGCGTGCGAACA
Source organism: Schistocerca nitens (assembly GCF_023898315.1). Taxonomy (NCBI): domain Eukaryota; kingdom Metazoa; phylum Arthropoda; class Insecta; order Orthoptera; family Acrididae; genus Schistocerca; species Schistocerca nitens. Next base: position 662,734,641 of record NC_064618.1, read on the forward strand.
CACTCGTTCGAGATGATCGACGGATCACCATCAAACAACTCAGTGCTCAACTTGACATCTCTGTTGGTAGTGCTGTCACAATTGTTCACCAGTTGGGATATTCAAAGGTTTGTTCCCGCTGGTTCCCTCGTTGTCTAACCGAACACCATAAAGAGCAAAGGAGAACCATCTGTGCGGAATTGCTTGCTCGTCATGTGGCTGAGGGTGACAAGTTCTTGTCAAAGATTGTTACAGGCGATGAAACATGGGTTCATCACTTCGAACCTGAAACAAAACGGCAATCAATGGAGTGGCGCCACACCCACTCCCCTACCAAGAAAAAGTTTAAAGCCATACCCTCAGCCGGTAAAGTCATGGTTACAGTCTTCTGGGACGCTGAAGGGGTTATTCTGTTCGATGTCCTTCCCCATGGTCAAACGATCAACTCTGAAGTGTATTGTGCTACTCTTCAGAAATTGAAGAAACGACTTCAGCGTGTTCGTAGGCACAAAAATCAGAACGAACTTCTCCTTCTTCATGACAACGCAAGATCTCACACAAGTCTTCGCACCCGAGAGGAGCTCACAAAACTTCAGTGGTTGGTTGGTTGGTTTTGGGGAAGGAGACCAGACAGCGTGGTCATCGGTCTCATCGGATTAGGGAAGGAAGTCGGCCGTGCCCTTTCAGAGGAACCATCCCGGCATTTACCTGGAGTGATTTAGGGAAATCACGGAAAACCTAAATCTGGATGGCCGGACGCGGGATTGAACCGTCGTCCTCCCGAATGCGAGTCCAGTGTCTAACCACTGCGCCACCTCGCTCGGTAACTTCAGTGGACTGTTCTTCCTCATGCACCCTACAGCCCCGATCTCGCACCGTCGGATTTCCATATGTTTGGCCCAATGAAGGACACAATCCGTGGGACGCACTACGCGGATGATGAAGAAGTTATTGATGCAGTACGACGTTGGCTCCGACATCGACCAGTGGAATGGTACCGTGCAGGCATACAGGCCCTCATTTCAAGGTGGCGTAAGGCCGTAGCATTGAATTGAGATTACGATGAAAAATAGTGTTGTGTAGCTAAAAGATTGGGGAATAACCTGGTGTATTTCAATGCTGAATAAAACAACCCCTGTTTCAGAAAAAAAATGTGTTGCATTACTTATTGAACTGCCCTCGTATGAAGTATTGCAGGGAGTCCGTTATTTGTTCTTGGATGGCTGGCGCAGATGTAAATGGATTACAATGTGCTTGCTGCATAATACAGCGATCCTTCCTTGAGCTGGGTGGACGTGGTCGACTAGAAACTTGTGACGAGTATACCTGCCCTCACATTACCATGCAGCCTAACAATGGAGCACTGTCAAATCCGAATGCCCCACAAATCTGGATATTGCACGATTCGACCAGTTGGCCAAATGAACACCGACACCGAGTCCCCCTTCAAATTCTGTCAGGTGTCAATAACACTGCGTGACACGAGTTCGCGAAGTCTCCGGTTCCTTCATAGTGGTCGCTCAACATCTTACAGTGTTGACGTTCCTTATATGCCCTGACAAGCCTGGTAACAACACTAAACATGAACAATATTAATGCACTCTTGTGGCCGTTCTCCCTTTCACAGAGAATTGCTACTCTAAATCATTTCATACCCACTGGTGATGATTACGTTACACCAAGATCCGACTACGTCTTTTGGGTACATCACTTTTTTTGGTCAGGCAGAGCGTTTTGCTCGTTCAGAAAGAATGACTGGGAACTATTCAGGTTCTATTGGATATTTTAGTTTAAACGAAAGATAATTTCTAAGACTTTCCCGGCGATTTGTTGTCATCGGGTGTACTGCCGGTGGTCCGCGTCTTCCCAACATGATATTTCGACGTCGTAACTCGGCGTCTTCATCAGGTGTTCACTGAGACTGGTCGACGAGCTGACCTTGTCCCATATGTATGCCTTGGCGGTGTGTGGCGTCCGCGCCCACTGTGGCCATTTCTGGCGGTGGTATCAGTCTCTAGGCGCTCCATCTTCCGTCCGCGCCCGTTGCGGCTCTCTTCCGAGGTAGCGGACATCCCAAGGCGTTCCCTATTGGGTCCGCACCCGATAGGTGCGATCCTAGCACTATCATGGCTCTGTTGAAGTTCCTTAAGCTGTCTGCGACCGTGGCGATGAAAGATCATCAACTTGTACCAAAATAGAAATAAGAATACGGTATAGGTTCCAGGCACGCGATAACGACTCTTAACCTTCCTGCATTTACCTCCATCCCTCTCAATCCACCTGAACTAAACGTATGTCCTCTAGTATCCCTGAAATGTGGTGTACATTGGGAGTGAAAGCTTACAAACGTACTGTGTGTCTCTTTGTCTAAATATTCAGATAAATCATATATACAGCGTGTCCCACAAATGTTGCAACAGACTTCTAGGGCAGGTGGGCCACTTCACAAAGATTGAGAATTACGTAGCAATCCATGGTAGCAAATCACAGAGGTAAGTGATAGCCGAGGCCGAGTACCGGAATGGAAACAAGAGAGTGGTTTGTTGGAAACAGTTACTGGACATAATGAGTACACACGATGTACGAGATGAATACATCTTTGATGTTACAACAGATGCTCGAAGTTTGCACCATCAGACTCCACGCATGCCTGACACCGACAGAACATTGACTACCGGACATGCTCGAATACACTGGAAGTTTCTTTGATTCTAGCAGCTGTGCAGACGATTCTTCCGGCAAGATCCATTCTAGGCTGTACACGATCGTGATCCATGACGGATTTAATGGCTCCTAACAAAGGAAATCAAGGCTCGATAAATCTGGTAAGCAAGGGGCCAGGGAACCGGTCCACCACACTCGATCCATCGACGCGGGAATGGCCTGTTCAAATGCCTATGAACCATGCATGGGGGCTTAATTAAATGAAATGAAAATAATTTTAATTTTTGCTTTAGTAGCTGTCTGTCCGTTTACGCAATGTCTCGTAACGGTTGGCCCTGACTAGTATTATTACGCTATCTGACTGCATAGAAAATTAACAAAGAATGAAATGGAAATATTCATTAACACAATTAATTAATTAAGTCCCCAGCAACTATAAAACCTACGAAACCAAAGCACAAGTGTAACTGTTCTGTGTGTGGAAGTATGACTCAACGTACGCATCTGGCACGGTTGTTCTTCAACAACACAAGAAATTTTAAATATCCCTTATACTGAATTAATTAAAGGAAATAAAAATACCATAATTACTCAAGAAAACCAGAATTACACTCTAATCCCAGAACACAAGCCAGATGCTTTGTTGACTGAACCTGTAATGACGCATTATTTAAAACATGGAAATAATGAAAAATAAATCAAGTTTCGTTACCTTCATATATTGACCAAAATCACTCTCATAATTACAATATATCTCCACACCGACTCGCTATTACCACATCTCAACAAGAACTTTTCAGTATCACATCTCAGCAAGCACTCCCTACTAGCACATCTAAACACGAACTGACTACTACGAGCTCTCCCCAAGCACTGACTTCTAGCACATCTCAATAATGACTGCTCGTGGAGGCGGCGGAACAATGCTCTCTAGCGATTTCTGGCGCTGTGGCTCAGTGTAGCCACCTTTCATATGCCCTTCTTCCACGGCTAGAATTTGATGGTATTTTTGCCAGCATTGGTGGTGAAAATACCACCAAATTCGTCAAAAAAATACAGACAAAAGTAAAAGATAATATTAATACGTAAACATCATATAACTAAATAAAATTTTGGCTTTGCACTGACCTTTCAATAACCTATTATATAGAATACAGTAAGCAATACAAATTCTGTCATACATGTGACTTTACATAACAGTTTACACAAGTATTATGTGGTTAAACAATTCAATCAATAGCGTCAGCAATGACGAATATGTGCAGGTAAGAGTCTCATAACTTTTCACAACCAGTAATACACAAAAAATCAGTTTATACAAATATTCACATAAACGCTTTCCATAGCCCAAGAAACAAGTAGTTGACAGTTCCAGCAGTAGCACCCAGCAATGGTCAACAGGTGCAAAAACCAACAAGTGAAATTTTTTCAGTAGAAACAGTCCATCAGTGGCACCCGCAATGTTGATCAGGTGCACACATCAACAGGTGACTTCATTTCAATAGAAGCAATCCATCCGTGGCACCAGCAATGTTGATCAGGTGCACACAGCAACAGGTGACTTCATTTCAGTAGAAGCAATCCATCAGTGGCACCCAGCAATGTTTAGCAGGTGCAGACATCAACAGGTGACATCTTTTCAGTAGAAGCAGTCCATCAGTGGTACCCAGTAATGTTGACCAGGTGCAGACATCAACAAGTAACAACATTTCAGTAGAAGCAGTCCATCAGTGGCACCAGCAATGTTGATCAGGTGCACACAGCAACAGGTGACTTCATTTCAGTAGAAGCAGTCCATTAGTGGCACCAGCAATGTTGATCAGGTGCACACAGCAACAGGTGACTTCATTTCAGTAGAAGCAGACCATCAGTGGTACCCAGCAATGTTGAGCAGGTACACACAGCAACAAGTTACATTTCTCAGTAGAAGCAGTTCCATAAAATACACTGTCACTGATCACACTGTTCATCAGAGTTTATAAGCAGAAATTAAACATGTCCTAGTGGCACCAATATTGTAGAAAAGGTACAAGTAACAGTCCATAATTTTTTTTTTTTTACAATCACTGATTACACAGTTCATCAGCAGAAATTAAACAAGTCCTTGTGGCACCAATCATGTAGAAAAGGTCCAAGTAACAGTCCATATTATTCACCATAACTACTGAGACAGTTCAGTCATGAACAATAGTTTGAATGCACATACAATTTCTTTAACAAATTATTATCAATGCTCTTACACTAAACATACAAATCATAATAAACACACAAATGATATCAGATAATTGTCCTATTAACTATTACAATACACAAATACCAGTAAACCTATAATATTTATGGGTGTCAGTGCAAGCCACTACCAACAAATAAAATAATATTTAGGAGATAGGTTGGGATCACTTCTCTGGGATTATAAAAGGAAAACACACAAAACACACTCTCATCTTTCATCCACATTAGTGCTATTGTGTAGTTGAATAGTGTTAACTGTGTAAATACAATTCTGTCAAAAGTTGATGTTCATCATGTGTATCAAGTAGTAGTGGCAGCAATGTATAACAGTCAATAATAGTTAGTCAACGTCATAGTCATCATGTCTAGACCAATGTTTGCCAAGCCAGATCAAATTGTACTGTTGCTGAACAACTGTCAGTGAGCCAAGATATGCAAATACTTCCTCTCTTAAAAAAAAGTGTATACTGCTTATTGATTTAACAAAGTGTGTGTGTAGGCAATCTTCTTTCTACTTTAGTGTTCTAGTCTGCCATCTTCATCCTCCTTGTTCCATATAAACCAACAAAAACAATATGCTCCTCATTTACTTTACCTCTTATCCACCAAAACTCCAATCATCATCACTTAATCTTCCTCACTTACTTTACCTCTTATCCACCAAAACTCCAATAATCATCAACTTCACCCAATCTCAATACCTCAATAATACGTCGATAACATATAAACCTCAGCACCAATATCATTTCAATATCATTTACCTTACCTTTTGTCCACGAAAACTCCAATAATCATCACTTAATCTTATCTCAATACTTCACTAATACCTCTTCAACTTCACATAATCTCAATAATACCTCAATAATAAATCTTCAATACGTCGATACCTATAAACCTTATTGCCAATATCATTTCACTTCCATAACAACTCTTTCCTCTAGTCAGTCTCCTCGAACAAGTACAGACAAAATCCTAGTGCAACTTCAATTCAGCATCCCATACAATCCGAAGACACAGTGTCCACACCCAACCTCTGTGTAATCCATCTGAAACAAATTTTCTACTCATTATAAATTATAAGATACATTTTGGTTCCTTGTCCATCATTAAATAAAAGAAATGCATACATGACCTCTAACAGACTTAGTTCGAATAACTCTCAGTAATTAAGTACGATTACGGAGTGTGAATGATCATAATATTTCACAGTGTGTACACCACTTCAAGAATCATAGCAGAAGCAAACATGTGGAGTATTTTTTGTGTCAAGTGTCACTTCCTATTTCAATTGCTCACGAAAAATGCAGTGTAATGACTGTCAATAGTCTATACCTAGTTTTGGTCTGTCATGTCGTTAGCTTCCTTCCTATTAGCATAAATTTATACAGCTTCCATAAAACCTCAGCTCATGTGACTTCTATGACTTTCTTTTACTAATGTCGTTCGTCGAATTATAGCAGTTCATTTTCTTATCTTAAAAATATAAGGCACTGAGCGTAAGCAAAACATGCAATAGCGAGTAAATATACCAGTAGAGAACAGAATGTCAACAAGTGGATGCAGCACAATCCCTATAACAAGGCTCTGCCAAGCGAACAATCTACAATTAATACCATAGTGTAACCTAGTCTCTATGTTTGTACACAGTATATCAGCATTTCTATACACTAAATTGAAGAGTAGTTATGACAACAAAACAGAAATGTGTAAATATGCAATCCATAAGCAAGGCAGCAAATATGTTATCTATCATAATAAACAGGTCATTAGCATCATATCAGCATAAGCAAATAAATGTTTATACGTAATCTTAATAAGTAAACATGAAGGCGCAAGCAGATAAATCACAAAGTATAACTTACAAATCTAACCACATCAGCACAATTAATCAGGTGACAATTATAATTTAAATAAATAAGCACAGCAGGCACATAATAGAAAAATATGACATCAGTGAAAAAGCATAGCAGCCAAGCGATGCATAATATATACAAATAACAACCCTGTTCATTAATTAATCATTGTCAAAATCAGTTAATATGCGTAAGCACGTCGCTTCACTAGTAAATTCATAGAACATGAAATTAGCACAAAGTATGAATCACGTAATCGCAAGCAGCAAATTACGTCTGAAGTACGTACCTAAGTGGAATTATGTTACCTGAAAAATAAACTCAATTAACCGTTACCTTTTTTTTTATTTATTACTTTCTTCTTCGAAATGACATTCTTCCTGAAAATTTTCTCCATAGTAAGTCGTCTTAACGTCGGACATGCACAGAATTTACCTGAAGGTCTTAAATATTTTACACAACCGTATCCTGAAAAATACTGAACGTTAATAACATAATTTATGAAGTCCTTATAGCTTTATACAGAATTTATTCGGAGAAATTAAACTGTGTATTTATTTACGTCTGTCAGTGCATTCGCACTGAGCGCTCGATCAGCTGTAGGCGCGTGACGTAGGAAGCGATTGTTTGCGGTCAACGACTGCCTTGTGCGGCGCGCCGACTTGACTGTTGCTTTGAGTATGTGCCGCCGCCAAAACACAGCGCGGTATCCTTGTACTCTCTTCGTGTTTACATGTAGCTGTTGGTTTCTCAAAAGTATGTCATTCCACAAAAATTTTTTACGTTCGATATATGATGTATTCCCTTAGAGCGCCGAGATTTAAGAGTTTCTACTTCAACAGTGTTATCATGAATAATTTTGCGAACTCTATATGGACCGTTATAAAGCAGAAAAATTTGCGACACGAGCCTTTTCCTTTATGAAACAAACGGTGGGACTTAATTAACACCTTCTGGCCAACTGACAAGATTTTTTAAACGACCAGGACGTTTCGCTGATTTCTCTCTTCTAGCAGTCGCCGATGCAATATTTTGTAGAGCCAGGTTGACAACTTCAGAATGCCGCAGTTTCCGTGAAGGCGGAAAAGGAACGATTTCAGAAATGCGATTTGTCGGTGCTTTATTTTTTAATATCAGTGTAGGCGGTAAAGAAGTTGAATCATTAGGGAGTTCATTCAGAATATTTTGAAAAATATGAAGATACTGATCCCACGTTCTGTGATTCTGATGACAATAAAGACGACACAATTTATTGATTTCCTTCATCTATCTCTCTGAAGCGTTAGATTGAGGGTGAAAAAGTGAAATGAAAATTGGTTTAATTTTACGACGCCGTAGAGTACGAAGCCAAATTTTAGAGCGAAACTGTGATCCATTATCTGATATAACCTTATCAACATGACCAACTTCTTTAAGAAAATGTTTGATGAAAGCGTTAGATACTGAACGAGCTGTTGCTTTGCGTAAAGGTGTAAAACACACATATTTTGATGTCAATTCCACTGCTACGAAAATGTACGCAAAACCATTAGTAGAACGAACCACTGGACCGAGCAAATCGACTGCAGCCATGTCCTTTAATTTCGCTGGAATGATAGGAAACAACGGTGCTCTGTGAGAAACAGTTGGCGGTTTAGCCTTTTGACATAATTTGCATTTGGCTAGAACAGATCGAATACGTTTTTCCATATTACTGAAGTAGCAATTTTCTCGTAATTTATAAAAGCATTTTCTGGGACCAAAATGTGCATATGCACTGAAATGTGTAAACGAGGTGTGGCCAAATCATCCAATCTAACAAAGCGTCTAAGAAAATTACAGACACCAAGGAAACTACGAACAGAACGTTTTGTGGAAGGAACAGCATAATTATGAATTGCGTCTAGTTTCTCTGGATCAGGAAGAATACCGTCTGTAGAAATAATGTGACCGAGAAATTTCACCTGAGAACGACCAAATTCAGATTTTTCCAAGTTCACAGTAATGCCAAGTCTTGCAAAAATACGTAATAATGAATCCAAAATTTCGTTGTGCTCACTCCAAGAACGTTTAGCAATAAGAATGTCGTTAACATATGAAGTAATATTGTCACGAAGATAATCAGGTAAAATTTCATTTAAACTACAAATGAATGCTCCAGAAAATATAGTAAGTCCAAACGGTAATTTCCAAAGTCACTTTTGGGTAAAACAGTCAAATCCGGTTATTGTTTACCTACTGTCTAGGTACATGGATAGTAGAAGAATTGTTTTTTATAGATGCAAAGAATAGTGAAATAGTAGGCAGCGGTGCAGAAAACTAAAAGGGAAATAGCACCACTACAGCTCGGGGCCCTGTGAGCGCTACGGCACATATTCACTTAGTATAGTGAATCCCCTGAGGGCATTAATAGCTGCACATAAATTCCAGTTTGTGACTCAGTGGCAAATCTGGCGGAAGTGCGCACGTAAATCGATCCAACCATGAACATGGACGTATGTCATTCCTAGAATTGCAAAAGATCTTAAATTTCCGAACAGTCAAGAAGTGTTTACAGTCAAAGCTTCCGCCTCGCGGCGACAAAGACCTACCGCGTCTGTCCCAGTCCCAATGCCGATTATTGTCAAGTTCCCGCGCCTGGCGCTCTCTTGTTACATCCCGTAAATGAAACAAATTACTTTCTTCAAAGCCCTCTGCTATCTGTGATACTAAATTTCGTCTGCTGTCTTTTCCTGCGATTTCGCTTTCAATATATTTGTCTTGCTTTTGTAATGCCTCAGATTCCCTTTTGACGCGTTCATTAACTTTTCCCTGATTTTCAACATGCTTATTTATGTTCTGGTACTCTTCGGTTTCTGCAAAATGGCAATGGTGCTGTATCATCTGAGTCTCTGTCCCCATTTAAGTTAAGACTTGTCAATTTATCTGGAATCTCCTCAACTCTTTCCGATAAATTTACGTCTTCCGTCAGTGTCGCAACTCGGGTTTCGGTATTGTCACATTTAGTAGTTGACTGTTCACACTGTTGCGTTAAGTCATTTGTTACGGATTCCTCGATTCTCTCAAATATTTCTTCCTTATCGTGTGCACTTTGTAAATTTAACTCTAAAAATTTTTGTACTATCACGCGATCTCTTTCTTCCTGTTCTCGATCCTGTTCCCTTTGTCTAATCTCTACTGCAATTAATCTATTATTGTGAGAATTCAAAATCGGTTGTACTTCTTCTCTGATTTCTTTCTTTAATTCATCTTTCATATTTTTGAAACATGTCCCTATTCGTGAGTCTAACCGTGTTTCCATTGTTCCTATCTCAGTTTTTAATTCAGATCCTAACTGTGATCCCAGTGAGTCAAACCGTGTTTCCATTGTTTCCATCTCTGTTTTAATTGTTCCTATTTGTGATCCCAACTGTGATCCCAGTGAGCTTAACCGTGTTTCCATTGTTTCCATCTGTGTTTTTGATTCAGATCGTAACTGTGATCCCAAATTTAATATTGCACTCATCAATTGCTCCATATCAGCCGGTTCGAAATTCTTTTCGCCCCTAACATTTCCCACAAAACTAACTTCCTTCTGCATAGCCATAGAGCTATCTGTGTTCGATACTATTTCAGAATCTTCTATCGTTAATCTCGTATTCTGTGAATTTTCTGCTTGAGAAACATTTTGAAATGGTTCCGGACTATTTTCCCGACTTATTACATTGTTTTCCACTTCATTATTCATCACACTGTTTTCCTCTGTTGGCGAGTTCGCCATGTTAACAATTTCGTCATTCTCACTATCCATCATTTTTGCCTTTTTCATCGATCGCGTAATCATTTACAAAACATACAAAACTCGTCACAATACGAAAATTACAGAGAATATAACACGTTATCACCAACAATACCATTCACACGAAATGCTTCCCTCAAACACGATTAACGAACAATAGAAGAATGACAATCACCAAATCTACACATGCAATATAGACTACAATTACTAAATTACAAATTACTACAACAATACTACTGTCTACTATTTTTACAATCCGAAGAATTCCAAGGGACGATCCTGGCAGGGTCGCCACGTGCATGGGGGCTTAATTAAATGAAATGAAAATAATTTTAATTTTTGCTTTAGTAGCTGTCTGTCAGTTTACGCAATGTCTCGTAACGGTTGGCCCTGACTAGTATTATTACGCTATCTGACTGCATAGAAAATTAACAAAGAATGAAATGGAAATATTCATTAACACAATTAATTAATTAAGTCCCCAGCAACTATAAAACCTACGAAACCAAAGCACAAGTGTAACTGTTCTGTGTGTGGAAGTATGACTCAACGTACGCATCTGGCACGGTTGTTCTTCAACAACACAAGAAATTTTAAATATCCCTTATATTGAATTAATTAAAGGAAATAAAAATACCATAATTACTCAAGAAAACCAGAATTACACTCTAATCCCAGAACACAAGCCAGATGCTTTGTTGACTGAACCTGTAATGACGCATTATTTAAAACATGGAAATAATGAAAAATAAATCAAGTTTCGTTACCTTCATATATTGACCAAAATCACTCTCATAATTACAATATATCTCCACACCGACTCGCTATTACCACATCTCAACAAGAACTTTTCAGTATCACATCTCAGCAAGCACTCCCTACTAGCACATCTAAACACGAACTGACTACTACGAGCTCTCCCCAAGCACTGACTTCTAGCACATCTCAATAATGACTGCTCGTGGAGGCGGCGGAACAATGCTCTCTAGCGATCTCTGGCGCTGTGGCTCAGTGTAGCCACCTTTCAACCAGTGGTGGCACCTGTTCTTTGAAGATGAATCACTCTTTGTGATTATAAAGAGACTAATGGGAAAGATTCCTCAATACAATCAAACGAGCATAAACACCCTTAATGATCGTTATTCTGTTATGCAAGCGTTGTCTGTTTGTCCTAGACCTGACTATCCTGCTTTGCACACGCTGTACAAAATATTTGGTTGTCTACCTGCAGCTTTTGATACAGTAGGAAGAAGTTTTTCAGCATTGCGGCGTACAAAAACATGACTGAGGTCGACAGTGAAGGAGGATCGACTTAATGGCTTAGATCTGTTGAAAACACACCCTGACATGGAGTGTCCTGTTGACAATGTAATTAACCAATTTGCCAGGCGCATGGCATTCATCATATAAGAAAGAGAACCACATTGTAACTTTTTTATATCATAATATGGCATTGTCTTGCATATGTGTATAATCAGTTTAAATAAAACTTTCTTAAACTTTGCATGTGGCTTGATTATTTTTTATTACCATAAAAGTAAAGGTAGCTCAAGATATCTTAAGCGCCCCCTCCTTGAGGTTTTTGCGTATTCATGTTAGAACCACAGTCTGCATTGTTGGAACATCTTCAAGCAATCCGGGAAGAGCCTGTTCAGAGAGGTCTGATAATTCGCGGCGACCAAGCGGGATGGTAGAAAATACGACCCGACTAAGCAGTCGCCGTCCAAACCCGCTCACACGCTAAGCGTGAAGCGATGTGGTGCCACGTGGTGCCGCACACCGACGTGTTTTTCAAAAAATGGCTCTAAGCACTATGGGACTTAAGATCTGAGGTCCCCTAGAACGTAGAACTACTTAAACCTAACTAACCTAAGCACATCACACACATCCATGCCCGAGGCAGGATTCGAACCTGCGGCCGTAGCAGCGGCATGGTTCCGGATTGAAGCGCCTTGAACTGCTCGACCACAGCGGCCGGCCGTGGTTTTCTTGTGGCCACAAACGCTCGTTGTGTTGTCTAGTGAATGTTGCCTAACCGGTGAGCAACACATAAGCTTGTAAATACACATCTCGGCCGCTTTGTTGCAGAGAACACTGTGCGAAACGGACACGTGCAGTATGGTCGTCGGGTTGTAACAACTGCCTTGTACGGACTCGGTTGTTCAAAACACGCTGGACACTCCTACGAGGGATTCTTGAGCCGGATACAACGGCACATATGCTGGTGCTTCGAGTAGTCCTCACGGCATCCAGTACACTTTCTTCGCTAAGGAGCGAACGAACCGATCGTGGCCTGCCCTAACTAACCCTGCCACTTCATAACGACCCGTACTTGCACGAATTTCGATGCAGAAGCAGAAAAAACTGTGGTGCGATAGATGTCTGTCCGGGAAGCGTACTCGATAAATGCGTCCAGCGGATCGTCCACTGCACTTACGTCCATACATTAAGTGTATGTCTGCAAGCTCACCGTTCGCATACTGTTCCATGCTCCTCGTAATAAGGCTAGCGCTAGAATGAGGAAATCCTCTCGTTTGCCCTCCTGTACTCTAGTGTACAGGACCACCCAGCGGTGTTCCCCTCCGGCACTCTCGAACACACACAGCATCATCTAGCGGCGTACAAGGTCGTTTGCGGCCATACGGTGTTATGCAATTCCCAATGGTTATGACGTACCCTACCTCCCCTAAAGGCTTGTCGCAACATTTCTGCTATACCCCGTACATGGCATGACACGGTTTCTATATAAATCGTGCAAAAAGTATGTGGAACATGTAACTAAGTCCCCAATTAACTAACAACATAGCTCTGGCTCCCTCTAGCGTCGCATCAACTACACAATTGAGAGTCGGTAAGTTCTACCGCCGCAGAAGAATCGTCTGTCCTTTCTACTGCGCACCAGATTCCTGCAACCTCACCTATTGTTATGAAGGGAGCTGAAAGCACAGACTTAGTGGAGTGTTCTGTAAGCATAATTGAGCTGAAATATCAATCGAGAAAATTCTTTCAACTTTTTAAAAGTCATCTCTGATTCTATTCTAGACTTTTCGCTAAAACGGCGGAAATGTGCTATAATCTATCGTTTAGAACCTTATTCCTTTTCACCTTAGGAAACACAACCTTAGTATTTTCACGTGGAGATTGTAAGATCATTGGAAAAGAAAAACTGAGTCTTCAGTCATATCGAACGAAATAGTAACTGGACGTCCCTGTATATGCCGTGGAACTATATAAAGCAGCCAGAGTTGTCACAGCAGTGTAGACCAGAGTACAGAATGTTCACCCACGCGGGAAATACGACGTTACCATTATTTCTAACACACATTCAGAAATATAACTTATTGTCTGATGACAGATAGTACTCAATGAAGATTCAACATTTGTGCTGTTTAGATGGAAGCCTTTTACTAAAACCCCAGCATAACCTAGCTTGAGGATGCCTAAACATGACGGTATGACTCCCACCCTAGCTGACTAACGTGTTAAGTCCTGTAAGAAAAAGATTACTTATTCAATTGATTTGTAGATCTAGCAGTCTATTTTCCGGCATTGAACTGCACAGCCTTGAGAAACACAAGGAATGACCTGTTTCATGATAATGTTTCATTCCTAGAGTAGTTTGAATCGACTGACCATGGTATAACTGACCAATGTAAGTAATCAGTTACAGCTACAAGTGTCTGAAGATGCTGTGATTTAAACGAATTTACTCTCAGCAGGGTACTGATCCTACAAAACTGCAATGATCGCAGGCGATGATTTGTGTCAGCTGCCAGGCCCCTCTAGGCAGTCTATTGTTGTACGACGTCAGCTTTAGGAACCTTCTGTGCCAGCCTATTTGACTAGTCGGCTGCTTATTTGCTGGAATAAAAGCAATTCCAGAATCCAAACATATTACAAAAAATGGATATAAGTATGTATGTGCGTATTTATGTACATTGATAAGCCAAAACATTATGACCACTGCTCACCGTGACGTCGGATGCCACCTGGTGGTGTTGCGAGCACGTGACAGCGTAACAAAAGTATGGAAATGGAGAGACACGGACGGGTGATCACCCTAGCGAAGATTTGGACTGCAAATGGGAAATCCATTGAGATAAGCGACATTGACAAAGGGCAGATTGTTATTTCGCAGAACCCTTGAACGAGTATCTCGAAAACAGCGAAGCTGGTCCAGTGTTCATCACTACTGTCGTGAGCATCCACGGAAAGAGGTAGAAGGATGTTGAAACTACCAGTAGGCGCTAAATGGCTGGACGTCCACGACTCTTCACAGAACGCTGGATTCGGAGACTTTTCTGCTCTGCGAAGTAGGATAGATGCCGATCTATGACATCTCTGCCGAAAGAGCACAACGCTGGTGCACCAGTGTTACGGAGCACATCGTTCATCATATGTTGTTGAACTTGGTGCTCCGCAGCAGACCACCCCTTCGTCTCCACATGTTGGTCCAACGACACCGTCCATTACGATTTCAGTGGGCACGGGACCATCCGGAGGCGACCGCCGATCAATGGAAACGTGTCGGCTCCTCAGGTGAATCTCATTTTTGCTACGCGAGGTCAATGGTCATCTCCACAAACGCCGCTATTCGGGTGGACGGCGGCTCGAAACGTGCAGCGCGCCACGGACGCAGGCTCGTGGAAGCAATATTTTGCTATGGGAGACATTCTCTTCAGCTTGCGTGGGTCCTGTGCTAGTAAACGAAGACCCGCTGACAGCTACGGACCACCTGCGTCCCTTCACACTCCATGTCTTCCCCGACGACACTCTCATCTTTCAGCAAAGTAACTGTACCTGTCTAGGAGCCAGAACCGTCCTGCGGTGGTTCGAGGAGCATTATAGTGAACTCACGTCGACGTCGGGCGACCAGATTCGCCTGATGTAAATTCTGTGGAACCCGTTTGGGCCGCTATCGGGTGCCTTCACCACGTACGCAAAGTAGCGGCTCGTTATTTACGCGAATTACGTGACCTGTGCTCAGACTTCTAATGCCACATATCTCCACAAGATTACCAACAAACTGTCGGATCCCTGACACGTCGAATCCATTATGTATTTCGTTCCAAAGACGGGCAAACAAGCTATTAAGCAAGTGGTCGTAATAGAATGAGATTTTCACTCTGCAGCAGAGTGAAAATCTCATTCTGGAAACATCCCCCAGGCTGTGGCTAAGCCATGTCTCCGCAATATCCTTTCTTTCAGGAGTGCTAGTTCTGCATGGTTCGCAGGAGAGCTTCTGTAAAGTTTGGAAGGTAGGAGACGAGGTACTGGCAGAAGTAAAGCTGTGAGTACCGGGCGTGAGTCGTGCTTCGGTAGCTCAGTTGGTAGAGCACTTGCCCGCGAAAGGCATAGGTCCCGAGTTCGAGTCTCGGTCGGGCACACAGTTTTAATCTGCCACGAAGTTTCAAGTGGTCGTAATGTTTTGTCTCATCAGCGTTTGTCTTTATGTATGTATGTATGTACGTTCAAGAAGATACCCAAATATTTTAACATATTATACTACAAGTAAAACTAAAGAAAAAAGTTCATAGAAACATAGGTCCGCAAATGTTTAGTTACGGAGTAACGGCTAATAAAAGATTTTGCCTGAAATTTAACAACTTCGCTAATATGAAGCCGTCGCAAAACTGAAGTGAAGCACGATTTCCACTTATTTTGTTGTTATTGGTCTTCGAATCTAATAAAAAAAAGGCCCAGACGTGTATCTGCAGTAGTTTTCCCGAACACCCATAGAAGCAAAGAAGTAATTTCGTAAAATTTTTAATTTGTTAACTACTTGGCCCAATTTGTTTTTATATTCCAGACAATTGTACAAAGTTTTCAACAGAAGATGTAGAGAATTTAATTTTGGAAAAATGATGGTAATAATGTTAACTGAAACTGCATGAATCTGTCAAATAATCTGCTTTTATTAATATCATAGCACACGTGATTTCTTGTTCAACCGGAAAAAAAGCCCAGTGTAAAGGAAGTTTTACAGTCTACATACAGTTTCACAATACATTAACAATAAATGTTCAAAAATGTTTCCACCGAGTTCAATGCATTTAGCTGCACGTGTATGAACATATTTTGTTGATCGTTTCAGTTTCACAGGGTTGTTCTCAATTTCTTCTATTGCATTCATAATGCGAGCAAGTAATGCCTCACGTGTATTGACTTTGTCCTCATAAACAATGTCCTTCATCCATCCCCATACACAAAAATCCATTGGTGTTAAGTCGGTCGATCTGGATGGCAACAGACGTGTAGCACCACGACCAATCCATTTCAGGGGAAAATATTCATTTAAATGTGGAGTAACGGCGTTGGTGAAATGTGGAGGCTCGTCGTCATGTTGAAAATATATTTGCAATCGCGTTTCGAGTGGCTTCGAGCAAGCGGTGCATTTCTTCTTGAAGGAATTGTAAGTACGTCTCGCTAGTTAGACGTTCTGGGAAAATTAATGGTCCAGTAAAGTGTGTGTCGATTATACCACACCACACATTTATGCTAAATCGCTGCTGGAAACTGCGTTGCATTGTTGCATGTGGGTTTGCTTCAGACCATGCAAGCTCGTTTTGTAAATTGTTTATACCCTCTCAGTAAATAAAATGTATTTGTGTAACTGCCGATTAGTATATTTAACCAGTTGCATAACTCCAAGTGAAGGGCAGGATCTCCCGGATGTAAATGATGCACTTTTTGTTTATGGTAGGAATACAGATTATTGTATTTCAGTGTACGCCCTACCTTAGACTGTGAAATGACTAATCATTGAGAGATACGTCGTGTACTGGTACCCGGGCTACAATGAACAGCATCCATAATATCCTCATCACCAATTTCACGCAACAAGCTCTCTTACTGATTATGAACGCCAGGTAGAGAACCTGCCTCCAGTAACATTCGAAATACTCCACTAATGGTTCGCGCATTGAGAATACTCCGAGTTGGATAACGTACGCGATATTCTTTAACTGCTGCCGTAGCGTAGACATCACACTTGCCACTAATAATCACCTTATCGGCGTATTCCTCTGGCGTAAAGTTGAAAGGCATCTCTATTTCATAAATAATCTACAGACTACAACAGTTACTATGTGGCTTCACTTAAATACACTGTTGTTATTATGTTATTTTACTGAAAAATACAGAAAACACATTCTTTTCAAAGTTAGGAAATGACTGAAACAACTCACTAACGGTTGCCAACAATGACACAAACGTTTCTACATTCTTCATGGAAAGTAAACAAATTTACTTCTATTACAATCTTTGTGTCTCTGGAAAACTACTGCAGATGTTTTATTAGATTCACCAGGCCAGTAACAACAAAATAAATGGAAATCGTGCTTTACTTTAACCTCGTACAGCTTTTCGATGGCTTCATATTAGCGAAGTTGCTAAATTTCAGGCAAAATCTTTTATTAGCAGTAACTCCGTTACTAAACATTTGCGGACCTATTTTTATATGAACTTTTTTCTTTAGTTTTACTTGTAGAATAACATATTAAAATATTTGCATATCTTCGTGAATCACCCTGTATCTATAGGTCAGTATGTTCCACATGTCCTCCTCAACCACTTGACCAATTTCAAGCAAACTTCAGCACATATCAGTATCTGTCTAGAAAGAATCGGTGTGGGGGTAAGACCCTCCTACGTATCACAGTCGAGGGAGTGGGGGATTAAAACACAGTGCAGCCCACGACTCGCGAATATCCATACTTCTTTCATCCAGTATCTGAAATGGGAGGACTTCGTGACTTCCTACAAACTTACATTTAGTTTTAAACATTTAAGAGACTTCTTTCTCGCTGACAGGCCCCACAGAGTTTATCGTTTACTACACTGATGAACTAAAACATTAATGAGAAGTAGAAGAAATGAGAACAACGAGATACTTAACATCAGAATTGGGGATCACGAAGTAGACGAAGTTAAGGAGTAATCCATGATGGACGGAGCAAGGAGGACATAAAAAGCAGGCTAGCGTTGAGAAAAAGGTCATTCCTGACAAATAGAAGTCTACTAGTATTAAACATAGGCCTTAATGTGAGGAAGAAATTTCTGAGAATGTACAGCTGAAGCGTAGCATCATTCCTTTATAGTAGTTGTAAGAGCATCTGTTTGAATAATTAACACATCTAGCCTTGTAAAATTAGCTACTTAGCCCATGCTTGCTTGTATTCCTAAAGGCTGAAGGCAATTACAATTTTTTTCTTCTTTCTTACCGAGGAAATGAACCTCCACTGTGTGGCTTGGTGATGATGATCCCGGAAATACAGTAGTCCCCATTTCGGATCTGCGGGCAAGGACTGCTCAGGAGGCTGTCGTCAACAGGAAAAGCAAAGCTAGTGTTCCGCGGGTCCGACGGTGGGATGTTAGATCTCGTGTAGGTAGGTAGAGAAGTTATAAAGGGAAGTATATAAGCTGAAGTTAGATTTAATAGGAATTTGTGAAATGCGTTGGCAGGAAGGACAGGGTCCCTAGTGATGTCACTAAAGGGCTATCAACGCAAAATCTGTTACGGGTAATGCAGGAGTACGTCTAATAATGAATAACAAAATAAGAATGCGCGTAAGGTACTATGAACAGCAATGCTGTCGTAGCCAAGATAGATACGAAGTCAATAGCCACGACAATAGTATAAATTTATGTGCCAACTAGAAGCGCAGATGATGAAGAGACTGAAAGAGTGTACGACGATTTAAAGGCAATTTTTCAGATGGTTACGGAAGGCGAAAATTTAATTATGATGGATGACTGGGGATCAGTAGTAGGAAAAGAAAGGGAAGGAAAAATAGTAGGACAATAAGGACTGAGGGGCAGGAACGAAAGAGGAAGCCGTCTCGTAGAATTTTGAATAGAGCATAATTTGAGCATTGGAAACACTTGGTTTAAGAATCAATAGAGCAGGTTGTGTACGGGGAAGGATCCTGGGGAAATTAGAAGGTTTCAGATTGATTATATAGTGGTAATAGAGGGATTTCGAAATCGGATTTTAAAGTGAAAGACATTTCGAGTAGGGATGTGGACTATAACAACGATTTTTTGGCTATGAACTGTAATTAAAACTGATGCAATTACGAGAAAGTAGGAATTTAAGAAGGCAGGACTGGGGTAAATTGAGAGAACCAGAGACTGTGAGAGTTTCAGAGGATGTATTATGCAACGTTGGACTGAAACAAGGGAAAGAAATTCAATAGAAGACGAATGGGTAGTTCTGAGAGGTGAAATAATGAATGTAGGAGATGATAACATACAGTGAGGTGAAAAAGTCACGGGATACCTCCTAATATCGTGTAGGGCCTCCTTTCGCCCCACGTAGTGCAGTAACTCGATGTGGTATGGACTCAACAAGGCGTTCCAAGTCCCTTGCAGAAATACGGAGCCATTCTGCCTCTATAGCGGGCTATAACTGCGAAAGTGTTGCCGGTGCAGGATTTTGGGTACGAACTGACTTCTCGATTATGTTCTACAACTGTTAGATGGGATTCATGTCAGGCCAATTTACCGGAATGTTATTCAAACCAATCGTCAACAAATGTGGCCCAGTGACATGGCCCGTCAACAAATGTGGCCCAGTGACATGGCCCGTCAACAAATGTGGCCCAGTGACATGGCCCGTCAACAAATGTGGCCCAGTGACATGGCCCGTCAACAAATGTGGCCCAGTGACATGGCTCAGTGTCGTCCATAAAAATTCCATCGTTGTTTGTGAACACGAAGTCCATTAATAACGCCGGCCGGTGTGGCCGAACTGTTCTAGGCGCGTCAGTACAGAACCGCGCGACCGCTACGGTCGCAGGTTTGAATCCTGCCTCGGGCATGGATGTGTGTGACGTCCTTAGGTTAGTTAGGTTTAAGTAGTTCTAAGTTCTAGGGGACTGATGACCTCAGATGTTAAGTCCCATAGTGCTCACAAGGGAACCTCCACATCGCACCCTCCTCAGATTTAGTTATAAGTTGGCACAGTGGATAGGCCTTGAAAAACTGAACACAGATCAATCGAGAAAACAGGAAGAAGTTGTGTGGAACCGTGAAAAAAAATTAGTTAAATATACAAACTGAGTAGTCCATATGCAATATAGGCAATATCAAGGCGAATGGGAGATAAATAGAACTGTGGTCCCTTGGTTAGCGTGAGTAGCTGCAGCACGAGAGGTCCCGGGTTCAAGTCTTCCCTCGACTGAAAATTTTATTTTCGCAAAGTTATGATCTGTCCGTTCGTTCATTGACATTTCTGTTCACTGCAATAAGTTTAGTGTCTGTATTTTGAAACCGCACCGCAAAACCGTGCGATTAGTAGACGAAAGGACGTGCCTCTCCAATGGGAACCGAAAATATTTGATCGCAAGGTCATAGGTCAACCGATTCCTCCACGGGAAAACACGTCTGATATATTCTATACGACACTGGTGACGGCATGTGCGTCACATGACAGGAATATGTTGTCGACCCACCTAACTTGTACACTTAGCGAATGGGTAGAAAGATTCCTCTACCTTGCCCGATTTAGGTTTTCTTGTAGATGTGATAATCATTCCCAAAATAGTGATGAAAACATAAGAGTTTGTTACATAAACTGAAAATAAAAAATTAAAGTTTTCACTCGAAGGAAGACTTGAATCTAGGTCCTTTCGTTCTGTAGCTGCTCTCGCTAACCACAGGACCACTGTACACTTGCCCTCCCAGTGTCCTTGATGTTACCTATCTTCATATGGACTACTCAGTTTGTATATTTTACTAATTTTTTTCATAGTTTCACACAACTTCTTCCTGTTTTCTCGATTGATCTGTGTTCAGTTTTTCAAGGTCTATCCACTGTGCCAACTTATAACTAAATCTGAGGGGGGTGCGATGGGGAGGTTCCCTTGTCAGAGCCATGTGAACCATTTTTTCCATTAATAACCATTTCCAGTCAGTGATTGGTTCGGTTGGACCAGAGTATCCAGTCCATTCCTTGTAAACACAACCCACAGTATTATGAAGCCACCACCAACTTGCGCAGACTTGTTGACAAAATTTGTCCATGGCTTCGTGGTGTGTGCTCCACAATTGAACCCTACATTTAGCTCTTACCAACTCAAAGCGGAACTCACATGCCCAGGCCACGGTTTTCCAGTCGTCTAAGGTCCAATGTAAACGGTCACCAGCCCTGGAGAGGCACTGCAGGCGATGTCTGGTGTTAGCAAAGGCACTTGCGAAGGTTGTCTAAATTGTTCAAATGTGTGTGAATTCCTAAAGGACCAACCAAACTGCTGAGGTCTTCGGTCCATAGGCTTACACTCTACTTAAACTAACTTAACCTAACTTATGCTAAGAATGACACACACACCCATGCCCGAGGGAGGACTCGAACTTCCGGCGTGTGGGGTCACGCAATTAGTGACATGGCGCCTCTAACGGCGCGGCCACTCCGAGCGGCATTGGTTGTCTGTTGCCATGGAGCATTAACCCCAGATTTCGACGTACTGTCCTAACGGATACGTTCGTCGTACGTCCAACATTGATTTATGCGGTTATTTCACACAGTGTTACTTGTATGTTAGTACTGACAGCTCTGTGCTAACGCGTCTGCCGTGGTAGTTGAATGAAAGTCGTCTGCCACTGCGTTTTCCGTAGTGAGAGGTAATGCCTAAAATTTGGTATTCTCGGCACTCTCTTGATACTGTGGAACTCGGAATATTGAATTGCCTAACGAATTACGAAATGAAGTGTTCTAAGCGTCCGGCTCCAAATATCATTCCGCGTTCACAGTCTGCTACTTCCCGTCGTGCGGCCATAATCACGTCGATAACGTTTACACACGAATCACCCGAGTACAAATGACAGCTCCACCAATGCACTGCCATTTTATGCCGTGTCTACGCGATACTACCACCAGCTGTATATGTGCGCATCACTATCTCACGAATCCAAGGAATAGAAATCCAACTGGAATCACTCGACAGAGGAAAGTCCACTGGACCTGACGGAATACCAATTCTATTCTACACAGAGTACGCGAAAGATCTTGCCCTCTTGTAACAGCCGTGTACCGCAAGTCTCTAAAGGAACGGAAGGTTCCAAATGATTGGAAAAGAGCACAGGTAGTCCCAGTCTTCAAGAAGGGTCGTCGAGCAGATGCGCAAAACTATAGACCTATATCTCTAACATCGATCTGTTGTAGAACTTTAGAACATGTTTTTTGCTCGCGTACCATGTCGTTTCTTGAAACCCAGAATCTACTCTGTAGGAATCAACATGGATTCCGAAA
The DNA here is from genome assembly GCF_023898315.1 of Schistocerca nitens. NCBI lineage: Eukaryota > Metazoa > Arthropoda > Insecta > Orthoptera > Acrididae > Schistocerca > Schistocerca nitens. The sequence continues at coordinate 662,757,376 of NC_064618.1, forward strand.
ACAGCGATCTTGTGAGACCCAACACGCTTTATTTGTTCATGAGACCCAGAAAATATTGGATACAGGCTCCCAGGTAGATGCTATTTTCCTTGACTTCCGGAAGGCGTTCGATACAGTTCCGCACTGTCGCCTGATAAAATAAGAGCCTACGGAATATCAGACCAGCTATGTGACTGGATTGAAGAATTTTCAGCAAACAGAACACAGCATGTTGTCCTCAATGGAGAGACGTCTACAGACGTTAAAGTAACCTCTGTCGTGCCACAGGGGAGTGTTATGGGACCATTGCTTTTCACAATATATATAAATGACCTAGCAGACAGTGTCGGAAGTTCCATGCGGCTTTTCGCGGATGTTGCTGTAGTATACAGAGAAGTTGCAGCATTAGAAAATTGCAGCGAAATGCAGGAAGATCTGCAGCGGATAGGCACTTGGTGCAGGGAGTGGCAACTGACCCTTAACATAGACAAATGTAATGTATTGCGAATACATAGAAAGAAGGATCCTTTATTGTATGATTATATGATAGCGGAACAAACACTGGTAGCAGTTACTTCTGTAAAATATCTAGGAGTATGCGTGCGGAACGATTTGAAGTGGAATGATCATATAAAATTAATTGTTGGTAAGGCGGGTACCAGGTTGAGATTCATTGGGAGAGTCCTTAGAAAATGTAGTCCATCAACAAAGGAGGTGGCTTACAAAAGACTCGTTCGACCTATACATGAGTATTGCTCTTCAGTATAGGATCCGTACCAGGTCGGGTTGACAGAGGAGATAGAGAAGATCCAAAGAAGAGCGGCGCGTTTCGTCATAGGGTTATTTGATAAGCGTGATACCGTTACGGAGATGTTTAGCAAACTCATGTGGCAGACTCTGCAAGAGAGGCCCTATGCATCGCGGTGTAGCTTGCTGTCCAGGTTTCGAGAGGGTGCGTTTCTGGATGAGGTATCGAATATATTGCTTCCCCCTACTTATATCTCCAGAGGAGATCACGAATGTAAAATTAGAGAGATTCGAGCGCGCACAGAGGCTTTCCGGCAGTCGTTCTTTCCGCGAACCATACGCGACTGGAGCAGGAAAGGGAAGTGATGACAGTGACACGTAAAGTGCCCTCCGCCACACACCGTTGGGTGGCTTGCGGAGTATAAATGTACATGTAGATGTAGCTGAATTTTCTCACTTTTTGTCAGTAAAAAGACAAGGGCCGACCGAAATATTTCGATAACACAGGATTTCCTGAGTTTACTTGAAGAGAATTTAGTTGACTGGAGAAGAAAATAGAAATGTGCAGCAAATGAAGCAGGCGAAAGGAAATGTAGACGTCAGAAGAATGCGATTGGCAGGAAGTATGAAATGGAGGAATGGCTAGCGGACCAATGCAACGCTGTAGAAACACGCATGACTAGTGGAAAGGTAGATATCACCTATAGGAAAATTATTGAGACCTTCAGAGAAAGGAGGAGCAACTGTCGGCATCTCGTGGTCGTGCGGTAGCGTTCTCGCTTCCTGCTCCCGGGTCCGCGGGTTCGATTCCCAGCGGAGTCAGGGATTTTCTCTGCGTCGTGATGACTGGGTGTTGTGTGCTGACCTTAGGTTAGTTAGGTTTAAGTAGTTCTAAGTTCTAGGGGACTGATGAACATAGACGTTAAGTCCCATAGTGCTCAGAGCCATTTGAACCAAGGAGCAGCTACATGGTTGCCTAATATGTAGGAAGTTGCTTACTTTATTGCGACACTCGGCCAAGGAAAGCCATCTACACGCCAGCGCTTAACCTATAAGCTCGTGGCGTAACACAAGGAGGTGCGGCGTGCGCCAACAACTAAGAGACGCACATTTGCACCGGCCGTCGCTGATAAGGAAGCCGTACGGGACATGTGCACGTCATGCCGGCTGATAAGATAAGTGGGAGTGAAGCCCGCGGCCACGACGCCTGGGATCGATGTGGGCTGCTTCGCTTTCACCTGCCAGGAATTGTTTAGAGCAGCGGGCTGCGATGAGACGGAGAGCACGCACAGTGCGTGAGGATTCACAGCGGCCACTGTTTTATTGCCATCTCAGGGCTTCCTTGTCGACTATACGGAGAGACTCCTCAGTTTTTTATCATTTTACTTTATGTCTGTGAGCTTATAAGCTCACCGGACAAAATACCGTATTAGCACCCCTTTAAGGGGCTCCGGAAAGGCTCAAAATCATGAAAAGTTCAATTTTTACTTTTTTGCGTTTTCTGAATCTGCAGACTATTTCCTTTTAATATATATATAAATTATTCAATTCCGAAGACTACAACTATTTTTAAATTTTTTTTGAAATGTGTTCTACATGGGCGTGACCCACTGTGGCGCTGTTAAACTGCTGTCAAATGGTGTTATTATTAACGTCCGTGTTCATGAGGTACATTTTAGTGATGTGGGATAAAGTATGTGTTGTGGCTAACCTGTGGTGGTTCAATATATATCGCTGGTGTGATTGTCGATTGTTTCATGTTTATTTACTCTGTTGTTATCTCGAAAATATTCGTAATTAATTCTGTTTCTTGAGTCTCTGTTTTGTTGAAGTATAATAATGAGTAAAAGTAAAGTTATTAGAAATCCTCTGATGGCTTTTAAGAAAAGGAGAAATGTTGGAAAGCCAAAGGTATGTGTTATTACTGTAAACAATAAAGACGATAACCAAGTGAGTGAACCTAACCTCTCAAGTACACCTGCCCATAGCAGTGAAGGTGGGAAAGAAAATACTTCACAGAAGAAGCTTGGTTCAATGAGTGAAAACTATGAATGTTTTATGGGCGAATCGGATGTGAATGAAATATTTGATATGTCGGTTCTCAAAAAGTGTATTCACGGAAAAACTCAAAACCCCAATGAAAGTGTAAATAGTGTTATATGGTCGAGAATCCCCAAGACTGTATTTGTTGGATTAGAAACACTTCACTTTGGTGTGTATGATGCTGTTGCGACTTTCAATGATGACAACATTGTAAGGTGCAAGGTATTTAGAAATATGGGAATGAAGATAGGTTCTAACATGGTACGAGCGATGCTTGCTTTAGACAAGGAACGCCTTCGGGCTGCAGACAGGGCTGTAAAGAGTCTAGAAATACAAGCAAGGGTAAACAGGAGGAGGAACAAGAGGAAGCTGGAGGAGGAGTTTGCAGAGGATGAAGATAATCCATCCTATGGACCTGGAATGCACTAAAAAGTTAATCCAATCTTTGTCGCTCGATTTCCAAAACTTTTATTTTCTCATACTAATTACATGTTTTCTAAGGATCTTCCAAACATATTTGTTTCAAAATTTCAGTAAATGTTACACAGTACCTTCTGCATAATTTAACACAGCCTTTTCCCAAAAAACTGTATATTTTTGAATATATAAATAAAAAATTGCAAAAAATGTTGTTAATTTCCATTACAATTGAAAAAAATCATCTTTAACAACTGAACTAAAATTTTGTAAAATCCCTGTGTGAAGTTTAGCCCATATTCCAATAAATAATCTGTAAAAAGTTCAACTTCCTACCTCAAATACTTTGTGAGGAAAGATGTAATTTATAAGCGTTATTTTAACATTGCAAGTATAGGGCGTTCCGGAGCCCCTTAAAAGAGCACGCTTATCAAAATAGTTTTAATGGCTCTGAGACTATGTGACTTAACTTCTGGGGTCATTAGTCCCCTAGAAGTTAGAACTACTTAAACCTAACTAAGCTAAGGACATCACACTCACCCATGCCCGAGACAGGATTCGAACCTGCGACCGTAGCGGTCGCCCGGTTCCAGACTGTAGCGCCTAGAACCGCTCGGTCACCACGGCCGGTGCACGCTTATCACTTTCGAGCGGTGCACATTGTGTAGAGATGATACCAGGTTGTCACGTGAACCTCCATCGCTGGCAAAAGACAGTGAAGTGGCCAATGGCTTGTATGAAATCAGCGTAGTAAGATAGTTTGACGCAGAGATATGACAGAACATTAGAAAGGAACTATCAAGTTTGGACTTGCCCGTGGCTACATCGATTTCTCGGTGCATCATCGAGGACAGTTCAACACGAGTACAAGAATGGTGTATCACTCACAGCCATGTAAAACGCCGTTAGAGGGGTGATAGTGAATAGAATCTAATCGACACGGATTGAAGGCAAGTGTCACACCTTGTCGTTGATCACCTGTCTCAAACCCGACAGGAATTTTCTGGTCTGATGAACACTGTGGCACCCAACCACACATGGAATGACCTGTTGTGAGCCTGCTGCCAGTAAATGAAGACCCATCTCAACCAGTTTCCTTGAGAACATTGCGAAGGAAACTGCATACTATGGATATTACGAATCGCATACATCACAAAAGGGCGTTGCTCACAGAAGGACACGAAGCTGCACGTCTTCAGCTGACCAAACAACACAGAAACTGGTTAGTAACTGATAACAGATATGTAATATTGTCCGACAACTCTCGATTTTCGGTCTCTTCAAATGATACAAAGACGAGTGCGTGGACGGCCAAATGGGGCTTTTAACCGGCTGTGTGTGGTGGATATAGTTCACTTGTAATTGTGACATAAGTTCACGCAAGAATAATAGGACCATATTGCAGATAAATAGGAGAACTGCATAACTGCTGTACTGGTCAGTAAATAAGAAGCCACCCTGATGATTAACCACTGACTTTATTTGACGAGTTTCGCGTAGAACTCATCACCATACTGTCTGCAAACCAGACATACATAGCAAATAACAGAAAATGTAACTATAAAAAGAATATACAAGAGTATGGAACCACAAGTATCGTCAAAATTAAACAGCTGAAATACATACCGTGAACATCTTGGTGGTCAGATGTATAAAGACAATGTGTAACAGACGAAGTTGTTAATGACAGACTAACTAAATAGCTACAACGCAGTAATAAGGAAGACAGTTCAAGCCACCAGAGGACGGTGATGAATACAAAAGTAGCGCCATGCCGCGTTAAAAGCAATTTTTTTCTCTTTTTCATAACAAACATAGTATACAATATTAAACATTTACAAAAGTTCGCCAAGTGTGAATTATAGAATGAACGAAAAACAGAAATTTTCAGTTACATAAAAAATACCTTCGACAAAAATAAATTCAAACTTTCATACAAAATTACATAAAAAACAAGTGAAGAAAAACAGTGTAAATAGGTGCACTAAAATGGAAGTAATGAAGGCAATTACAAGATAGGGCAATGACTCAAACCCTCGGAAGATTAGGTGAGAATAAAAATTACAGAACAGTTACATAGATTCAAACCTTCGTACGACGTTACATGTAATTCATACCGGTGGTTGTTCTTTGGCGTATGGGTAGGTTTTGCATAGTACGACTTGGGCCCACACACTCAACTTATCGACGACATGAGCTATTATGTTTATTTCACTGTTCTCGGTGACCAGGTGTTACCTAAGCCGGTGGAATTCCCAATTTGAGGGCGGTATCTTCGCTGTAATGATTCTCTGTTCGTCTCTGTTTGCTTGCAACTTTCCTTATCGCGTCACGTCCTTGCAACGTCACCAGGTGGCATTCAAACTCGCAATAGGAATGATCATAAGTGCGCAAGACTGTAGACATAGCTCACGTCAGTACACTTTAAAGTTATGGAACATACTATGTGCTCTCATATTTTTCTGGACGCTAAACAACTCCTTTCTAGTAATCAATAAGGTTTCGGCAAGCAAAGACAGTATGCAAATTTACTCTTATGATTATAAGACCTAGAAGATAGTAAATTGTAGAGCTCAGATTGAAGCCGTGTTTCGTTACTTTTAGGAAACTCTCGATTCACTTCAACAGCGTTACAAAACGAACAAAATGTTGTCGGATTTTCGTCTGAAATAAGTTCTACATGAGAAGCGAAAGTTTATTGAGTTTTTACAGGCATAGAAAGAGAATGACGTTTCAATAATCTAATTTTTTTTAATTTGCACCAAATGCTTGCATTACTCAGGATAATGGAATGTAGTCGAATTAAGTAGGGGGATGCTGAGGGAATTAGATTAGACTGGCAATGACAAGGAAAGCGTTTCTGAAGAAGAGAAATTTGTTAACATCGATTATAGATTTAAGTGTCAGGAAGTCGTTTCTAAAAGTATTTTTATGGAGTGTAGCCATGTATGGAAGTGAAACATGGACGATAACTAGTTTGGACAAGAAGAGAATAGAAGCTTTCGAAATGTGGTGCTACAGAAGAATGCTGAAGATTAGATGGGTAGATCATATAACTAATGAGGAGGTATTGAATAGGATTGGGGAGAAGAGAAGTTTGTGGCACAACTTGACTAGAAGAAAGGATCGGTTGGTAGGACACGTTCTGAGGCATCAAGGGATCACCAATTTAGTATTGGAGGGCAACGTGGAGGGTAAGAATCGTAGAGCGAAGGCCAAGAGGTGAATACAGTAAACAGATACGGAAGGATGTAGGTTGCAGTAGGTACTGGGAGATGAAGAAGCTTGCACAGGATAGAGTAGCATGGAGAGCTGCATAAAACCAGTCTCAGGACTGAAGACCACAACAACAACAACAACCCAGTTTACATCATTTGTTTTTCCTACATATTTCCGGGTAAACATTTTCATACCCTTGTAGATCCTATTTTGTATAATATTTTATAGCTGTTATCCAGAGTTGGAAGTAGATACAAAAATTTACTGTTATCAAGTCGTATTGAAAGGTAATGTACATAAAATAACTCATGAGTTTTGAAAAAAAAAATCGTCATTTCTTACAGAATTCCAAATCGCTCAAATGGCTCTAAGCACTATGGGACTTAAACTCTGTCATCAGTCCCATAGACTCAGAACTGCTTAAACCTAACTAACCTAAGGCCATCACACACATCCATGCCCGAGGCAGAATTCGAACCTGCGACCGTAGCAGCCACTCGCTTCCGGACTGAAGTGCCCAGAACCGCTCGACCACAGTGGCTTCTACAGACTCAGTGGCTTTTACAGACTCCCACATCATTTCAGTTTCATATCTTTTTTGAAAAAAACAATATTAGAATTTTTCAAAATTAAAGTTATTTAGAACTGTACCGACATGTTTCTCAACCTCCTTCTTCAACCAATGCACCACAGTTTTGGAGAGCTACACCGTTCCAAACCAATATCTGAATTGTTTGAGTCTGAGCACCACAATTTCGCACTTTAGGTAACGCTCACATTTATTTTCTTCTGACGAATTCAACTGCCATCAGTTAAAGACCACCACGAAAATCACAAAAAAGACCTGCGTCGAGAGTTGAAATAAAGAATACTTTTGAATCTTGTATTTTAAGTCAGGAGGACGTATTTCAGACGGTTATCGAAAATTAGAAGGAAGAGCGCAGAGATATACTTAATATTCACTTAAGTTTTAACAAAGACTTGATGAGATACTGTTTTCAAAGAGTGCTATGCTGATAGCGAAATCTCTGTACTTTCTCCATCTGCCGCGCCACTCTTCCTGAAACAAAAGCTAGCTAGCGACGTAGAGCGATAGTCTTCCTTACATACACCATGCCGATAAATAACTGTTTCCAAGTTTATGGGTAATGAAAATTTGGCATTTGGAATTGGGATTTTACGTGATATTAACAACAACATAGAGCTGCGACTTGTTTACACACTAACGTCAGACCACTTGTGTTGCACATGTTATTCTGCATCATGAATTGTACGAAGTTTACGTTTACCGAGTTGTGCACGGCAAATGAATATCGATTCGTGACAGTATTACAGGTTATAGGTAATATACAGTGGCGTTAATCAAGCCCATTCAGATGTTTCCATAATTCAGTTAACCTTCTTTGCATATAGTGCTGGCTACAGTAACACTATTTGTGGTATTTGTCGGAAGGCACTGTGCCTTGTTGTTGCTGTAGAATTAGATTACGTTGGTGCTACTGACATAAAACTGGTCCCCAACTGCAGCTAACTGCCACAAAGTAGAAGGACGTTCAGTGATCATGCAATTGTTCATATCAAATACGTCAATTGACGTGTACCTGTTTTGTTTAAGCCGTCAGACTTTGAATTTGTTTGATACTGTCCTCTGTCTTTTTTTATCTTGAGCTAATCTTTTTATCTCTACTTTACTACTTCAATCAGGAGCCCCTAAATCTATATTTCATATTTTAGTCTTTGTCTGCCCCTACAATATTTTTTCTTTACTGCTCCTTAGAATGACAAATTAACTGGTACCAGATGACACAACAGATAACCAATTATCCCGTCCCATTTCTTGGAGAGGGTCTCCCGCAGACTTTTTTCCTCAGTTGTTCTTTTTAGTGCCCAATTACAATGTGACATACTTTAATAGCACCATATCACATTTCAAAGAAACGATCGCAAAGGTACACAAGGAAGAGGTTCCTTTCCGTCCTATAGTGATCAATATCGGCCCTCCGACACATCGTGTAGCCAACATCTTGCGTCCCTGTTAAGTCCACAAGTTGGTCTGTGTGAACATCATATCAGGAACTCAGCTGATATCTTACGTCGTTTGGAGGGAATGCTGCTGGACGACTCGGATATTTTAGTAAGTTTTGATGTGGTCTGCCTCTTCACTCGTATTCCTTTGTAGATTCGTTGCTGTTAATTCAGGTTAGGTTTGGTGTTGAATTAATTAATCTGTTTCGGCATGTGTCAACATCCACTTATTTTTTATTCAGTGACCAGTATTACGAGCAGACAGATGGAGTTGCGATGGTTAGTCCGTAGTTTCCTGTGGTTGCAAATTTGTTTAAGGAAGACTTCGAGGAACGTGCATTGGATTCGACGCCTTTGAGCCCTCCCTGTTTCTTCAGATATGTTGATAATGCTTTTGTTGTTTGGACTCATGGTAGGAAGAATTTGAATGCCATTTTAGAACATCTGAACTCGATCTTCCCGAACATTAGTTTTACGGTGGAGATGGAAGTGGGTGGTTGCTTTCCCTTTCTTGATGTTTTGGTTAGGAGGAAGGTTGATGGATCATTGGACCATGGAGTTTCCAGCAAACGCACTCACACTGTCTTATATTTACAGGCTGATAGTTGTCACCATCCGGCTCAGCGTGAAAAGGGTACTTCGTACCTTGGTACCATGGCCCATCTTGAAGCTACATTTCGTCAAAATGAGTGTAGTGAAAGACAGATTGAACGTGCGTTGCGCTATCGACCAAGTGTGCAAAGGGTGACTGATGATAATACTGCGTCGACACCTAAGTCTACTGCCTCTTTGCCTTACGTAGGAAGCACTTCCAGCAAGATCGGTCGTATTTTACGGAAATACGATGTGAAATGTGTTTTCCGACCTGCATCTAAAATTAGAGTGCTTTTGGGTTCTGTTAAGGATGATCTTGGTTTGAGTAAGGCAGGTGTATATCGCATTCCTTGTAGCTGTGGCATGGCGTATATTGGTCAGACTATCAGGACGGTGGAGGACCGATGTACTGAGCATAAACGGCACACTCGATTACAGCAGTCAAGTAGATCTGCTATTGCCGAACATTGTTTGGATACTGGTCTCCCTGTATTATATAACAATACCGAGATATCGGCATACATGTCCAGCTACTGGAACAGTGTTATTAAGGAGGCTGTTGAGATTAAATTAGCGAGCAACCTTGTAAACAGGGATGGAGGTTTTTGCTTAAACTCTGCTTGGAATCCTGCTCTCTCCCTGGTCTAAAAACCAGATTCAATATTAGATCACTTGCTATTTCGTAGTCTTTCACTATCGATACCTCTGACTTTGGTCACCTTTGGTGGCACTAGTGTTCACTGTGTGTGTGTTATCTTTCCTGAATTGCTCCAAGAACCGAGGTTTTAAATTTGCCTGTACATCGCCTGCCAGTTGCAGTTTGTGCCTTGAAAATGTCGGGGTGTACTCCTGCCGAAATATCGGCTGTCACTGTAAACATTACCTGGCTGAATTCCTGTAAGTTGTTTGAAAATTGTTTAAGCCAGAAGAAATTCAGGTGTCTCCTATCGAACATGCCTGGGATAGATTGAAAAGGGCTGTTTATTGACGACGTGACCCACCAGCCACTCTGAGGGATCTACGCCGAATCGCCATTGAGGAGTGGGACGATATGGACCAACAGTGCCTTGATGAAGTTGTGGATAGTATGCCACGACGAATACAGGCATGCATCAATGCAAAAGGACGTGATACTGAGTGTTAGAGGTACCGGTGTGTACAGCAATCTGGACCACCACCTCTAAAGGTATCTCTGTATGGAGGTACAACATGCCATGCGTGGTTTTCATGAGCAATAAAAAGAGCGGAAATCATAAATCATGTTTATGATGATCTCTGTTCCAATTTTCTGTACAGGTTCCGGAACTCTAGGAACCGAGGTGATGAAAAAATTTTTGATGTGTGTATGTCAGCCGATGACATGTACAAAGTTACATTTATATCGGACCAAGTCTTCTTGGTACTTCACCTTTTTTTGTGCAGTGTCCTTCTTGAGTCTTCTTCTCCACATATCTGATGGCCCTTGTCTCACTTTCAAACAATGCTGTGTCTAACTTCTTTCACATTGCGAAAACGAAGTCTGATAGTTGTAGAGCTCCTGTAGTGAAGAAAATTTTGTTCACTTGCACCACTCTTCTTCTACTGTCTTCCTAGTTTGAGTAATCCTGTTTAGTCTAGCTTCCTAGAAAGAAGAATTCAGTCAAATCTTCCACTACTCTTAAGAAGGGGCTACTCCCCTTTCTACTACTCCTCATCACTTTCACCATTACTTTGTTTGTCCTAATTTGTAGTTACCGTAATGTTAATCATCAATTGTAACAAATGAAATTTTTTCTCTGACCAGAATTAGAAAGCGGATCTGCTATTTATCTCTAGCGGTCGTGTTACGCATCTGAGCAAAACTTAATGACAGACTGGTTTTTCAGGAGTAAGACGAGGAAAATGTAAATGATATTGCAACTATGCAAAAGTTCTGGATGCATTCTCGGGTGGCCTAATATTTAATGCAGCTGCTCGCTACGGTTACTTTGTCTTTCTAATCCCAGTGTCTTGTCACAGCAAGATAAAGAGTATTGACGTCCCATCTATGACTACTTCATTAAAGATGTAGTGCAAGTACGTATCATAGAAGGAAACAAGCTGAGATCTTTTCAAATGAAACTGAGACGTGTTAGTGATCTGTTATCTCACTGACCACGCTCATTTACTTCTAGTAAAATTACATAATCAAGTCAGTAGATTAAGTGGAAAAATGGTAGTGGAACATATCATTAATGTGTGTCCGAGTTCACCTATTATTGACTGGTGTAAATCACATGATAGTCTGGCCTTTGAATCGGTAGACACTTGAATTTAACTGAGCGCTAGCAACAGAATTCCCTGGAGTGAGCTACGGCTGTGTCCGACGATTGTAGCGGTGAAGGCCACCAAGAGCCCGATAAAATGCAAGTCACCCATGGCGGGGCTGGACCGAAGCATAGAGAACGTCATGGAGCTTTCATTAGTGTGCTACGGAAAGATAAGCTAAAGGTAAGACGCAGTTTGCAGGTGCGGACACCCATTAGCAACAAGTGGTGAACTCATCGCAAGCCTTATCGATGGATGTCCATTGAAAAAACACACTATTTAAAAGGTATACCAAATCTACAATTATGAAGATATAGCAACGAAATCTTATACCTTGCTTTACATAAAATTAATATATTTACTGTTATTTGTATTAATTCGATAGGACGACGATTCAAACCCCCGTTCGGCCATTCAGGTTTAGGTTTTCCCTGATTTTCCTAAATCGCTCCAGGCAAATGCTGGGGTGGCTCCTTTGATAGAGATGGCCGAGTTACTTCCCCATCCTTGACACAATCGGAGATTGCGCCCTGTCTCTAATGACCTCGATGTCGACAGGACGTTAAAACCAATCTTCCTTCATTTTCCTTGTATTATACACATTTAACTTCTTTCAAAGAATTTAGAAATTTTATTTCCAAAAAAATATATTTACCTTTCCCTCAGAAAATACTCAAGAGAGTTCTGCAAAATTTTCTCTGTTTGATTTCCTTGCATATGGCGAGCTTCTCTCATGAGATGTCAAATAGGAAATTTTTAATAATTTTTAGTTATAATTCTGTAAGCGTAATATAACATTCATGCAAAATTCACAGTACTTTGCTCCATATCTCATATTACACTCAGACTTTCAAATATTGCTATTGAGACAGCATTTGTTGGGTCTATAGAAATACGTGTCTGAGGAGAAGGTGCATAAAATTTTAAAAAAATATAATTCTCAGAAAATGCAATTTGAAGTTCAACCTAACGTTTATTTCTTATGTCAGCACTTCATAACGCCCCAGATTTCTATTCAGGGTTCTCTTTTCCTTCAAGGCTTCCCTTTTGCTTTCTTTTTTTCTGCCTTCTTTCCTTTACCAGGTTTTCTACTGACTGCAGAGGGGTGCTGTAAATCCATTTTCCTCAAGATGTCTTAAGTGAAATTTGCTATCTTAAATCCCATTCTCTCTTATATCCCCATCCTCCCTACGTTTCCATAATAAATACAAGAACTGCATCATAATCGAAGACTGGCGTAAATCTCCGTCAGCAACACAATAATAAACAGGAATTGTGTTTTCATAAACAAAGAAGCTGGCTTGTTACTGTTTCTAAGATATGGAGGACCTATAAAATCAAAGAGCATAAATCACAGCTTTCTAGATGTATTCCGTGCAAGTTTTCTTGAAAGTAATCCACGGAATCGTTATTCACCGAACAAGTACTGAAGTTCGTTTCAAAACGTGGGCATGTCAGAAATGTCGCGTCATACATTTAATTATTTTTCAGGCACTTCGGATGTGATTTGATCATTGAAATTTCGGAAACTTGTTGTCCGTTAGTTTTCCTAATAAATAGTAAATAAATTGAAAGCTGACACTTAAAGTTCATGAACGTCTATTCGGAAAAATACGAAGTTTTTAAGGAGTCAGCATGATTGCAAAATTATTTCAAGCGGTGTTACTAGAGGGTTGGTACTAGGAACCAGTGTAGAACATTATAACATCAAAACTGTAAGTATTATGAAATGTGTTGCACCTGAAGTCACAGGTGGTAGAAAAGCTACTAATAGGGGTCACAAACAACTGTGAGAGGCAGAATACATTGGATGGGTGACTAAGAAAGAACCTGTAATTGATGGTAGTTCCAGTGGCCTAATAGCGTTTCAGCTGTTCATCTTACGTTGACAACGCCAAATAGAAACTGGTAGCGTCGCGTGGTTACGTCATCTCTCACATTGCTAATGGTAATAGGACGCTACCTATTATCTGATTGCGAATATTCTCAGTGTTGTATTAATTGGTCGCTGATAACCTTCCGGTCGTAACTGAGTGTGTCTCAACATTTTTGTTGTATTGGAGAAAATCGAGTGTCTTGTTGTCAAACAGATTCCGATTTATCCTGGCGTTTCGTTTTCCAAGCCCCACGTGGCAGTAGCAGTAGTATTTTGATCTCAAATGGGAGTCGCTAGTGAGTTAAATACAAAAGTGTTTCTTGCTAGTAGGAACTAGCGCCTACTGTACAGGCTCCTGGAATTCTGGTACATGGCGACTGTATTCTTGTTACGAATGTACACCAAATTAATCAGAGGACGTAGAGGCAAACAGTAAATGTCTTTCTGACTACCCTTGTTATTTATTAGATGGTGTGCGAATCTCTTTCTGAGTCGTGCTCGTGCAAAGATTAATTATGGCATATCACGTGGAGCGTGGCGTACGAACGACTGCCGACCACCTAAGAGCAGGTAGATTTTAACAGGTAGAAAACGTGCGAATGGACCACGAGCACACAGAGCTAAAAGGTAGGTCTGTGTTATTACTCGATCATGGCCCCTGATATTCCTCCACTCGTATTTGCAGAGAGTTGGTTCTAACATACATTGTATGCGAGTTTTTGGGACTACTGTAGGATGGGATACATCCCCTCGACTTTCACCAATGCCATCAGAATTTACCAGACAAGACGTACTACACAGATTTAACTGAAAAGACGAGTGTTCAGAAACAAAGAAATGTAGGACAGAGAAAACAGATGGTAGACATATTTCAGGTACATCCATGTTTCGAACATAATGTTAAGTATATAGCTTGCTTGAGTCCCAGTGTCCTATTCTTCAGTTGACGTATATTGTTTAACTGAAGAATGGGGTACTTGTGCAAAAAATAAAAAAAGGGACAGAACTAACATTATCGTGTAATACCTCAGTTGATATATGTATGAACTGTATCCTGAACTTCAGTTGATCTGTATACGTTAACTGCAGTGCGGGACACATATTTAATGTACGTCTATTTCTTCGTTTTCATTAACATTAGTATCTTATTCTTCAGTTAACCTACATAGGTCAACTGAAGTACGGTATACAAATTTTATAGGTGCTGCTTTTTTCGCCCCCGCTACTGCTAGCATTCTGCTCGACAGGTGATACTAGTACTAGCGAAGGAGAAAACCGACAAACGTAAAATTTGTATCCCACACTTCATTTGACCTGTATAGTAATGTTAACGAAAATGAAGAAATCGACGTACGTAATATTGGCATCCTGTATCTCAACTGCACGACGCAAAGGAGAGAAAATACGACACACATAAAATTAATACCCCATTGCGAGAGTTGTCCAAAACGTAAGTTCCGATCCGTCGCGAAATGATAACCACTGGGAAAATCCAATAAAGCTTTGCCCAAATGTGTTGGGCAGTGTCTCTAGTATGCCCATCGACCGTGTCGCGTCGCCATTTTCGGTTCTGGGTGAACAGTGAGCACGAAAAGATGCGTAGGGAATAGCGTCACCCGCCAAGTATGCGGGCCTGGTTAGAGATTTCGCCTGAGTCATGCAGCCCACATAACACATCTGTCGAGCAGTTCCTTCTTCATGCCAATTCTCGGCCGCACATTGCAGAGGCAATGAAGACGCTCCTATAACTTTCCGATGAGAAGTGCTCGATCACGCACAATACAGTCCGTAATTGGCTCCCCCTGGGTCTCAGCTCTGCCCACAAGAACCGCTGGCTATGAATTTTTTTTTCCACAGACGACGACCTGCAGACCAGCGCAGATAACTGGCCGAAAGCACAGGCGGCTGCTTTCTAAGACGAGGATATTCGAGAGTTGAGACAAGACTACGATAACACTCGAAGTTGGAGCTGTGACTATGAAGAGAACTAGGTGGAAGGTATACCTAACTGTTGCAAATAAAACGTTACTGGTTTTCACTGTGGTTTCCATTTCGCGACCGATCAGAACTTACTTTCTGGACAACCCTCTTAGTATAGGTCAACAACACAGGTCAGCTGAAGTGTTTGGTACTAATTTTGTGTGTGTCGTACCTGTATAGGTCAACTGAAGTATGGGATACTAACAGAAACAAAAACGAGGTAATCGACATACGTAACAATGGCGTCCTGTACCTCAGTTTAACTATGCGAGGGCGGAGAAGAGCGACATACATAAAATTTATATCCCACACTTCAGTTAAACTATATAGGTCACCTGAAGAATTTGATACCAGTGCTAACAAAGCCGAAAAATAGCGACATACATAACATTTATATCCTGTTCTTCAGTTGACCTATGTAGGTCAGGAACAGGATACTTACCTTCGTAGCTCAATTGAGGTAAAGCATGCCAATGTTAAATATTTTCCTTTTTTTGTTTTTGGTAGCACTAGTATCCTATTTTTCAGTTGTCCTGTATACGTTACAAATTTTACGCATGTCGGTCATTACACCATCACTAGTACTAATATGGACTCGAACACATCGTAGTGATGCTAGTGCTAGAAAAGGCGAAAGAAGCAGCTCTGTAAAATTAGTATTCCTTATTGCAGTTGGTGAACCCAGACATAACGGAGACAATACAATACGACAAAGAAATACATAAAAAAGACAGTTCAATGCAACATAAAAAATAAGACACTAAACTTACCAAACACGAAAGCTGGCCTTGAAGGCGTCAACAAAAATCACGTACCCACATACAAATACACAAGAAAGACAGCATCCCAAAAAACACACATACATACAAACGTATAAATCAAGACGTTCACATCAACCAAATAAAGTAAAATTTAAAAAAAATAGTTGTTGTTGTTGAGGTCTTCACTCCTGAGACTGGTTTTATGCAGCTCTCCTTGCTACCCTATCCTGTACAAGCTTCTTCATCTCCCAGTACTTACTGCAACCTACATCCTTCTGAATCTGTTTATGTATTCATCTCTTGGTCTCCCTCTACGATTTTTACCCTACACGCTGCCCTCCAATTCTAAATTTGTGATCCCTTGATGCCTCAGAACATGTCCTACTAACCGGTCACTTCTTTTTGTCAAGTTGTGCCACAAACTCCTCTTCTCCCCAATTCTATTCAATACTTCATCATTAGTTATGTGATACACCCATCTAATCTTCAGCATTCTTCTGTAGCACCACATTTCGAAAGGTTCTATTCTCTTCTTGTCCAAACTATTTATCGTCCATGTTTCAATTCCATACATGGCTACACTCCATACAAATACGTACTTTCAGAAACGACTTCCTGACATTTAAGTCTATACTCGATGTTAACAAATTTCTCTTCCTCAGAAACGCTTTCCTTGCCATTGCCAGTCTACATTTTACATCTTCTCTACTTCGACCATCATCGGTTATTTTGCTCCGCAAATAACAAAACTCCTTTACTACTTTAAGTGTCTCATTTCCTAATCTAATGCCCTCAGCATCACCCGACTTAATTCGGCTACATTCCATTATCCTAGTTTTGCTTTTGTTGATGTTCATCTTATATCCTCCTTTCAAGACACTGTCCATTCCGTTCAACTGCTCTTCCTTTGCTGTCTCTGACAGAATTACAATGTCATCGGCGAACCTCAAAGTTTTTATTTCTTCTCCATGGATTTTAATACCTACTCCGAATTTTTCTTTTGTTTCCTTTATTGCTTGCTCAATATACAGATTGAATAACATTGGGGATAGGCTACAACCCTGTCTCACTCCCTTTCCAACCACTGCCTCCCTTTCATGCCCCTCGACTCTTATAACTGCCATCTGGTTTCTGTACAAATTGTGAAGAGCCTTTCGCTCCCTGTATTTTACCCCTGCCACCTTTAGAATTTGAAAGAGAGTATTCCAGTCAACATTGTCAAAAGCTTTCTCTAAGTCTACAAATGCTAGGTTTGCCATTCCTTAATGTTTCTTCTAAGATAAGTCGTAAGGTCAGTATTTCCTCACGTGTTCCAATATTTCTACGGAATCCAAACTGATCTTCCCCAAGGTCGGTTTCTACCAGTTTTTCCATTCGTCTGTAAAGAGTTCGTGTTAGTATTTTGCAGCTGTGACTTATTAAACTGATTGTTCGGTAATTTTCACATCTGTCAACACCTGCTTTCTTTGGAATTGGATTCTTCTTGAATTCTGAGGGTATTTCGCCTGTCTCATACATCTTTCTCACCAGATGGTAGAGTTTTGTCAGGGCTAGCTCTCCCAAGGCTGTCAGTAGTTCTAATGGAATGTTGTCTACTCCCGGGGCCTTGTTTCGACTCAGGTCTTTCATTGCTCTATCAGACTCTTCACGCAGTATCGTATCTCCCATTTCATCTTCATCTACATTCTCTTCCATTTCCATAATATTGTCCTCAAGTACATCGCCCTTGTATAAACCCTCTATATATTCCTTCCACCTTTCTGCTTTCCCTTCTTTGCTTAGAACTGGGTTTCCATCTGAGCTCTTGATATTCATACAAGTGGTTCTCTTTTCTCGAAAGGTCTCTCTAATTTTCCTGTAGGTAGCATCTATCTTACACCTAGTGAGATAAGCCTCTACATCCTTACATTTGTCCTCTAGCCATCCCTGCTTAGCCATTTTGCACTTCCTGTCGATCTCATTTTTGAGACGTTTGTATTCCTTTTTGCCTGCTTCATTTACTGCATTTTTATATTTTCTCCTTTCATCAATTAAATTCAATATTTCTTCTGTTACCCAAGGGTTTCTACTAGCCCTCGTCTTTTTACCTAATTGATCCTCTGCTGCCTTCACTACTTCATCCCTCAGAACTACCCATTCTTCTTCTACTGTATTTCTTTCCCCCATTCCTTTTAATTGTTCCCTTATGCTCTCCCTGAAAATCTGTACAACCTCTGGTTCTTTCAGTTTATCCAGGTCCCATCTCCTTGAATTCCCACCTTTTTGCAGTTTCTTCAATTTTAATCTACAGTTCATAACCAATAGATTGTGCTCAGAGTCCACATCTGCCCTTGGAAATGTCTTCCAATTTAAAACCTCGTTCCTAAACCTCTGTCTTACTATTATATAATGTATCTGATATCTTCTAGTATCTCCAGGATTCTTCAATGTATACAACCTTCTTTAATGATTCTTGAGCCAAGTGTTAGCTACGATTAAGTTATGCTCTGTGCAAAACTACCAGGCGGCTTCCTCTTTCATTTCTTAGCCCAAATCCATATTCACCTACTATGTTTTCTTCTATCCCTTTTCCTACTCTCGAATTCCAGTCACCCATGACTATTAAATTTTCGTCTCAGTTCACTACCTGAATAATTTCTTTTATCTCATCATACATTTCATCAATTTCTTCATCATCTGCAGAGCTAGTTGGCATATAAACTTGTACAACTGTAGTAGGCGTGGGCTTCGTGTCTATCTTGGCCACAATAAAGCGTTCACCATGCTGTTTGTAGTAGCTTATCCGCACTCCTATTTTTCATTCATTATTAAACCTACTCCTGCATTACCCCTATATGATTTTATATTTATAACCCTGTATTCACCTGACCAAAAGTCTTGTTCCTCCTGCCACCGAACTTCACTAATTCCCACTATATCTAACTTTAACCTATCCATTGCCCTTTTTAAATTTTCTAACCTACTGCCTGATTAAGGGATCTGACATTCCACGCTCCGATCCGTAGAACGCCAGTTTTCTTTTTCCTGATAATGACGTCCTCTTGAGTAGTCCCCGCCCGGAGATCCGAATGGGGGACTATTTTACCTCCGGAATATTTTACCCAAGAGGACGCCATGATCATTTAACCATATAGTAAAGCTGCATGCCCTCGGGAAAAATTACGGCTGTAGTTTCCCCTTGCTTTCAGCCGTTCGCAGTACCAGCACAGCAAGGCCGTTTTGGTTAGTGTTACAATGCCAGATCAGTCAATAATCATCCAGACTGTTGCGCCTGCAACTACTGAAAAGGTTGCTGTCCCTCTTCAGGAACAACACGTTTGTCTGGCCTCTCAACAGATACCCCTCCGTTGTGGTTGCACCTACGATACGGCCATCTGTATCGCTGAGGCACGCAAGCCTCCCCACCTACGGCAAGGTCCATGATTCATGTATCTACAGAAAAAATCATTACCTAACATAAGAAAATGAAGAATGATGCGCCAACCCAAAAAACTTTAAATACCTTAATCATTCCGACCAAATCCACATTTTTCCTTCATTATCATGTAGCCCCCCCCCCCCCGCCCACTCCCCAATCCAACCTGAAATTAAGTAACAAATTTTGGAGGATACGTCTGCCCAACACGTTTAAGGAAGCACTTATACGGGCAATATATGTCGGACACACTATGCTTCCAGGAATATTCATCTAAATGGTTCTGTAGTGTCGAAATGCGTCGTTTTCCCTGCACAATACAGATTTCATGGCTGAGCAATAACCTACTGTACTATTAGTACCGGTCCCAGTTGTTGAACATCTGAATTCAATGTTACGATTCACGACAAGATACTGAAAACATCTATTTCACAAATCCCTATATGAAAAAACCCATCTGAAATAACTACAGAACCTTCTGCCACATGATCTTAAATTAATTTCACCAACACTGACAGCCACGCAAACGCATAATCCAATAGCGGGTCCCCCCCCCCCCCATTGTACTTGGTTTTGCCAAAATGAGACTCATTGATGTCGACGATAACGCCCCCCCCCCCCCCCCCCCCCCGTCCACTCGCCATCCCTCCAAAAGCCCCTTATACTTTATATATTCCCACAAACTTCCCTACAAAACGGATACCAGTCTAAAGTGGTTCGCTCACTCACACCACATACATCCACACACAACCACTTAGGATCCTCTAACACCGACAGTATGTAATTTTTATTATACCCCTCAAGGCCAGCTTCGATTTCTTTTAGCATGTTCCTCGTTGAATTGAACGCCATACTCGATCTTTGGTACACTTTGTAACGTCGAAAATGCGGATAAAATGCCTTCTGCACCATCCAAAATTTTTCGCCGTTTAATATCCGTTGATAACTTAAGCTGTACTTCTAATTCGGAATCTGGAGGCTTTGTTATAGAAACTATATTTTATATGTAATGGATGTAATAATGTATTTATTTGTGAATGTATATAACTGGTTGTAATTATAATGTAAATATTGTAAATTGCTGGGAAGTAGCCAAGGGAACTTTATTCTAATCTACCAATAGCAACGACGAAATTGCATTAGCTGCGCCGTTGTTCATCTTTGCGTATGGATAGTCTCTGTCGCACTGCTAGCAGAGAGGAAGCAGAGCGGCTTGAGTCAAGAAAGAGTGCGGAAGTGTTTGTTGGATGCTCCCGTAGACGCGGTGGGCAGCTATGGTTGCGCCAGCGTAGGCGCACCTAATATAAGTATTATTGTAGAGGCATTGCCCAGAGACTTTTTTCAGAAAGTATGACTAACCTGAACAATAACCTGCAATAGTTGAAACTTGTACGGCACCTGTGTTGTCACTGTCCTTAGACATTAATACCAATGTCACAGCAGAAGTTTGTAACGCTTTTCCACAACACAACCGTTCACGAGAAAATAAATAAATCAGAAGCACTGAGTTTGTAGTTATTTATTCTGAAATACTAAATTTTCAATGACTCTTTCCCTTCCACGCAATCACCGAGTGTCGTATCAATGTGAAAACTAATTAACTATTTAGTTCCAGTTTTGTTTGTTTCTATTTACATTTTCTGCCTCAGTAACTGTTCATTCTTGTACTGCGTAACAGAAGCTTAACTAACTTGCAATCTCGAGTATTAACTTCATTCACTTAAAGTAATGCATAATTTTACTGGCAAAAATAATAACTACAGAAAGAGCACAAATTTAGAGGGTACAATTTCATTTTAATTTTATCCATATTTTGCAGCTTAAAATAAATAGTTAATAAAACACGAAAAAGTTGTGACTGAAGACGTTGTTTGGTTCATACCTACAACAGTTTCATTTGTTCGGTATTTCGCTTAGTGAGTGACTTCTGTTGACATTGTGTGTGTTTTATTGTTGTTGTCTTAAAATAAAACCAGTTGCTCATTTGCTTAAAGTAAATTCAGTTCAGTCTTTCAATAATCAATAGTAAAATACTTCCTTTTTTCTAAATTTTGCATTACGTTACGGCGAGGTTACCGAAAGTCACTTTTTACATAACAAAGTTTTACTTAAAGCCAGCCGTTTTTTTAACCATTAACTTCATTTAACTTTACTTTTAAAATTTAGTATTTCAGAATAAATAACTACAGACTCAGTGCTTCTGATTTATTTATTTTCTCGTGAACGGTTGTGTTGTGGAAAAGCGTTACAAGCTTCTGCTGTGACTCCAGTGGTTACTAGCTTAAATTTCTTTGTCATTACCTTTCTTAAGATTCTCGAGATTCCGTGCCCTAGTGGGCTGTCGACCAGTTAATTATCTCCTTTTCAGCTAACCAGTATTTTTTTGCATTATCAGTATTTTCGCATTAAATATTACGTGGTACCCTCCCCCCCCCCCCCCCCCAAATCCCTCCACCTCCCACCTGTGCGGTTCGTGAGCGATTGCACTACATTCCACCCATTTCAAAATTATCATTAGTATTAGGTTAGGGTTAGAATAGAGTCTCCCTTCAGAAGCGTCTCTAGTACACTTTCCTCTTGGTACAGGGTATTATTTTCCTTCCGTAACGACAGTCTTACTCTCTGTTAAATTTCATTAGGCATACGCGATGACGGTCAATTATATAAAAATCTAGTAGGCCGATTAGTTAAGGGGAGGTTACAACCTCAATACTAATAAATCGTGAGTAGGACGAACAGACACACTTACCTGGCGCATATGTTCGCCGCTCTCACGACGCCGAACAGTATCAGCAAGAAGATCACAAAATTGCAAAAATCGAGTAGCTGACATCGTATCTACGCCCAGAGCCTGCTTTAAGCCCCGTTTCACACTGGGACACTGGTGACGGTCGCCAGTGATGGTCACCGGTGACTGTGGTCAACACTCTCTGATCACTGGTCTCCGGCACCGCAGGTATTGCCAACTGATTAGTTAGTGAAATGGACTCGTACAGGAGTAGCAACTAAATTTCGCTAGCCTTTTAAGGTCCGAAAAACAAGGTATCAAATTTGAAAAAGGAACATACCACTTACCAATTTCATTTTTTTAATCCATGCTTTTGTCATTGAAATCAGGCACAAACTTCGTTATAATTTCTTGCCACGCATTCGTTTTCATCACTTTGTTGCTATAGTCATCGCTTTTCACATCCCAAATAGCAGGACGGCTTTCTATTTCACTTACAAAATCTTCCGTGTTAATCAAATCGAATCTCATGGGTACAGTGTGTCCAGTATAATGTACAATGAATATTTCGCGTCACGGTCTCAGAAATGACTGCCTGTCGGTTGGCAAATATGCAGCGCTGTGTCTGTGATCTGTGTTCCAGTGTGAACACTCCAATTCAGAGTAATTCATGTCTGGCGATGACTGCTGTAAACACAGTGACCTCGTCCGTCACATGTGGCGAGGGTGAGTCACTGCTGGGTCACAGTGGCTCGTTGAGGCAGTGTAGTGTCCCAGTGTGAATGCTTAAGTTCAAAAGAATGTATCTCTATCGGTGACCGTAGCTGGTGACGGTCACCAGTGTCCCAGTGTGAAACGGGCGTAAGTCTTCCATATTCATACGATTAGATAAATCCATATCTACAAAAGAAAATCAAAAACTAAAAATTGTCGAAAATGAAAAACAGTTATTCCAAATTATATCAAACTCACTAAGAATGGAAATAAGTACCGAATGAACTGAAAAGAACAAATGATTTAAATTAATACAAACGACAAATATCTTATACTATGTCTAGCTTCTCTTTCAAAAACAGATTCCTTTATTTCAGTTTCTAGTGATGACACTAAGCCAAAGATGATAACTGATTCATTATCTATGGCTCGAAAGTAAATACACTAATATCTATGAGTAAAGGCTCGACAATACAGACGTTAATATCTGTGAGTAAACTGTGACATGAATGGGCAGAGCTGACGGGTCCCATTCTTCAGTTGACCCGAGTTTTTGGGCATATTCCTCCTGTCCTCTTAAATCGATGGACTGATTCTTAATGGCTATATAGTCTGTGCCAGCATAGTGTATGCCTTAATCTATGCCTAAAGTAAATTACAGTTAGTGGGTGGTGAGGTTTTAATGTTACATACTCGCTTGAAGAGACATTGGAAAACTGCAGAAAACCTTTTCAGCGGCTAGACGAATATTAGTAACCACTCACTTGCGGAATGCGCAACCATTGACTTTAGAACTGTGTTACTCTCTAACAGCTGATACAACTTGTGTGTGTGTGTGTGTGTGTGTGTTTGTGTGTGTGTGTGTGTGTGTGTGTGGCTTCTATCAAAACAATACGACGCTACTCACAGGTCAGTTGCCCAGCAACGGACGTTCTGTAACAGTCGCTATCGATGTTGGTTGTTTTCATCGCCTTGAATTATGTCTGTCAGTCCAAGAAGATTTAGAGAGTGCATCAGTCTAAGCACTGTTCGCTGGTCAGCTCTCTTCGAGCTGCAAAAGGAGTTGTGGTGTTGCCTCAACAATAAGCACACTGTTATGCAGTTTCAGTGATATTTCGTCTTTAAATGAGTGTTCCTGCCCCGTTACCAGCCAACACTATTTGCTGGAATCCACGGGGAGGTGGATCTTTTAAGACAAGGTTAGAGCCCATTTCACACCTACCAACGACGTCATAACAGACATTGTGTAAGTAGGCTGTTTAGGTTTTTTTTTATTGGTAACGCCACGTAGCGCTCTGTATGAAAATCACTGGCTGTGCTGTGTGCAGTCTGTGGCTCATATGCATTATTGTTTGCTATTGTAGTGTTGGGCAGCTGGCTGTTAACAGCACGTAGCGTTGCGCAGTTGGAGGTCAGCCGCCAGCAATGGTGGATGTGGGGAGTGAGATGGCGGAATTTTGAGAGCGGACGATCTGGACGTGTGTCCATCAGAAAGAGTAAATTTGTAATATTGGATATCATGGACTGATATATATATATATATATATATATATATATATATATATATATATATTATGGCTTTTGAACACTATTAAGGTAAATACATTGCTTGTTCTCTATCAAAATCTTTCATTTGCTAACTATGCCTATCAGTAGTTGCTTGTTATCTATCAAAATCTTTCATTTGCTAACTATGCCTACCAGTAGTTAGTGCCTTCAGTAGTTAGAATCTCTTATTTAGCTAGCAGTATTGGCGCTCGCTGTTTTGCAGTAGTTCGAGTAACGAAGATTTTTGTGAGGTAAGTAATTTGTGAAACGAATGGGTTAATGTTAGTCAGGGCCATTCTTTTGTAGGGATTTTTGAAAGTCAGATTGCGTTGCGCCAAAAATATTGTGTGTCAGTTTAGTGTTGATCAGAATAAGTAAAAAGAGAAATGTCTGAGTACGTTCAGTTCTGCTCAGCTGTTTGAAAATCAAATAACGTAAGGGGTTTACCAGCACAGTCATTTATAATTTTTCTAAGGGGACGTTTCAATTGGCAGCAAATACTCGAAACTCTCTAGCAAACCAATTAGGCAAGACCCAACAGCTGTCCACCAGGGTTGCATATTGGGTACTGCGGACTTCGCCACAGTCGATGCAACTCAAGAAGATCAGCGCCAAAAACAATAGAAGGAGGATACCGCCGAGCAGCGAAGTTCAAAATCAAGGATATCACTGGTAAGAGAATACTAACTAATTGTAACCAGCAACATCTTACTAAATAATCAGGAAGTGATAGGGGTCCAAAGCGTCTAAATCTGTAATAAGTTTTGATGCTGTACAAGTCGTTCAAAAGCACATGTATAGAATAGCGGCTACGGGGATATTTAAGGTTTTAGTTGGGGGGATAAAGACAAGGACTTCATCCAGTGATACTCAATACACTACTTTGCAGGTCTAAATCGACATTTTCGGATAGTTTCATGAACAACTGGAACTGTGGTAGGAAGAAGATTCGGGTAAACTGTTCACCTTTGATATTTCCTGAGCCATTTTAGATATTGTAATTCTGTTTTCACTCAAATGAAACGTGAGAATGTCTTCATCAAATGACTTGTAGTCTTTCCTCATAGCTATTAAATAAAGAGATACGGATATCATCTTTGGTGATGAAGCTACTATTATATCTGCTGCAAGTGTACCGTATCTCTGAAAGGGAGAATTCAAGAATCCGATGAGTAGAATGAGATTTTCACTCTGCAGCGGAGTGTGCGCTGATATGAAACTTCCTGGCAGATTAAAACTGTGTACCCGACCGAGACTCGAACTCGGGACCATTGCCCTTCGCGGGCAAGTGCTCCACCAAAGGTCCCGAGTTCGAGTCTCGGTCGGGTACACAGTTTTAATCTGCCAGGAAGTTTCATATCAGCGCACACTCCGCTGCAGAGTGAAAATCTCATTCTGGAAACATCCCCCAGGCTGTGGCTAAGCCATGTCTCCGCAATATCCTTTCTTTCATGAGTGCTAGTTCTGCAAGGTTCGCAGGAGAGCTTCTGTAAAGTTTGGAAGGTAGGAGACGACGCACTGGCAGAAGTAAAGCTGTGAGTACCGGGCGTGAATCGTGCTTCGGTGGCTCAGTTGGTGGAGCACTTGCCCGCGAAGGGCAAAGGTCCCGAGTTCGAGTCTCGGTCGGGTACACAGTTTTAATCTGCCAGGAAGTTTCATATCAGCGCACACTCCGCTGCAGAGTGAAAATCTCATTCTGGAAACATCCCGCAGGCTGTGGCTAAGCCATGCCTCCGCAATATCCTTTCTTTCAGGAGTGCTAGTTCTACAAGGTTCGCAGGAGAGCTTCTGTAAAGTTTGGAAGGTAGGAGACGAGGTACTGGCAGAAGTAATGGTGTGAGTAGCGGGCGTGAATCGTGCTTCGGTGACTCAGTTGGTGGAGCAATTGCCCGCGAAAGGCAAAGGTCCCGAGTTCGAGTCTCGGTCGGGTACACAGTTTTAATCTGCCAGGAAGTTTCATATCAGCGCACACTCCGCTGCAGAGTGAAAATCTCATTCTGGAAACATCCCCCAGGCTGTGGCTAAGCCATGTCTCCGCAATATCCTTTCTTTCAGGAGTGCTAGTTCTGCAAGGTTCGCAGGAGAGCTTCTGTAAGTTTGGAAGGTAGGAGACGAGGTACTGGCAGAAGTAAAGCTGTGAGTACCGGGCGTGAATCGTGCTTCGGTGGTGGATCACTTGCCCGCGAAGCGCAAAGGTCCCGAGTTCGAGTCTCGGTCGGGTACACAGTTTTAATCTGCCAGGAAGTTTCATCCGATGAGTAGTTTCATAAACGTAACGATATTTGGAACTTAGGATTTCTCCGTTCTGAACGTGAAACCGCTTGCTACCTTTTGTGGAAGTTCTTGTTGTTATGTTGCGTCAGGATGCTGGACGCTCCAGCTTGATACAACTCAGAGTCTATTTGCAAATGCGGAATAATGGAGAAGAGTGTCATTAAAAACTGACACTAATCATATCTGGCTACATATAGTTGGACAGACATACCAGCTGTAAGCCAAAAGCCGAGGCATGTATGGATGATTAACCACTGAAATACGATAACATTGTTCTTGTTTGTACGAGAGCTCTGAAAGGAAGGTACCTGTCAAAAATTAAATGGATTAGTAAAATAAGAAACTGAGATATAAAGACTGTTAAAT
This sequence comes from Schistocerca nitens, assembly GCF_023898315.1. Taxonomy (NCBI): domain Eukaryota; kingdom Metazoa; phylum Arthropoda; class Insecta; order Orthoptera; family Acrididae; genus Schistocerca; species Schistocerca nitens. The sequence goes on from NC_064618.1 coordinate 662,784,348, forward strand.
AATCTCTGCACGTCATGAATTGAATGTCAGCTGGCCGGCGTGGCCGAGCGGTTCTAGGCGCTACAGTCTGGAACCGCGCGATCGCTACGGTCGCAGGTTCGAATCCTGCCTCGGCATGGATGTGTGTGATGTCCTTAGGTTAGTTAGGTTTAAGTAGTTCTAAGTTCTAGGGGACTGATGACCTCAGAAGTTAAGTCCTATAGTGCTCAGCGCCATTTTTTTTTAAATTGAATGTCAATATACACACATTGCAGTAGTTCAGCGGCATCGGTAACAAAAAGGAAGTCTCAAAAGAATGAGATCATACACGCTTCTTTCAAATTCTCGCTTGTAAATCAGTCACGGTTTCACAACTGTGGCAATGCAGTGTTGTAGCAAAACAATACATTCTGCCAGGTACGGGGCCTTGTAGGAATCCTGAGGAAATGAGCAGCCTGACACAGTAGCAAGCGCCACATGGAATGGAAATAATGTACTACTGGTCAATACTGTCCCCTTGAGTGCTGTTATCTCATTGTTGACGAAGGAAATTGTGTGTCAGTGGGAGAATGTTTTACTGGAAGTACAAAATGAGAAATTAAGGCAGGTAAAGGCTACAATGTAGCTATGGTGAGCATTGTCCCACCAAAGAGATGGAAAGAAGTGGCTTTCACACGCCTCAGACGGGGGCACTGTCCTCAGACATGCAAGCATCTCCTCCCACCAATGTATGGTGCTTGTGGCGTTCCAGTGTTGGTGCCCCAAATCTTACCTGATTGAGTTTTATATTTTGACAAGGGGCCACCAGTATTGTTGATAATGATTTAAGTACTATTTTAAATATCAGTGAATAAGTATACAACAGATTTTACGATTTTGTCTGTTTGGTTTCCCGCCTAAATTATTGAGTAGATTGTTGTACTGTATTTCTGAGCGCGTGGTTCATCAATTTTTTAGTCAGTGTTCAATCCGTATCAGTTTTCGATTTCGACTTCGTGTTCATTTCTCTTCTAATGCATAGTTTTGAAATGAGACTCAGGTTTCCATTGAAGCGCCTTTAACACCCATGTGTAGAATTGTTGTTCAGAATTTACTTATTCTCACAATCACTGGATCTTTCCCTGCTTCTATTAGTGGTCAGCAGCAATACATACGATTCTACAACGTTTACCACATTTTCAGATATTTCTCGTTTTAATTAGTATTTTATGACTACCTTGTAGTTTTATGCAAGTCTGAAGAAAAGACGTAAATATTCACGTAGACACGTATGCTCTCAGATGTGAATTTTACTATTCATTTTAATGGATTGATAAGCAGTCACGTGTTGTTTCGTCAGTGACAGGCGGTCTCTCAAGTCTCTCACATGCGTTCTTGGACCACTGCCCCGAGACGATTATTTAAGAGGAAAGAATCTAATTCCACTGAGCATTTGGTTGAAGGGGTGCACACAACCTCGTGATGCCAGTTGAGGATCTCCGTGGCTGGGAATTAACGGCTCCAAGGTCTAGGGAGGCGATAAACGTCAGGGAGAGCCGTGCGCTGAGCATACCCCTCCATACCGCATCTGAATGATGCCACTGGCAGAAGATGACGCGACGTTCGGTCGGTCCAGACTGGCCCGCCTGGGCCAGAACGCGGTGCCGTGCTAACAACCACAAACGGAGCGAGGTGGCGCAGTAGTTAGCACGCTGGGCTTGCGTTTAGGAGGAGGACGACGGTTCGAACTCGCGTCCGGCCATCCTGATTTAGGTTTTCCGTTATTTCCTTAAATCGCTCCAGGCAAATGCCGTTATGGTTAAACCATCCAAATCAGCCACAATGCCGACAAAAATGCTTTTCGCCAGCTTCAAACAAAGGATACCACTAAAACAATTATTTCTTCCCACAGTTTTACAAAATGAAGAGGGGATACCAGGATTTCTCAGGCGCACATTAGAATCGTCATGGCAATTGTGTTCCTTACATGTGACCAAACTTTTACGATTGCACTGCACATGTGTGAATTTATGAGTTCTTTGATCTTGACCCAGGTATGACCATTCTAACTTTTTTTTAAATGGTTTGTTAATAGTAAGTGTACAAATGATCAGTATAATTGAGCAATATTCGCATCAGATAGTACATGTCTTTGTTATTCGGGCCGGCCGGTGTGGCCGAGCGGTTCTAGGTGCTTCAGTCTGGAACCGCGCGACTGCTACGGTCGCAGGTTCGAATCCTGCCTCGGGCATGGATGTGTCTGATGTCTTTAAGTAGTTCTTAGTTCTAGGGGACTAACGACCTCAGATGTTAAGTCCCATAGTGCTCAGAGCCATTTGGACCATTTTTTGTTATTCGGCATATCAAAAAATATATTTGTGTTCGCCACCAGTTTCTGATCGTCGTCTTCTTCATCCTCTTCTTCTTCTTGTGTATTGATGGTGCGATTATGCATTTTAGCATACTGCCAAAGCTCTGCATATTTTTGGTATATGTCTCCAGTGTTTGGTTTCAGTACATGATAAATAGTAGTAGTACGTTACAGCTCGGTAATGTGTGATACAGGGTGTTCAGAAACGGACTGAAAGCTTGTAAGGGTACTGCAGGGTAGGCTGTGCTGGGAAATAAATGTTAAGAAAAAAATTCGATACGTTGTTTCATTCCCGACTTAATTAGGACTGAAATTAGCCAATCAGGCCGTTGTGGGAAAAAGTTCAAGATACCCTACAGAGAAGCTGTCGTCAAAAGTGTTCTTCGTTTGGTTCCCTAAAATCGAACAAGAGAGCGATAAATAATTTGACATGGCACGGTAGTAACGGTCGAACCCGAGCCAAAGGCTGAGCAGTTTCATGGGCTATCATCCACTCTATGAGCACAAATGACACTAATTATATCTGGCGGACAGCTTGAATTGCCGAGTGCGAAAGGGTCTGATGGGCTAACTTCAATGGTAATTTACTCGGAAACGGCGCAACGTATAGAATTTTTTTTCTGAAAAGTTGTTTTTCGCACAACATACCTTGCTACACCTTTACAAGCCTTCCATACTTTTTCTGACCACGTTGAATATGATGCATCATGCGCAAGCATCCATATTACACAGTATTGTCCTTTGTTCTTGGGCATCCGAGCGCTTTCGGCTGTATCAATTCAGTTATATCTACATTTGTAGCGGTTTTGCTCTGCACTGCTGCCAATTTATGACGGAGGAAATTCCACCTATCAACTGCGTGTCCACAAGTCCACAAGTAAATATGTGGACTAACGTATCAATATTTCTACATATATGTATGGTGTCTGTTCTTTCGGACATAGCCGAAAGAACAGACGCCACATATATAATTAAGAAGAGCACGACCAATTGATCATTTCATTGCGGATGTACATCACGCTCGAACTCTTACGGGAATCGGCGAACTGCCGCGAATAATGAGGACAATGGGCAACGAGCACTACAGCAGCAGTGTGTGGATAAGTTCAGAATTTGGGTCCCACGGGTGACGAGTTACGCTAGTCCGCTCAGTTTCGCTGACCACTGTGTCCAGATGGTGTCATTTCTGCTTCGAGCGCCGAGCGGGAAGGTTCTTGTTTATTTCACTTGTCGCAGCGTCGCTTGTGTGAGTTTTCCTCGGTAGTGTTGTTCTGTCTGCCGATTGAGTCGTAGCGCTTCCACTCCGCCTTACTGTCTATTTGTGTTCATCTCCTTGCAGCGGCGTCGGCCGCTGCGCTATGGCTAACAAGGTTTCCACGTGTATTCCATGAGAAGGTACTGTGAGATTCACTTTCGATAAAACATCGCGACATGTGTAGCCGGCGTCTCTAGAAATCCGCCATTGGCTTGTCGATACCATTCATGTGAACTCTGATCAGGTGCACACCGATTATTTTGACGCAGACGACTGCGTGTTTTACGTGAAGTTTATGGATCGCCTTCACGTTGAAAGATTATTGTCACGAAATGGTTCTGAAGTCCCGTTGAAGCATCGCGATAATTCTGTTAGTATTGTGTCATTCGCAGATGCTGAAATTGACTAAACAAATGTTCGAATGTTCAACCCCCCGACAGAGGTTGATGACAACTTTCTAAAGGACATATTGACTCCTTGTGGTAACGTGAAAAATGTTCGTCGTGAACGTTGGTCTACTCAACACAGATTACAGTGTTATAGTGGAATTCGTTCCGTGGAAATGCATATTAAAAAAATGGTTCAAATGGCTCTGAGCACTATGGGACTTAACTTCTGAGGTCATCAGTCCCCTAGAACTTAGAACTACTAAAACCTGACTAACATAAGGACGTCACACAAATCCATGCCCGAGGCAGGATTCGAACCTTCGACCGTAGAAATGCATATTAAAAACAATATTCCATCACATTTACTAGTGTGTGGTTATCGCGTTCGTGTCATGTATACTGGTCAAGAGGGAACCTGCTTTCTATGTAATGAAAATGGACACGTTCGGTCTAATTGCCCGCGAAGGGTTTTTCAGTTAAAGCCGTCATTAATGCAGCGTCGCAAATTGACGGTTACTGATCTTGTTCCTTCCACTCCCGACGCCGGACCTACTTCTGCTTCAGGTCATAATGAACAAAAAGTCAGTTCTGATAATCGCGTAACTGAATTTCCACCTTTACCTCCTCGACAGGTTCAGAATTCTGTTGCCCTTAGGATAGAGCCCCTAACAGTGACAAACAAGCGACGTCGCACTCGAGATGGTGTGAGGATTTGGCTGTGCCTTCTGCCCCAACCTCCTCCGCATCGATTGTGTCCCCTGCTCCTCTCGATTCTACGATATCTCCCATCCGTGGTACGGTGAGTGGCGCAGAAAATATCTCCTGCGTCCTTCCTGCTCGCAATGTGGCTCCTCCTGAGCTGCCTGTGTGTGGAGAGGGAGCGGAGTCCCCTCCTTCGTCTTTTGTGTCCTCCCTTATAGTCTGAGACAACGCAATGTCCTTTTCGTCATTCGTCTTCAGACGCCGACGGTTTCCCGAATTTTCCGCCTACAACAATTCCTGAGGAGAATAAAATTAGCGACCAAGTTTCACCTGTTGTATCGGTAGTTCCACAGAATGCTTCCGCCTTAGTGACTAGACCCGCAGTACATTTGAGGGGCAGGGGGCTGTGCCTATAACCCCTCCCACACCTCCGTCTGCAGAGGCCGCCATGCCACGTAGCCGACAGAAACAACGTATACAACCTGACCGTGAAACCTAACAAAAAAGGCTGTGATGGCGGTTCTGGTCGCCCGATGTCTGATTCATCTGTGGACTCCGCAATGGACCATGTCGCTCAGCTGTCTACCTAGCTCTGCTCAGTATCTTCCGTGCATCCCTGTATAGCTGTAATCAATGACCCAAGCCCACACATTCCTTCCCTTAAATGTTAATCGTGTGGAATCAGGAGTGCAATTGGCTTCGCTGTTTCAGTTCACTTATGATTCATGTGCAGACATAGTCTTCTTACAGGAGGTATTATTTAGTGATTTCTCCTTACCTGCTTTTCGTATGATCTTTAATGTAGCACCCAAATGTTCTACAGGGGCCGCTTTATTCTTTCGTGAGACTATTCCTATTGCTGAGGTGGAAATGTTGGATTCTGGCACGGGCATAGGTTGTCAACTTTTTAACCTTACCTTGGTTCTTTTATCTGCCCTTCTGGCACTGGTGGCGCAGTGGATCGTTCGCGTTTTTATAAAGAGGATACTGTTTATCTGTTGCTTAAGAGTCCTCGGGGTACTTTGTTGGGTGGTGATTTTTAACTGTGTATTTCGTCCTGCTGATCACTCTCCAAATTTTAATTTCTCTCGTGAATTACATGAATTGGTCCGCTCCTTACGCCCAAAAGACGTCTGGATATGTAAATACCCGACGTTAGTTAAATTTACCCACTTTACTGCGACTTCTAGTAGCAGATTAGATAGGTTTCACTTATCAGACTATCTGAGCGATAGTATTTTTATTGTTGCAGTCATTCCAGCTTCCTTTATGGATCACTGTGCTGTGACCACAACTGTCAATCTTGAACGGCACCAGTCAAATTGTTTCGCCCTCCGTGGATGTTAAACGTCGCTCACCTAGCTGACCCCTCTTTCAATGACGTTATGCGAGTCGTGTGAGAGTATACTCTACGGTACAATGGGAAATACTCTTCCACCCTTGACTGGTGGACACATGTAGCAAAACCGAGGCTCAGGCAAACTTTGATTCTTTTCTGTACTGCCAAAGCGCGAGACTTTGGGAGAACTTATGAATATTACTATTCCATCCTGAGTAAACTTTATGGTGCTTCGGATCACGCCCTTCTGCGGCTGTTAGGCATGTAAAGGCAAAATTGTTGGCCTTGAAAAGAATACAAATGGAAGGTTTTAAAATCCGATCGAAGCTGCGTCCATTGGTGACGGAAGAACTGATTTCCTTATATCATTTGCTTCGGCATCAGGCCAGTCGCCGACGCACTTATATTCATTCTCTCTCGACAAATGATGGACGTATCAAAATGGCGTAAGCTGATACAGTGCGTATCTTACACCAGTTCTATGTAGACGACTACGACATCGATGAGTCAACTGAAACCTTTTACGACCCACTTGTCAGCATCTTGCATACGACAATTGCACCCGAACATAATGCAATGATCTTATCTGCCTTTCAGCCTGAGGAAGTTTACACACTTATTGTGGGATCGCCTTCTCAAAAGTCCTCGGGTCTAGATACGATACGACATCGCTTTACTTGTGGAGGTCATATGGCAAACTGGTCTAGGATCAAGACACAATTGGCCTTCCGTACTCGATCTTCTGAGGCTACATTCACTACGGACATCATATTGCGCCCAGATTCCTCTTTCTTTCCATGATCGAAAACCCATACCGTTATGTGTCTGCTGGAACACTTCGTTCATTATGTTGTAGAAGGCGAGGGGGAAGATCACATGGACTTCATGCAGTGCGTGATCTCTGCCTACTGGACATGCTTGCGAATACCTCGATATCGAGACCCCTTCGCCAACATGTTGAATCTTGTTTCCTGTCGGCAAGGTGTTGGTTAATTTAATTTTCCTGATGATAAGTGTTTTTCTTTGTTATATATGTTCCCATCTGATTGCTTCGGCTTGTCCTCTCCTGTTTTTCCTGTTCGTTTTGTTTTGTGTTTTCACTTAGCATCGCTCCAGTTCTATTTTAAAATGTGTATAGGTGAGGTATAGATACACATGAGCGTATACAATCCTTGCAATCAAATTGGGATTTTTCTTAGTTTGCTATTTCGAATGTAATCTGGTTTTGTTTTTCCTTCTACTTTTAGATTATATTACAAACTATAAAAATATATAAATGAAACACAATAAAAATTAAGAATTTACTGAAGGCCATATAAAAATATTTGTTGATACATATCATGTGAGCTAGGTGGTGGTTTGTCGGCTACGTTCTCGGTTTTTTTCCTTCCTCCTTTTATGTATTATTCTGTTATCATAATTAATTTTTTCTCCCATTTGCAGCTTATATTATATGGTGATTTGACTATGGTCTACTGAAGTCGCATGGTAGTACCAAGTCATTCTGATAATAATTAAAAAAACTGGTTTGATGAATTGATCCTAGTTTCTTAGTTGTGAGGAATGGGTTCGATTCCCACATCCGACATATATTTTAAACACATGCGGACAATTTCGGTCGCCTCTAGAAGTGCCAACTGAAAAGCATTTGGCAGGGCCTTAGTTCAGAATCCGCATCATAAATATCATATCCCTTCTCTACCACATGGGGCAGAGCAAATTTAGATTGGGCCATAGCAGAGGCGGAAGTTGCGGCCAAAGGAAACTTTATGGCCAGTGAACTTCCTTACACTAGAAACTTTATTTTATTTAATGAGCTAATGGTCATTTAAGATCACAGGGCTGCTGGACTGGAATTCTAATTCGTATCTCCTGTTTCGTGGCTCTGACCCACATGGAACGATATAGTTCGAGCATTTCATTGTTTTCCCCAAGATTACAGACTCCTCTACGTCTCCACGAAAGGTACGTATGTGGGTTCGAACCCTGTTCCAGCACAAAGATATTCATTTCAAGACCTAGCATAGTCACACCAAACTGCTACTGAAACATAATTTTTCTTTTTTCTTTATTTGTTGTCAACATTACTGACTGGTGCCCTTAGTTCTAGTCCAGCATGCACATATCTCATTACTGGTGAGCGTACAACTCGTGGATAGAAAGCAAAGGTGGTAGGTGCCGGGTTCGATTTCTCATCAGGCAAAAAAATTGTATCCAAATTTCAAATTCAAACATCTCGCTGCTCATGAAAAAACTCGACATCTAACATCTGATTTTACATACTTAACAATCTGATTACGTGCTGAGTTCGACAAAACTTCACGTCATGTCACTTCGTTTTAAACACGTGCAAACTTTTTCATTGTAAGTTACAGCAAACGTTTTTCGTGATTAGTTAACAGGGAGATAAGGGTCTTGACACTATTCCAGGCAGAGCACGAAAATTTTGAAGTTCACATTTGATACCGGATAGTAATGAATACTTCGATACTACACGAGTCTTTATGCCTAGTCACCAATGACGAAAGCTGCTATGATTGAGTCTCAGTCGGGCACGAAAGCTTTGCTTAGTGACAATGGGTATAAGTGCATGGTTTCAATCCAGATGCAGAACAAAAAAGTTCGTCATGTCGTTTAAAGTTCAAACATGTGCACAAATTATAATAGCTCAATCGTAAGAACAGTGAAATCACTGGTGGTAGACGTTAATTTTGAGGTTTCCATAGAGCGCTTGTCGCTGTTAATCGCGTTCTTTTAACGGGTTTGTTCAACATCCAGTTTATACAAATCAGTTAGCAGAATGAGATTTTCACTCTGCAGCGGAGAGTGCGCTGATATGAAACTTCCTGGAAACCGCCGTATTTGATGACGCCAGCGTGCCTTTTATACCCGGAAGAAGAGCTATACCCCACCTGGAAGAAAAATGCCGTCAACTGGTTGAAGGGACACGCGGTATTTTACCTGCTGTCCAGTAAAGAAAGGAGCGAAGGAGATTTTTGGACGTACATTTCCGACTAGCATCACAAGCTACTACGCATGACTAATTATTATGATACATACGCCAATTTCCTCAGAAGAACAGTCATGTGAACTCCATTTTTGATGATGCGATTCAGAACATGAAGAAACGAGAGACAATTTGATTTTTGAAAAACAAATACGATCAAGTGACGAACATCACTATCTGATTTAGACTGATTTTTTTCTAAAATGCCAACGAACCTGTAATTAATTTTAGTTTGTTTTATTACTTTTAAATGTCAGTTGAAAATTATGTACTACTGTGGAATGTTATGACTAATAAATTGGAAAAAAAATGGTAGAGCACTTGCCCGCGAAAGGCAAAGGTCCCGAGTTCGAGTCTCGGTCGGGCACACAGTTTTAATCTGCCAGGAAGTTTCAAATCAGTTAGATCAGGAAGAATGTTTCACAGGTGTGGAAAAATCTTTTAAACAGCAAGAATACCTAACTGTACTCCAGATATGGTTTGTACAACTTTGTTTTCGTCTATTTAAAGTATGTACCATAGTTTTATCGTTATTTATACAGATGGATCCCAGCAGGGGAATGCTCTCGGTTGTTCTGTGGTTTTCCCTGATAGGGTTTTTAAAGTGCTTCTTCCAGAACAATTTACAAATTATGGTGCGGAGTTATATGGCATTCTAATGGCACTGGAGAGGGTTCACAGACATCACCGTACGAGTTTTCTTGTCTGCTCCGACTCTCTTAGTGCACCGCAAGCGCTTCACCACATGTATCCCGTAGACCCCGCTGATTCAGCTCATCCATGACTGCTTACAGCGGCTCCAACGCCGTGACAGGGAGGTGATCTTTTGCTGGGTACCTGATCATGTTGGGATACAGGGTAACGACATGGCTGATAAAGCCGCCAAGGAAGCATGTGGGGATGGTGCTGTCCGTCAATGTCCTATCCTGTTGCACGCCATTATCTCATTTTCTGACATGCATCATGCGTCAATGGGAAACTGAATGGTTGCATGTGTCGGACAACAAACTGCGGTCGCTCAAACCGACCACAAAAGCTTGGCGGACTTCGTGCCAGCCTCGCCGCTGCAAGGAGGTTTTGCTTACCAGACTGCGCATTGGGCATAGCCTTTTCACACTAGGCTTCCTCCTCCGTGGCGAGGATCCACCTTTCTGTGAAGTTTGTGGCGTGACGCTTTCAGTTCAGCATATTGTTGCTACGTGTGTCCTGTATACTGATGATAGGGCAATTCTTGGTCTCGCTGGAGATTTGCCCACCGTCCTCGCAGATACTGATACCGGTGTTAACAGAGTGGTGAAATTTTGTGAACTGTCAGCCCTCATCCCTAAACTGGTGGGGAAGGGCGGCAGACTTTAGTACGTTATAAACTGCTCTGCATGTGGGGACAGCCTTCGTCCCCACCCATGAGGTTTAATGTTTACTTTTCGTTAGGGTGCTGATGATCGTGATGTCGAGCGCCCCCTCAAACCAACTCATCATCATCATAATCATCGTGAGCAAAAATACTTCGAACTGTCGTACGCCCCAGGAGTCCAGATATTGTCTCAATATCTTTTGTTCATAAAAAGACCTAATTCTGCGTAAAGAGTGGTGGAATGACTTACGTGACAGAGTTTGTTAACTCAACTTCCAAAGACTAAGGTAGTGATTTTGAAACGTCACTTACTATAATAAAATTGGGTTTGCAAGGGTTGCAGAGTGTCTCATCTCTAATGCATTCCCTGCTTTTTAAGATAATGTGGTACTGATTTACATCTGGACTGATTATCTTAAAGAACAATGTTATCTAGTGAAGAAAAAGAAAAAGGACGGTGCAGTGGGCAGTGCATCTGCCTAGTAAGGAAGTGATCCGGGTTCGAATCCCGATACAGTACAAATTTTGACTGTTTCCCATTGATTTAAATCAGTGAACACTGGCAGCTAAGGTCATTAAATCCTTTCTTTCTTGATTTCTACACATAATGTAGTTATCGGTGTTACTAAGCTGTATTTCGTGGAAAATTTCTTTAGTCGGGAATCTGTCATTGACGATGATGTACCATTTAGATTTGAAGGCCGACGTGAGGGAAAGGTCAGGCATGTTTCTCCAGGTGACGCTCCATTTCAATCGAGCATATTTTTCTTCGATTCGGTTGCAATGGACTATTCATGTCAGGATATACTAAACATCTCTGGACTTGTACAATACCAGGTGTACCTATATGAAATGAGCGTTAAGATACAAATGTGTCGATTGGGAACATTTGCTGTGAGCGAGCCTTAATTTTTTTTTGTTTGGTTGTTATGACATCTGTCAAAGATATTTAGTATACATCAAGTCATGGAACAAACAACATAGTATGTTTTCATCGTGTAAAAAATGTCGAATTTTGTACCAGAAAGTGATGATTTGCGGAAAGCATTAATATTTTGTTTTCATTTGAAAAAAAGTGCTGCAGAGTCGCATCGAATGCTTGTAGAGGCATATGGTGATCATCCTCTATCAGAAGCAACATGCAAAAGATGGTTTCAACGGTTCAGAAATAATGATTTTGATGTAAGAAATGAAGAACGTGGAAGACCACCAAAAAAGTTCGAAGACGCCGAATTTCAAGCAATAATGGATGAAGATGATACTTTGAGTCAGAAGCAAATGGCAGCAATGCTAAATGTTGCACAAAAAACAATTTATGACCGTCTGAAAGCTATGGGAAAGATAAAAAAATGTGGAAAATGGGTGCCACATGAATTGAATGAAAGACAGATGGAAAACCGAAAAATCATTTGTCAAATTTTGCTTCAAAGACATGAAAAAAAATCAATTTTGCATCGAATTGTTACTGCCAATGAAAAATTGATTTATTTTAAGAATCCTAAAGGGGAAAAATGGGTTAATCAGGGACAACCATCAACATTGACTGCAAAACTAGATCGATTCGGCAAGAAGACAATGCTCTGTGTTTTGTGGGATCAGAAAGGTGTGGTGTATCATGAGCTTCTAAAACCCGGTGAAACTGTGAATACTAATCGCTACAGACAACAAATGATCAATTTGAACTATGCATTGATCGAAAAAAGACCAGAATGGGCCAGAAGACATGGCAAAGTAATTTTTTTACACGACAATGCACCTGCACACAAAGCAAAACTGGTTCAGGGTACAATCAAAACACTTGTCTGGGAGCTGCTACCCCACCCGCCGTATTCCCCAGACTTGGTCCCTTCCGACTACCATTGGTTTTCATCAATGGGACACGCATTGGCTGAGGAACACTTCGATTCCCACGAAGAAGTCGAAAATTGTGTGGCTGATTGTTTTGCTTCAAAAGACGAACATTTCTATTGGCGTGGTGTTCACAAACTGCCAGAAAGGTGGTCAAAATGTATAGAAAACAATGGTCAGTTCTTTGAATAAAATGTTTTTACTTTTCAATTAAAAATTAGTGTTTCATTTTCACACAAAAACGCTCATTTCATACCGGTGCACTTGGTACACGTGAAATTTAATTCACATCTGAAACTGTACAGTTATAGAAACGTAACAGAGTGATGTGTTATTTCGTCCAAAGACAGCAAGAGGGGTAAAATGTTATCATTTCCTAAGGACTTTCAGTGAGGTATTGGTTTCCAGAAGATAAATACAAACGGTCACGCATGAGATATCAGGCGACACTGTCACACAGTGGGAGATGGATGACCTCTGGCGGCAGGTAGCGTAGGACGCAGCGCCGCATTTTGGGTGGTCGCATCCCGGGCGTTGGCGTGCTGGAATGGCGTCAGCCACTATTCCGTCACAGCGGCCGCTAATCCGGCGTTGATTAATTTGCATACGAGATGCGCCGACTTCAAAAGGCGGCAGAGTTAATTACGCGCGTGTCGGCCGGGCCGGGCGCTAATTGGCTGTTCGTTTGAAAGAACCGGCGCGGCTGTCGGGCGTCGCCCGCCTGCGGGCTTTTCACACTCCTGTGAAAAGAACCGACAGCCGGGACTCCGGCGCCGCGACGCGGGCGGCGCTGTTGACGCGTGTACTACGGTACAGTGCTGTAACGCCTGCCTTGTTCACTGAGACCTGCTGTCAGCACCGAGGCCATAAATATCTCCCCGTAAATCCGTCGACAGGACAGCCACTATGTCACCGTCCAGCAACGCTCCTTTCTTGTTAGATGCCTTCCATGTCTGCCGAGTCCCACGGGTTTCTGGACCCAAGTATACTCACAAACTTTTGCTGCATTCCTCATCCCCCTACAGCTGGTTTCAGTCACATTGTCCACGAAAGTTCCAGCCTAAAAATCTACTAATCGCTACAGTTTTGCTGCACCACGTATCCCCTGACAACTGGTTTCAATGTCAGCAGATACCAATATGTGAAAAGTTGTGGCGTGCAATTAACACCAACAGGCCTTGATGCAACTCATGTTTCAGAACAAGAATATGGAGTGATGGAAACAGTCTAAGATGTTTTGTAGACGCTTTACAGAACTCTAACGAACTTCGGGAGCAGAATAGAACTGCCGATAAACTGGGAGGAAGTGAGCAGTTTCAAAATGGAGTAACTTCAAATCAGTGATACAAGACAGAGGGAAACTGGCGTGACAGAAAGACAGTCTTCATATTCCAGTTCCGTTTGCTCAGATACGACTTATTGCTTCCATGAATTTGTTGTCACCATGTACAAGCTTGAATACCCAACGTAGTGGGCATAATAGAGGATAACGTATGCAATTTTTACGGTAAAGAAATGTTCGACGTAGGCTTTTGTATGTAATTTTTCATTTATGTAGGACATGCACCCACCTATTTAGTTCCGTCATAGTTGGTAGGGGAGGAAATCTACACTTAATTACACTAATGACCATTACAATTGCTACATCAAGAAGAAATGCAGATAATAAACGGGCATTCATTGGACAAATATATTATACTAGAACTGACATATGATCACATTTTCACGCAATGTGGGTGCATAGATCCTGAGAAATCAGTACCCAGAACAACCACCTCTGGCCATAATAACGGCCTTGATACGCCTGAGCATTGAGTCAAACAGAGCTTGGATGGCGTGTACAGGTACAGCTGCCCATGCAGCTTCAACACAATACCGCAGTTCATCAAGAGTAGTGACTAGCGTATTGTGAAGAGCCAGTTGCTCCGCCACCACTGACCAGACGTTTTCAGTTGGTGAGAGACCTGGAGAATGTGCTGGCCAGGGCAGCAGTGGAACATTTTCTGTATCCAGAAAGTCCCGTACATACGGTCGTGCATTATCCTGCTGAAATGTAGGGTTTCACAAGGATCGTAACACATCTGAAATGTAACGTCCACTGTTCAAAGTGCCGTCAATGCGAAAAAGAGGTGACCGAGACGTGTAACCAATGGCACCCCATACCATCACGCCAGTATGGCGATGACGAATACACGCTTCCAATGTGCGTTCACCGCGATGTCCCCAAACACAGATGCGATACGATAAACCACAATCGCGATAGGCTACAATTCGACCTTTATCAAAGTCGGAAACGTGATGGTACGCATTTATCCTCCTTACACGAGGCATCACAACAACTTTTCACCAGGCAACGCCGGTCAACTGCTGTTTGTGTACGAGAAATCGGTTGGAAACTTTCCTCATGTCAGCACGTTGCAAGTGTCGCCACCGGCGACATCCTTGTGTGAATGCTCTGAAAAGCTAATCATTTACATATCACAGCATATTCTTCCTGTCGGTTAAGTTTCGCGTCTGTAGCACGTCATCTTCGTGGTGTAGCAATTTTAATGGCCGGTAGTGTATGTACCCTAAAATGGACACAGGATGAACTGTAACTCCACCGACAAACTTTCAGAGCATGGTACTATGGACCAAAACAATAAATAATGTCCAGTAATCACGGGCTCGAAGGTGCGTACCTTAAGAACTACAGTGTAAGCACTTGTTCTTCTTCGTTACTGCGAAACGTATCTCTTCTACTGAACAGTCTTCATTGCTCTTAAGGTATGGATTTTAAAGCGCATCTTTACTGGATGTTTCTTCCTTGTTTTGGTTCATACTATTAGTCGACCACAATATTACTGCGCCTGGTGGTGAAACCCTTCGGTCAGCTTGTCGTAAGTTTTTATCGCGATAGTTCACGAGGACACGCTGAATCCCTTGATAGTACATGGACAACTTTCCTGAAGGCAGGACGACGGTGCGAACCCGTGTCCGACCATCCTGCTTTAGGTTTTCCGTGATTTCCCTAAATCGTGCCGGCCGGTGTGGCCGTGCGGTTCTAGGCGCTTCAGTCTGGAACCGCGTGACCGCTACGGTCGCAGGTTCGAATCCTGCCTCGGGCATGGATGTGTGTGATGTCCTTAGGTTAGTTAGGTTTAAGTAGTTCTAAGTTCTAGGGGACTGATGACCACAGATGTTAAGTCCCATAGTGCTCAGAGCCATTTGAACCATTTTTGAACCCTAAATCGTTTCAGGCAAATGTCGGGATGGTTCCTTTAAGAGGGCACGGCCGATTTTCTTCAGTATCCTTCCCTTATCCAAGCCTTTCCTGAAGGCATTCAAAGTACGATAAATTTCCCTTTGTCACCATTGTACCTATTTACCGCAACAACACCGCATGTTTCCACAACGGCCACGGGAGGCCAAGTGTAATAATATCGTGATCGGCTTATACCTTCTCCCATAAAATGGAAAGCCAAGAGCTCGCTATAGAAGATTCATGGTTCACAGTATCGATGATGAACGAGTCCTCATAGATCTTAAGGTATGAATTTTAGAGGCATTAAGAGACCTTTTTTTCTTCTTTTTGTCCATGTTATTACCTATGAGAGTTTGTACGTGCAGTTCTGGTTCACCCTCTTTATGTTCAACGTGACTGAGGGGTGAAATGGTCTCATTACATAATGATAAATGTCACATACGAGACTTTTTTACCCTTTTTTGTCATAGATTCAGTACCTTACAAACACTGTTACTTATCATTTCCTAAATGCGCCTCTGTGCCTTTGGACAGTCTACTGTATGCCGGAAACTCTTTTCGGGGTCTGGTTAAGCTTCTTTCTTCTCTGGAGAAGAGAGGCTGGTCTTTCTCTAATTCATGTAACTGGATTGTTTCTGGAGCACACTATGCTGGCGTAAGGGCTTACAATTTTCCATAATCGCCGGTGTTTTCCAACATCTGTTGAAAGAAGTTCTGAAAGCCTAGAAGGAATCACTACCTTGCAGGAACACTGTTAATGAGGGAACGATATCGACGGCGAAAGAGCCTACCTTCTGCTTATGACACTGGTTGTATAAAAGGACGAAATGTTAAATAATTTTGTGGAACATCTTTTGAGCTTACAAAATGAGGAGTCGGCCGGCCGCGTTATTGGGATGCGAAAGCAACTTCTAAGCTCTCTGGGGCGGAGGTAGTGATCTGGAATGTGTTTCGGAAGTCGGCAATCAGTGATCCATAAATTTGATCTCTCCGGGCTGTAAAGTTGGCAAGTAACTTCCTGTACGGTGGAAACCGGTTGTTTGTGTTTTTCCAGTTTTCAAGACAGGTTTTGCTGTTTAGTGGGCGGATATGGACTCTGCAGGAAAACATCGGAGAGCGTCGCGTCATCAGCTAGTTGGAGTTGTTATCAGAACGAGGTGGACTTCTATGGTAGAAGAAAGATAATGAATTCCATTAATCTCCGTGGTAACTTGAAATGTGCTTTTTTGTGTGCGTCTGTCTCTTTTCTGACTTTAGGCTGTTAACCTGTTTTGGTCGAACAGTCCAGGTTGTACTACTGTCGTAGTGTCCAACGTGCACTTACCCTGTTTTATTTATGGAGGAGATTATCGGCGAGATAGGCAAGAAACCAGGTGCGGACGATGTTGTGACTGTTTGAGATGCACGTTTTGCAAGCTGGCCGTCGGATCTGAGAGCCATTTCAAAGTAGTTGAAAAGCTACAGGTCACTGCTGTCTGTGTACTTGCCGATAAAATAACTGTAAAGACAGAATTAATAATTTTGTAAATATGTGTAAAATATATTGACAAGGTGCTGAATACTATATACACGTTATAGCTGCAATTATCAAAAGTCTCTAGGGACTATGTTAGCAGTTGCGCATAAGACAATTAAATATTAACCTGGGAAGTTCCACTGTAGGCACACACACACACACACACACACACACACACACACACACACACACGTGGAGAGGGAGAGAGAGAGAGAGAGAGGAAGAACTGTGTTGGGCGGAGTTGTTGACTTTTTAACTGTGGTGGACAGACGACCTGCCGTGAGATTGTTAAGATCGGTGATGAAGTGCAGGAATCTGATGCCTGAAGTGTGTTGTTGTGCCGACTAATAGAGTTGTTAGGAAAATTCTCCGATGCTGTCGATCTTGTATGGCCGTATGAATCGGAGGTACGGAGATTTGTGGACACCAAATGTTCGATGAATCAGTGGTAGCTGTATTAATCCTTCTGATCGTCAGCAGACCTACACGAAGTTCGGGCAGATAATACGACTTGTTCAGAATATAAAGAAAAATTTCCTCGAATCTTATGTTTACATTTAAGTATGAAAGTTTCAATATGTCCTTCTACAGTTGTGTACTGTGTTTTACCGTGAATGATTGACTAACCTAGCAGCTGTAAGATGTACTGGAAACATTCTAGATTCAATAGAAATTACACTTACTTACTGAAATACTACTTTTTTTCTGTAAAATTATTAATAATGTACTGCGAACTCGACGTGAAACGAATGAATCCAGTTTTTGTGCAAATGATTTTGCAGGAGTGTAGTGCCTCTTGTTTTCCTTAAAACTGTGACTCTACTAAACGTCAGTTACGTGAAATTCAATGAAAAAATTTATAATTTTACTTTTCATGCTAACTGAAGCAGTTAGTGACAGGATGTTGTCACTTTTTAATTTTTTAAATTTATTGCACGCTTTAGTAAGTATTACTGATGACGATGGTTTATAACAATTCTGTGACACTATTAACTCAGACGGAAAAACGATGTATTTGGTGAGATGATACACAAACTAAAAGTGAGAAAAGAGCAATGACTAGGAGAAATAACATAAGACAATAAAACTGAGAAAGTAAAGTTTCAAGAGGAAATTGCACACAGGAAAAGGATGCCACTTCAACTACATTCGGTGCTGCGACTATTGATTAAAAAAATGCAGAACAACATTTGAAACATCCCTTCTGAGAGAAGTAACACAACGAAGTAAATGAAAACACGGCAGAATGCAAAATGAGATTCCCAAAATATGCACCCGAAGGATGCCACAAAAGTTATATGTATATTGTTATCCACATTGCAGGTTTTTGACGGTTAAAAGTATCCGGACAGTCCTATGTAATGCGGAACTGATCACTGTATGTTAGGAGCGGCAGACCCACCAGTATAGAAGAAGGCTGGCAGTAATGTGTTGTTGGTAGAGAAACAGTGAGTACAGAATGGGTCTGTCAGGTGTTCCCAGTGACCTCGAAAGTAGACCAATCATAGGATACCACCTTAGCAACACATCCATCAGGAACATTTCAAATCCTCTAAAGCTGTCCGAGTCCACTGTTGACCATGTGACTGTGAAGTGGAAACACAAAGGAACAACCACAGCTAAATGAATGGAAACGAATGATGTGGATTGATGAACTATGCTATACCCTGTGTCGATCAGATGGAAGGGTTTGGGTTTGGCGAGTGCTTTGAGAATGTTACCTGCCATCATGTGTAGTGCCAACAGTGAAGTACAGACGAGGTGGTGTCACGCTGTGGGGAGTTTTTCTTGGTTAGTCGTGGTTTCCTTATTCGCCTAAGAAAACGCTAAATGCGACAGTTTATGAACACATTTTTCATCAGTGTGTACTGCGTGCAGTAGAGGAATAGTTCGAAGACGATAATTGTATCAACAAGACAATGCCTCTTACCGTGCCCAGAGTTCCGACCTGAAATCATTGGCATGCCTTTGCGTTGAGTTAGAGCGGCTGTTTCGTTCCAGACTCCGGCCACCATCACTACCTTCCCTAGCTCAGTCTCTCGAGGAAGAACGAGCTCCCATTCTTTCACAAACATCCAGGAACCCCACTGAAAATATCCATAGCAGAGATCACGCCGTCATAAATCCGAAGGGAGGCTACACTCGATATTTATATCCACAAACGTTTGATTGTATAGTGCACGAGAGCTGAGGGCCACTGCTTTCAAAAACTCAGCGCGATATTTGAACCACCCCTCCCATAAACGATGACACAACAAGATAAAGCAAAACAAGGGAAAAAGTAAAGTACAATTCACAAAGTTTTTGTATGAAAACCTTCACAAAGGCCAACAAGAAAATTGCACAGAAAAGTGGTGATGAATAGAAACAGCCCTGGCAACTGGAAAATGATGGTGGCGATAACTGAAATATCGGAATTAATACTGATGAAAAAAGAGCTGGAAGAAAACTAATGATTTATCCATTCTTAAATCGTACATCGGCTGTGTTCCGCAGAGCTCTGGGATGTCAAATTCTGTCTAACTGAAAGCGAAATTGAGGTGACTTGAAAGATAGCCTGGATATGTTTTAGCAGGTGCACATTGGCACCGCTTTGAAATAAGTATCAATATTCGCCATTTTCAGATTACGCTGACGTGACGTAGAGTCCCGTCAGCTCAGTTGGTTAGAGCGTCGTGCTGAAGGAAGGATGTAGCAATTTCGGAGGAACTAAAAGCAACGCAAAAAATATTGGAACGGCTTTAAGATCAAAGCAAGCTGCAGTGGATTTACAGCACGCTTAGGATTTTTTGGCTTATTATAAAACGTCCTGAATTTAGATCACTGCCTTTCAATTTTATGGATGTTGCCAAATTTGAAATCTACTTAAGAAGCCGTGGTGTTGAAGATAGTGAGGTTGTCAGTGTATCTCGTGAATGAATTTGTTAGAAATAAGGCCAAACGAAAGGATTAGTCGATGCGCTGTGAAAACGAGATTCTCATCTCGATTTACACTGCTGACTATTAAAACTGTAGCATCAAGGAGGATAGTGAATAAACAAATTCCACTTACCGCGCATTAAATATGTAGGTGATTCTTGGGTTTACAGTGTACGAAATTAAGTACGGAGGGCTTCCATCTGTAGAAGAAACAACGGCTCTAACCCGGATGGACATCTAGTCAAACTGAACATGGATGGCAGATGGTGGTATGCCATTCCATACTTCTTCAACTCTACGCCAGAGTTCATCAATCAAGAAGGCTGGTGAGGGGTGGCGTGGCAGGTAAGGACTACAGAGGCAATATGCTGTCTTGCATTATCTTGCTGGAATATAATGTAATGGAGACCTCGGACATATGGCTCAGCGAGCGGTACCAACGCGTCAGAAATGTAACGATTACTGCACAAATTACTGACTATACAAACCAGAGGCGATCGTGTTGTGTACCCAGTGGCACCCCTCCCCCCCTCCCCCTTCCATACCATCAGCAGGTCTTGGGTCCGTATGATGATGACGATGAACGCAATGTGGCAACGTTTGTTCTCTGAAGAGCCTCCGCACACCGGTATCTCAGTTGTGGTGCTATGTGCAGAACCGGGACTCGTCTGAAAATACGATGTAAGGCCCTCTCTGCTGTCGAGTCAAGTTAATACCCAAGATGACAGTCTGTTGTGTTCCAGAAATAGTCTCGGGGTTACTTGTCTTGCTGCAAACAAGTCCACCTCATGAATCAAAGAATGTGAAATGATTGTACGATCCTGGATGACCTGGCCCGTCCTCTCACGCCGTAGTCGTATGGGACCATTGGTATCTTGTAGGGGGTTGAGTATGGTCCCCCTCAACACACTTATTGGATACTGACATGTCAGTTGAGGGTTCTCGAAATCGCGATCAGCAATGTCATGAAACGGTGAATCGCAGTCTATATAGGTCAACTATACTACTGCTTTCAAATTTTAACACATACTGGGAGACGATTCTTTTTCTTACTTGCGTGTAAACACCCTGATATTCAGAAAAAATAGAACACCTTGAACAACTAGAGATAGGACGTTCATACTCACAGGCCATGTACATTAGTATGTTCTGCCGGCCGCGGTGGTCTAGCGGTTCTGGCGCTGTAGTCCGGAACCGCGGGACTGCTACGGTCGCAGGTTCGAATCCTGCCTCGGGCATGGGTGTGTGTGATGTCTTTAGGTTAGTTAGGTTTAAGTAGTTCTAAGTTCTAGGGGACTTATGACCACAGCAGTTGAGTCCCATAGTGCTCAGAGCCATTTGAACCATTTAAATCGAAGGCAATATGTCATTGAGATTTGAGCAGACTTGCAGGATGCCCAGCGGATGTATGTATGAACCGTACCGTCAAATCAGTGAGTTTGAAGTCCGGCGCCGGTAGCTGAGTGGGCCCGGCACGGTAGCTCAGCGTGTTCGGTCACTCAGCGTGAGTGAATGTATCAACAAAGAACCTAAACGGGTGACATCGGACATCCGCCTCGAACAAATTCAACGAACAATATACGAGGGCAGTTCAATAAGTAATGCAACACATTTTTTTTCTCGGCCAATTTTGGTTGAAAAAACCGGAAATTTCTTGTGGAATATTTTCAAACATTCCCGCTTCGTCTCGTATAGTTTCATTGACTTCCGACAGGTGGCAGCGCTGTACGGAGCTGTTAAAATGGCGTCTGTAACGGATGTGCGTTGCAAACAACGGGCAGTGATCGAGTTTCTTTTGACGGAAAACCAGGGCATCTCAGATATTCATAGGCGCTTGCAGAATGTCTACAGTGACCTGGCAGTGGACAAAAGCACGGTGAGTCGTTGGACAAAGCGTGTGTCATCATCGCCGCAAGGTCAAGCGAACACACTCGTTCGAGATGATCGACGGATCACCATCAAACAACTCAGTGCTCAACTTGACATCTCTGTTTGTAGTGCTGTCACAATTGTTCACCAGTTGGGATATTCAAAGGTTTATTCCCACTGGGTCCCTCGTTGTCTAACCGAACACCATAAAGAGCAAAGGAGAACCATCTGTGCGGAATTGCTTGCTCGTCATGTGGCTGAGGGTGACAATTTCTTGTCAAAGATTGTTACAGGCGATGAAACATGGGTTCATCACTTCGAACCTGAAACAAAACGGCAATCAATGGAGTGGCGCCACACCCACTCCCCTACCAAGAAAAAGTTTAAAGACATACCCTCAGCCGGTAAAGTCATGGTTACAGTCTTCTGGGACGCTGAAGGGGTTATTCTGTTCGATGTCCTTCCCCATGGTCAAACGATCAACTCTGAAGTGTATTGTGCTACTCTTCAGAAATTGAAGAAACGACTTCAGCGTGTTCGTAGGCACAAAAATCTGAACGAACTTCTCCTTCTTTATGACAACGCAAGACCTCACACAAGTCTTCGCACCCGAGAGGAGCTCACAAAACTTCAGTGGACTGTTCTTCCTCATGCACCCTACAGCCCCGATCTCGCACCGTCGGATTTCCATATGTTTGGCCCAATGAAGGACGCAATCCGTGGGAGGCACTACGCGGATGATGAAGAAGTTATTGATGCAGTACGACATTGGCTCCGACATCGACCAGTGGAATGGTACCGTGCAGGCATACAGGCCCTCATTTCAAGGTGGCGTAAGGCCGTAGCATTGAATGGAGATTACGTTGAAAAATAGTGTTGTGTAGCTAAAAGATTGGGGAATAACATGGTGTATTTCAATACTGAATAAAACAACCCCCGTTTTAGAAAAAAAAGTGTTGCATTACTTATTGAACTGCCCTCGTAGAACAAAATGAGATTAAAAAAAGAGAAAACAAAATAAAAAAGTGGTCAGCGCGACAGACTGTCAATCCTAAGGGCCCGGGTTCGATCTCCGCCTGGGTCGGAGATTTACTCTGCTCGGGGTATTGTGTTGTCCTAATAATAATTTCATCCCCATCGACGGGCAAGTCGCCGAAGTGGCGTCAATTCGAAAGACTTGCACCCGGCGAACGGTCTGCCCGACGGGAGGCCCTAGTCACACGACATTTATTTTAGTGTGTTTGAAAGAGGGCGCGTTATTGGCATGAGAGAATGTGGTGCATCCACTCGGAAAATTGCTGTTCGTGTGGGACGAAGTGTTTAGGTAGTGCAATAAGTGTGTGCAGAACGGGTGCCCGTTTAACTCAGACCACCCCCAGAGAAGGTGGACACCTCATCCGAAAGGCACTGCAGGACAGATGTGCGTCCTTCTCGGCTCTGTCGCAACAGCGGAACAGTGGAATACATCGTACACTATCAGGGGTCCAGTCCGTCGTCGTTTATTACGGCATGGGTTACGTGCGTGTTGCCCACTTCATCACCAAACTTTGACGAATGTGCAAACACATGCTAAACGGCAATGATGTATGGAACGACGTCACTGGAGACAGGAATGGCATCAGACGGTGTTTTCGTATGAATCCAGGTTCGGTTTGTTTTTTATGTTGGCCGCATTTTGGTTCACCGCTGACAAGGACAGTGGCATGACAGTGACTGCATTTACACAAGACATACAGCGCCAACCTAAGGCCTTATGGTGTGGGGTATTATTGGATGCAACCACAAATCACAGCTGGTGCATATCCAGGGCACTGTGACCAGTGTGACCTACTTGAGTGAAATGCTGCGACCCGTAGCCACACCGTCTCTGCACAACACCCCAGACGCCATTTTTCTGGATGACAAACCAAGACCACACGTTGCTGCACGAACACATGCCTTCCTGGTGTCACAGGATGTCACCTTTCTACGTTGGCCTGCCCGATCACGATACTTGTCGCCTATGGAAAATGCGTAGGATATGGTGAAACGATGGTTGTAGTGCTGTGACCCAATGGCAACCAGCACGGATGAACTTTGGAACTAGGCGAATGAAGCATGGATGTCTAGAACACAGAACGCTATTCGCGCCTTATAAGCGTCGATGCCATCACACGTGGAAAAAATTATCAAGGCCCATGGCAGACCCTGCGTCTGCTAGGCTACAGAACACATGCTGAACCGAAGTGACTGAAATGCTAATCATTTCTGCAGAACATATCAATGTACATGTCCTGTGAATATGAATGTCCTATGTATAGTCGTTCAAGGTGCTCTATTTTATCTGGACATGAGTGTACAATATTCTCACTAACAACCAACATTCAGAGGCGATTGCTGAATGAGAAGGTTGCTGTGGAATCTTTCTTTATAAACAGAATGTGGATTCTCTTACTCGTACATACCTTGTGTGGTTGAGCTGAAATGCTAATCATTTACATGTTCAAGCATGTGTACACTCATGTTAACTTGACTTTTCTTACGTGCCGTATTCACGGCGTTGTGGTTTTAATGGTCAGTGGTGAACACTGCTTATCGTGTACTGAGTCGTAGATCGTACTTTTCTGAAATTCCTGATACTTCTTACAGCATCGCGCAAAGAGGTTGAAGAATCTCACCGGTAAAGTGCAGCATACGGTTTCAGTTTTTATCACTGAAGCCGTTCTTCGTGACGTTCATTTCTCAATGCACTCGAGAGCCATTTTGGCCTCCCATTCTCGGAGATCAGACGGAGAAGGGCGCGTATTTATCGACAGCGTCCAGTATTTATAAGTGGGACCAGGAAAGCAGCGTCACGTACCAGAAATGTCAATAGAAAAACAGTGGCATATACAGGGAGATAAGTTGGTACCGTTATTTGGAGGAAACATTAAAATGGAAGATTAGTGTTTAATGTTCCGTCGACAACAAGTCATTAAACACGGAACACAAGCTCATCATGAGATGGGATGAGGAGGGAAATCGGCTTGAAACTCGCCTTAAGTGATTTAGGGAAATGGCAGAAAATCTAAATCTGGATGGCTGGTTGGGGACTTAAGCGCTGTCCTCAAGAATGCGGATCCATAGTATTTCCATCTCGGTCGCTTATTTTCCTGCAGGTTAAGAGATGCAAATACGCAGATGTACATGATCTTCCAATAGATTTTTGTATCTTTCACCTGCGAGGAGTGACAGCACAATTTGCTTCATTTGAGTTTGTCTTCCGCTATCTACGTATAGCGAAAAGCGCTTCGATTCGTTTATAGAGATGACAATTTCGGTGATTCGAACAACTGCTGCTTATTGAATGATTGCCTGATTGATTGATTCATAGTATTCAGTAAATCCCGTCAATATGGAGAATATTTATGGATGTGGTACGAGTCGAGGTGCATGGGTTTCACAAAAATATGGAGAATGCGTGCTTTAACATAAACGCAAACTCCAGCCAAGCGTAAAGATGGCGCTAATAAATTTCACTAAGAATGGCCCCTTTGCAATGCTCTCATTATGTTGTAAGTATAAGTCGTGGTTAGAGCAGCGATCTGTGTAGTTGTGAGTGCATTATGTCGAAGTAAGGTGATGTCGAACGTGTGGACGTAGGTGGCACTCGTGTGGTGTGATGTTTACGGCATTCGGCGCCGCACATATTATCATGCAACCACAATATTGGCTGGTAACGGCAACAGGGAGGAGGGTGGGGAGGGGACTGGGGTTATCCATTGGTGAGTACAGCATGAGGCTACAGAGCGTAGTTGAACTGCGTAGTCGACGAGTAACACACAACAGTGCTACAGTGCTAGTGATGTTGACACGAAGCACAGCAGTGGCAACGATAGACAAAGCAAAGATTGTATTATATCTACAGCAACAGTTACCAAAGTCGACATTTCGTCACAGAGGAACCCAAAGAGTTTTACAGGGTGAGAAAGAAGCAGCGAGTTTGAGGAATGTGTGGTGCGGTATATGGGCGGCTGTGAGGACGGTATACATGAAGATTACAGTGATGACAATACGTGCTTAACAAGTGAAAATGATATTGAAACAGGTGTCAAACCATGTAATTCATCATCCTTATCGCACACGGAGCAACAAACCCCGTCTCCAGTGAAACGCAGTAAAGAACAATCATTGTCCAAGGAGCGAGCACTAAACAGAATTACCTGCAGGGTGTCAATTATTGAAGTATATGTAAGAAAACGTAAATCAGTTACAAAATACGGCCCGCATACACTTTATTCAACGTGTAAACATCACTGGAGATATTCAGATTTAGGTTATGACTTATTCGATCTGCCTGCCATCCTTGGCGATGATGTGGCACAAACGAATAGCGAAATTCTGCATGACCCGCTGAAGTGTCGGAACATCGATGCTGTCGATGACCTCCTAAGTCGCTGTTTTCAGCTTAGCAACGGTTTTGTGGTCATTGCTGTACACCTTTAATGTAGCCTCACAAACGGGAGTCGCATGTGTTCAGTTCCGGAAAATATGGCGGCCAATCGAAGCCCATGCCAGTGGCCTCTGGGTACCCCAGAGACAGAATGCGGTCCCCAAAGTGCTGCTTCAGGACATTAAACACTCTCCTGCTCCGATGGGGTCGAGCTCCGTCTTGCATGAAACACGTCTTGTCGAAATCAACGATACTTTGGATAATGAGGATGAAATCATCTTCCAAAACCTTCACTTCGGTAGTCACGGTGCCATCAAGGAATATCGTACCAATTATTTCGTGACTGATACTGCACATCACAAAATCACCCGTTGAGGGTGAAGAGACTTCTCGATCGTGAAATGCGATTTCTCAGCCCGCCATGTGCGCCAATTTTGCTTACTGTCGAATCCATCCAAATGAAAGTGGGCTTCGTCGCTAAACCAAACCGTTCGTCAATTCTGTGGACAACAGTATTGGAGAAACACAACCACTGTTCCATGGCCCTGGGACTTACTTGCTCATGCGTTTGCATTTTGTATGGGGAGAGATCCAGGTCTTCAACAACAATTTGTTCCAGTGTCCCCCGGTGGTTTCCAACCTGTTATGCAGCTCGTCTGATCGGTTTCCTGCGGCTGGTTTGAAACACAGCTCCTGTCCTCTCGATGTTTTCAGGAGTTTTCACCCTTTTGGACGACCGACATGCCAACACTGTCGCCGGCCGTTGTGGCTGAGCGGCTCTAGGCGCTTCAGTCCCGAACCGCGCTGCTGCTACGGTCGCAGGTTCGAGTCCTGCCTCGGGCATGGATGTGTGTGATGCCCTTAGGTTAGTTAGGTTTAAGTAGTTCTAAGTTTAGGGGACTGATGACCTTAGATGTTAAGTCCCATAACACTTAGAGCCAACACTGTCATGAAGTTCTCTCGAACTTGAGAATCAAATTCTTGATTGTTAGCACACTTGGACCGGTTGTCTTCAGCTTGAACTTGTTCGGAAACTTTCTTTGAGCCGCAGTTGGGCTGTTATTGCTCGCATAGTAGGCCTTCCCAAGCCCTATACGCTCTGGCATAATGTACCGTGACATTTTCACGTGCAACTGGCCGACAACTACAAGGCGCTTGCGCATGCACATACTAATCCCCATTATGCACTGCGACCATCCGTGCAGTTTGAACGTCCTAATGCAAACCGTTCAGAAGTTATGGCGATTTTATTTCATATATTTCAATTACTGTCTTCCTCTACATGGAAGATCGTCCGCTGCAGAGAAAGTAAACAATTATGAGCAGATTTCTAATAAGCCTGCAGCAATATGACCGTGCAGAGCACAAGGAAAAACTACGGGAGGACAAGGCGCACTTGTTACAAAAACTGGTGTCTGCCCGTTTCGAATATGCTTGATGTAATTTACGGATGAGCATGATAGTGACCTATTGCGTTACGCACATCAAACTAGGATCGACATACATTACTGTGATATCAAGGAAGCAGTGGATAGTTGCATAACTTCAAACAGGGCTAAATAATTGGCAGACATAAGATAACGAAATTTCATATAAAGTATCAACTTGACGATGCGCAGCAAACTGCAGAATCCGCCTGAGAATTTGTAGATGAGATAAACAGACTTGTCCCATAGACCGGCCGGGGTGGCCGAGCGGTTCTAGGAGCTAAAGTCTGAAATCGCGTGACCGCTACTGTCGCAGGTTCGAACCCTGCCTCGGGGATGGATGTGTGTGATGTTCTTGGGTTGGTTAGGTTTAAGTAGTTCTAAGTTCTAGCGGTCTGATGACCTCAGAAGTTAAGTCCCATAGTGCTCAGAGCCATTGCAACCATTTGTCCCACCGTTCAGCAAGGAATTTGTTGTCAACTCCGACCAGTCGGGATTTGAAGAGGAAATGCTCACGAAAGGACTCTTGCAAATGAGAGGTACCAAGAGAGTTGTAATAAGATCAACTAACATCAATGCCTTAACGCTCTCTTATGAAGTTATACCTACCGTTAATCTGGAAGATGAATTGGCTGGGAAGTTAGTTATTGTACTGCGAGATGTTGGAAGTACTCTGACCCCCTACGATTATTCTCGTGTGCGTGGTCTTGAAAGGGCAGTAGGGAATATTTACTTTACAGCAGACAAGAGCGGGAAAATGGGAGTAAGGGGATTACAACTATGCTGTTGGCCAATAGCTGCTCGAAATAACTTGCTCTTGCGCCTTGATCCCGGGTCTGGTTTAGAGCAAACTACCCCTACTGAAAACTGTATGACATTGCAGTTCATACCACCTGGAATGACTGGACAATAAATGGTTCAAATGGCTCTAAGCACTATGGGACTTAACATCTGAGGTCACAAGTCCCATAGACTTAGAACTACTTAAACCTAACTAACCTAAGGACATCACACACATCCATGCCCGAGGCAGGATTTGTACCTGCGACCGTAGCAGTCGCGCGGTTCCAGACTGAAGGGCCTAGAACCGCTCTGCCACACCGGTCGGCCTTTAGGTTAACTTTCCACTATTCTCCAGGAAGAATGGTGTAATGTTTCCTTGAAAACCGTGCACGACATGTATTTAGCCATTCCGAGAGGGCAAGAAGCTCTTTCGAATGCCAAGGGGTTTCCCACACCGCATTAGACATGATAATAAGTTGCGTTTTCAGTGTTGCGTATTTTGGTCCTTCCTTGCATATAGTTACAAAAAACGAGCAAATCATAATAACGTGATCTACCAACTATATGAATAATAAGTCATCAGTATACTGCTGAAGGAAATTCATGCACAAACCAATCAATTTAGTTAAGTAAATGAGATACAAAGCTGTTTCTTTGAAAGAAAGAAATAAAGTAAAAAAAGCTGCTATCTCCTCAGTTATGCTAGATACCTGATGTTGTTAATCTCATATTGCTAACTTAACATTAATTGATTTCATTGATATTCTTCAATAGAAAGTATTTACCTATATTTACCGTTTACAGAGTTACAGCCTTACAACGAACTCTGCTATCTACCTTGTAGCGAAAAGAACTTTTAATACACGAATCTAGACATTCAGGTAATTTGTAGAAAGAGTGGCCACTGAAGTATGTTTATTATTTTCTTTGGGTCTGGTAGGAATTTCGGAATTACGATTTTATGTTAGAAGGAACTTATTGAACATTATCCCACCAGTGTACATAACGCCACTCCGTCACAGGAGGCAAAAGCTAAATCTTTAAGTTTAAGATACCGGTATATAGTTGTATAAATAGAAACTACAATGATGAACAGATGTGTTGCTCTCATCCCGCCGTACAACTTTTTAATTTTGTGTTTCTTGTAACTAACTTATAAACTATAATGATAATGAAATATCTGTATCTATAAATGTGTGTAATATATGTCTACTTTACAATATGCAATCAGTTGACTTTAAAACATTTCGTCAATAATTTTCACTGACAGTAAAAAAAAGCCTACTAAAAAAAAACAATTTTTTCTACTGTTTCTTAGTAATAACTTTATTCTTAGAGTGTAAACAATTTTCTGCTATTAGCATGTTACATTTCGCACATCCCACACAACATCTTTGCTCTGTTCACATCCTGGGTCAATATGCAGTGAATGATATCTTTGATTCATTGCTTAATGAGAATAAAGAGTGTAGTATATGTGTGATGCTCAACACTCATTTTAAGAAAATTATGAAGTGTGCCACTAATTTATTTACAACATGTGCTGTATGAGGAATTCGACAACATATACACCGAGCTAGAAAGCCACATGGACCACAATAAAACAAATCGCCATCTACTGGAACGCAAATATTTTGCGTTATATAGAAAAAATTCAAGTACTTTAGCGTACTTTTTATTAATAAAACAACTTATAACGTGGCACTGAATTCTCAGATATTCTGCACATTGTGCAGGAGACGACATGCTGTCTGTTAAAAAAATATGTGTAACGAAAAATATTAGCCATCTGAAGACGGGCATGGTAGTCTGGAAACGGTTGCGGCACTAAAATGAAAGATTTAAAAATTATATGTGGCTGGTTGCGTCATTCACCAACTACTGTATATTCAAATTTTTTGTGTCTTTCATTGTAATAACACAAGTCATTGTTCAGCAGGAAAAGATTTTTATTGTCAGGGGAAAAAAATATGCGAGTAAAAACTTACCTAAAAAGGCGTCTGCCTTCTGCAATATTCTTACTGCGCACGTCTTCTTTGCTGCACTGTCCCAGAAGATAAGTCCATAAAGCAAAAGGGAGTGAAGATAAGTAAAATAATACAGTGCCCTTGGTTTTAGGTCACGGTAATGTGATGTACGAGACGTATTCCAAAGCTAACTCCCGTTTGGTCATAAAAAGATAAGATGATGAGAAAAAGTTTTTATTGACATTATTATTTTACTACATGCCTACTTTGTTTTTCGACATAATCACCATTCACATCTATACAGTCGCTGTTACGCTATAGCGGTTTCTTTAACATCTCTTCACAGAAGTCTGTCGACTGGGAATTGAACCAGGTTGGAATTCATCGTCATTCTGAAATCGTTTCCCTCCCAGCCACTTTTCCAAGTGCAAGAAGAGGAAA
This sequence comes from Schistocerca nitens, assembly GCF_023898315.1. Classification (NCBI taxonomy): domain Eukaryota; kingdom Metazoa; phylum Arthropoda; class Insecta; order Orthoptera; family Acrididae; genus Schistocerca; species Schistocerca nitens. The sequence continues at coordinate 662,815,148 of NC_064618.1, forward strand.
TACTCGCTTAGTGCAAGGTCGGGAAGTTGCCACGAAAATCCTGAATCTACTCCTTGATTTTGGCACGGGGTGAGGACGTGATTTGCCATGGCGTTGATTTTGTATAGTACGTCCCAGTTTGGTTATCGTTTCACATTATACGTCAGGTGTAATTGTTGACCCATGGTCCATGACATGAATCAAAAGGACGCCCTTCTTATCCACAAAAAAGTAGCCATCCTTTTCGATTCCAGTACGGTGACTGCTTCGCAGCTGCGTTGACTGCTGTTTCCATTCTGCGTTGGTGTACGGTATCCTCGTCTCGTCACCCTTTACAACGTGGAAAAACAAATCACTTCCATCTAATCTACAGTGCTCCAAAACCTGTCGTGCACTTCGCTATTCGTGCTGATCACCGAGCATTTTTGGAACTCACCTCGCACTCTTTTTGGGATATCCAAGCTGTTCAGTAAAAACCCTGTAACTTGAGGTTCGAGCAACATTTTGGAATTAAGTATCCAGACCGCTAATCGTCAATCCCTGATCACTTCGAAGATTTTAGTTCACTTGACCAACAATGTCGTCAGTCAGAACACTGGGCATGCCCGTCCGCTACTCATCGTGAACATTTGTGTGTCAATTTTGAAGTTCTCGATGCCATTTTCGAACTCGTTTGTCACTAATTATTTTAAGTCAGATCCATACACTAGGCATAAATCACGATGGATTTCAGCAGCTGAAGATCCTTTTACCAGTAAATTTTAACACACCGCGCACTTCACAAGTGACGGGATCTTTTATTGTCTCGGCGATTGCTGTATGCCCAGACCAACCCTGCAGTACTTTCCTAAAGAGTCGATATACAGCGCTGCATGCGTGAAACTTCATTCAGGCCTACACGTCTGTTAAATACTGGTCATCGGACCTTAGTTTTGGAATACGCCTCTTACTTCTAAGGACAAATAGCTCTTGATTACACTTAGTTATTCATACACACACTCTTCTGAATTAAAGTTTTCGCTGATTCCAGAAACTATAGAAAAGAATTCTCCTCTGTATTTGTAGGTTCAACTGAACAGTACTATAATGATTAATTTAATGATCAAAGTCAAAATTCTGTGTAGAGCAGCGAACTAGTAAAGGTAGTATATCTTTACCTTCCTAAAATTAAGTGTGTATCGTTTCGTGTAGGTATCTCAGTCGAATCCTGGTGCAGTTTAGTGTTGTCTTGTTGGTGTTGCAGTATTTGAGCGTGAAATGAAAATGAGGACAGGATGAAATACAGTCCCGGCACATAGACCTCACCTCTCCATTAGCACGATGGAGTCGAGCGAGCTTATCAGACTCAGTCAACAGCGTCATATCTTTTCGCTCAACGAGAGGCTGTCAGCAACTTTCAAACTTCAGTAAGAACGTTGGACGATAATATGATGATCATAAATGACTCGTACCGTGCTATCTGTGTCTTCCATTGACGAATAAGTGGCGGTGATTAAAATTTCATCCATAACAGTGATTAGAAAGATTGCTTGAGGGTCGATCACCACAGACATCAGTTAAGAATTTGGGTGCAATAATCCGATCCAGGCTAGTGAGGCAGACTTTAATCTTTGAGTATTATTGCTTTGATTTGAGAACGGAGAGGTGAATTTCATTTTTTGCATTAGTTGATGGGCGTACTTTTTGTTTTTCCCTATTAAAATACTGCTGTCTTTCTGGTTTTCACGAAATGGCAGCACCCGACTCAGACGGACGAATGCTAGCAGAGGAATAGCTATTCATCCACAGATATCAAGCCTTGTCCTGAGCTCATTGTGGTGTATCTAATTTTGGCATTACATTTAATTACAGCGTAAGGGGTCAATAAGAACCGGCTGTCAATAAATTTAACTGAGATCAAATAATCCCGACCACATAAATATAAATAAAAATCAGTCAGAACGTACCATGATAGAAAATAAATTGAAGAAATGCATTTCTTCAATTGATTTCAGTTGTTTTATGAAAGTCACAGAAGCACATCATCCTTTTTGTTTGTTCGTCGACAACATGTCTGATGGATTCTCTTTGCTCAAATTCCAACTTACTCGTGACTGTGAGCTCCCAAATTATTGCGCTCTGCCATGGAAATATACTGCTCCGTTGGCCCAAAGCGTACAATTTAATGTAAATTAATTTTGGTGCATTACCTTCGTCTACAGAATGGCAAAACAGAACGTGTGTGATGCAGAATGCGTTAGCTTTTTCAGTTTAAACACTTGTCGGTATTTTCGCTTAGATGTGTGTTGTGAAGTCTAGACACAAGAAAGGAAAAAAAAATTACTGAAGAGATATTAGTTCAAGTCAGTATTAGAAAACTTTGAATCTTAACGGGACCTTCGAGAATGCATGATAGGACGAGATGTCCGGTATCCTAAGAATATAATAATAAAAAAACCGAGAGTAACCGTGGACAATTAATGATTTTAAGAATATTTTTCTTTTGCTCGTTTTTAGAAGGACCAATGAGTGACATGCAAAAATTGAGTAGAGCAGAAGTAAGTTTACAAGGCGAACACACACCGATGTAAAGCAATATCAAAAAATTTGGATTAACAATAAACGAAGCTGAGAACAAAGCTACGAAGAGGTGCGGAAGAGAGAATACTGGACTGCTAAACGTAAGAATTTCGGAAGATATAGCAGAAGAAATGAAAGCTTTCTTATGTCGAGGAAGCGAGATTTTTCATGTCTGTAGGGAGGAACACTTAGTAAACATATTGGATCAGACGATAGAAACTTCCTTCAAGAAAAGGTCCTCATGTCGTCAATTATTGACGTAGGTTTCAGGTAGATGATTCTGGAACTTTACATCTGAGGTAAAACGGCGTAATAAATTATTACCTGGACCACAAAAAAAAAATTGAACCATAAGAAATGGAAACATAGGAAATGTAATGTTTCTGTACGATGTGAAACATTGCGGGGAGAGATAAAGAGAAATTGAGAATTTTTGGAATGAGCAAGTACGAAGAGAAATATGTAAAAGAAGTAATAGCTCGGTAGGGAATTTGTTTCCGAATTCAGGAATATTTAGCGTGACAGGAACAACAGAAGAGAAACCTTACTGAGACTAATGAAGGTAAAATGATATAAAACTGATAGTCCCATACTACTCATATCCATATGCAATGATGAAAATATTAAATTGCATAGTATTCATACTGCTGAATTATAATTAGAAAAGCTCTTAAACATTAACCGGGGTTTGTAGCACTAAACAGGAACAAAATGACGATTTTGTAGACTGATAATCTCACAGATGTCTAAATTTTGTTCATATTGAGACAATTCAATGGCAGAGATCTTTCCATACAGGTACAATGGCAGCAACAGTTCATTCTCCTCGTTTTAGATTCGTGAGTGAAAGATGTTTTGGAGGAAGAGTAGCTACATATATAAGGACAGTACACAAATTCGAAAACATTGAACTGAGTGCATTTCCTAGAGCTCACCGCATACAAGTGTGGGCTTATGTTTTAACATTGAAAAGCAGCTGACTTTTAATTGTAACTGTATATAGAGCCACATCTGAAAATTTTGAACTGCTCGTGGGTCCTATGGATTCCTTACTATGTTACCTGTCAGATAATAACAATCAGTTAGTAGTGTGTGGTGATTTCAGTGAATATTTCCCAAATGATAATGATAGGAAAAATAATCCAGGAACCTTATTTGCCTCCTACAGTTTAATTTCAGTAATTAACTTTCCAACATGGTAATCTCGAAACATGAAAATAACTGTGAACCCAGGAACAAATGCTCTCTTTGATCATGATGCAGAGTTATGGTAAACAAGACGATTACCTACAGTATAGCTTCCCATCATTGGAAATCAGTTAGAACAATTAGTGACTCCAGGACCAAAATTTTTGAGGACAGTATACAATAGATGGTTGAGGACAAATTGTTATAACGAACCAAATGCTGACATAAAATTTAATCAATTCTTTGACAAATTTATATTATTAATTGATAGAAGCCTTCGTTATAAACTAATCAGAAAGAACAAGAACAACCATGCAAAAACCCATGGATCTCTACAGAGATAAGCGTATCTTGTGGAAGCAAAAGGGAAATGTTTCTGTTGCCAATAAAAGTAAAATACTGCAGTAGTTGCACACTAGAAAAGATACTCAAAATTAGTACTAATTTAATTAAAAAGCGAGAAAACTTGCACATTGTGCAAGAAATAACTAACTCCAACAACAGACGTAACTCTACGTTAAATGCAGGGAAACGAAATATAGGACAACAGGCCACAGAGCAGTATAATGTAACTATTAATTCAAATGGAAAGGCTATAAATGATCAATTACAGGTAGCAGGTGTAAGCAGCTCTGAAATGTCGTTCGTAAATCAAAATGAGCACTTCAAAAGAAAAATCAAAGAAGTATGCCGCAAAAGGAACTCTCACACAATTCAATCAAACAGATGTACCAACCATTTTCCCTTCTGAAATTAAGAAAATGATATCTGCTCCCAAAAATAAAAGCTCATGTGGATTTTATGGTATTTCCGACAGAGTAGTAAAAAGTTGTCGCCACATAATAATTACTGTCTTTTCTGAAGCATGTAATACATCGCTAACCTGGGCGATTAGTACAGCAATGAAAAATCGAATATATGGTGGGGAATTAATAATTGGGATGGAAACTTCAGAATTTTATGTTTTGCACATTGATGGGAATGGAAACTGCGAAGAAAAAATATTCTTGAACTCGTAAACCAAATCAGTTCAAGCAGATTTTTATATTGAATAACTGCAGAATTTGGGGTGGAACAAATCACTGATTTAATATATTTTGCATTTTATCATTTAGCAAGATCCTACGGAATAAAGTTCTGAGGTAACTCAGTTTTAAGAAAGAAAATTTTCATTACTCAAAAAGTACTGTAAAAATAATATGTAGTGCGCTCTTGCAATCGTCTTGTAGACACGTTTTATGTCGTAAATGTTTTATGGGATCTTATACAGTAAGAATCTCAGAGATCGTTTAATTCCATTGAGTTATGAACGTGAATTATACATTCGCTGTTCGCCTTCTCTCTCGCTCAAAACGAATAATGAAGAACACAAATGCAAATTTGTAGTAAATAACTCATTGCAGCTCAAAACGAAAATGGTGGACATAATTACAACACCAGACGAAAAAGTGAGATTCGTTGTGCTACGTTAAGGTTGATCTTAGCCCAAAAATGGGTTAACAATGCTTCCACCAAAATGTATGCTCACCAGCCCAGCAATGTTAAATATCCACCAAACAGCAAAGTTAAACTTGACAACTCTTCCTATACCGTATACTGTTTATGCAGTATGTAGCGGTATTGGATAGGAATTAATATGTACATGAGCAAAAAAATTAAAAAAAATTGAAGAAGTTTTTAAATGGTCACAATGTAGCCATATTAACACATGAATGTAAAATGACTCGTTCCACATCATGATCTAGGAATGTGAAACTAACTACAACTAACACTTGTACGACAGCTTGTTCCCTGCGCGAAACACTTCAGCTATTGGAATATAGTGCAAGACGCCGCAGCAAATGGATGACTTCTGAACTTACTCACTGCTTATGATACTGTGAAATTGTAGAGCTCCGTATTTAGACATTTTCGTTTAGCTCTGGTTAGTTATCACTTTCCGCAGTGGAAGTGGAGTTTAACTGAAACCACTGCATTGTGTTCGCAGCCCCTGGATATCAATTTATTGTAGTGGGAATGTGCTCCCGTAATTGCTTCTTGAATGATGTCGACGATATCAATTACTATGTTCCAAATATCAAACTGTACAATGAAACGTGTGTTACATGATCTTTAGGCTCCATTTGGCACCATGACTTCCTCCGCTTATAGGAATATGACAGCATTTGCAACGCAAACATATCTTGCGTCCTGCTTTAGGAGCTATTAGACTTAAGAGCATTCGGTGCATGCGTCCCATGCAGTACTAGAGAACGTTAGCAACGCCTGAAGAACATGGAGCACCAAACCATGACTGACTGAACGTGTATGTCATTTACTGCAAGTCGTCACACTCAAACAGTTCTTCGGCTAGACGTGGCCGGAAGCAGCGAGAGGCTCTGATGAGAGGGTAAGACATGTCTGGAATTTGGTGGTATGGTGGGATATACCAGGAAATTAGTGGTAGTGCGGGACATACCTGGAAGCTGGTGACGGTGACCGGAGGGTCGCCGCCGCCCAGGAGGTCCTGCAAGAACTCGAGCGTGATGGTTTCGGCCGCGTTCATCGCGGCGTCGTCACACAGGACTGGCGCATCTACGTCCGCGTCCGCGCCCCCCGTGCCCCAGCGACCCTCCAGCCAGGAAGGGACCACTTTATCAACGTCACCGCCACATGCGCTGCTGCATTACGCCTCAATTGGCCCGGGTTGGCCCCCACTGGCCGGTATCGGAAACAATCTGGCCCAGCGCGCATCCCCCAGACGCACCAACGAGCAATTCTGGTCATCAGTGGGAGCGCTGGGGGCTCATTTTGACAAATGACTGTCGCTGCGTTGGGATGCAGGGCATTTCGTCAGTGCTGCTTTATCCATCCGTGCCATCGAGCCGAAAAAGGAAGCCTAACCTGGTATGGCTGCTTCAAGAAGCCCAAAATTTCTCTGAGTACCGCTGCTAGACTCACCAAAACACCATAACGTAAATGATCATTTTCCGAAGTTCAGATATTGGATAAGTTTTTTTTTATACAGTAGGTCTTCACTGTATGTGCTGGGCAGCCAGAGCCAAATTACGCAAATGGTAAACCTGATGCATAGGCAAACTGTTTGAGGATATACACAGCTCAAGGAACAGAAGTTCCACGTGGAAATACACTCCATTATACATTCAGGTGATAAGTCATTGGATAGGGATACGCACATATACAAATAGCGGTAGTATCGCTTACACAAGGTATAAAAGGGCAGTGCATTGGCATGATCATGGCCGCACGAAGGAAATTAACAGACATTGAACGCGGAATAGTAGATGGAGCTAGACACCTGGGAGATACCATTTCACAAATCGTTAGGGAATTCAGTAATCCGAGATCCACAGTGTCAAGAGTGTGCCGAGAGTAACGTATTTCAAGTATTAACTCTCACCACGGACAACGTAGTGGCCGACGGCCTTCACTTAAAGACTGAGGTCAGTGGCGTTTGAGTTGTCAGTGCTAACAGACAAGCAACACTACGTGAAATAATAACAGAAATTAATGTGAGACGTACGACGAACATATCCATTAGGACAGTGCGGCGAAATTTGGCGTTAATGGGCTTCGGCAGCAGACGACAGACGCGAGTGCCTTTGCTGACTCATGACATCGCCTGCAGGGCCTCTCCTGGGCTCATGACAATATCGGTTGGACCCAGGAATATTGGAAAACCGTGACTTGATCAGACGAGTCCCGATTTAAGTTCGTAAGAGCTGGTGGTAGAGTTCGGATGTGGCGCAGACCCCACGAACGCACGGTCCCAGGAAGCTGGTGGTGGCCCCAAAATGGTGTGGATTGTATTTACATGGAATAAACTGGGTTCACGGTTATGTTCGGCTACTTGGAGACCATTTGTAGCCATTCGTGGACTTCATGGTCCCAAACAACAATGAAATTTTTATGGACAACAATGCGGCGTGTCACAGGGCCATAGTTGTTCGCGATTTGTTTTAAGAATATTCTGGACAATTCAAGTGAATGACTTGGACACCCAGATCGTCGATCATGAATCCCATCGAGCCTTTATGGACATAATCGAGAGATCAGCTCGTCCAAAAACTCCCGCTCCGGCAACACTTCCTCAATTATGGATGGCTACAGAGGCACCGTGGCTCAGTATTTCTGCAGGGGACTTCCAACGAATTGTTGAATCTGTGCCACGTCGAGATGCTGCACTGTGCCCGGTAGAATGAGGTCCGACATGATATTAGAAGGTATACCCTGACTTTTGTCATCTCAGTGTGTATATAGCTTACAACGTCTTAAAACGTCCTTGATGATTCTGTAACATGTATTTTTTGATTTGAGTAACATGTCTCCACTGTTGTTCATATTATTTATGGATCATATGTTGAAAACAATAGACTGGCTGGGTGTGATTAAGATATGTGAACACAAAATAAGCAGACTCGCATATGCGGATGACTTAGTTGTGATGGCAGATTCGATTGAAAGTCTACAAAGTAATATTTCAGAGCTAGATCAGAAATGTAAGGCCTATGGTATGAAGACTAGCATCTCCAAAACGAAAGTAATGTCAGCGGGAAAGAGATAGAAACGGGTTGAGTGCCAAATAGGAGGAACAAAGTTAGAACAGGTGGACGGGTTCAAGTATTTAGGATGCATATTCTCACAGGATGGCAACATAGTGAAAGAACTGGAAGCGAGGTGTAGCGAAGCTAATGCAGTGAGCGCTCAGTTACGATCTACTCTCTTCTGCAAGAAGGAAGTCTGTACCAAGACTAAGTTATCTGTGCACCAAATGGTTCAAATGGCTCTGAGCACTATGGGACTCAACTGCTGAGGTCATTAGTCCCCTAGAACTTAGAACTAGTTAAACCTAATTAACCTAAGGACATCACAAACATCCATGCCCGAGGCAGGATTCGAACCTGCGACCGTAGCGGTCTTGCGGTTCCAGGCTGCAGCGCCTTTAACCGCACGGCCACTTCGGCCGGCTATCTGTGCACCCTTCAGTCTTTCGACCAACTTTGTTGTACGAGAGCGGAAGCTGGGTGGATTCAGGTTACCTTATCAATAAGGTTGAGGTTACGGATATGAAAGTAGCTAGGATGATTGCAGGTACTAGTAGATGGGAACAAGGGCAGGAGGGTGTGCACAGTGAGAAAATCAAAGAAAAACTGGGAATGAACTCTATAGATGTAGCATCAGGGCGAACAGGCTTAGATGGTGGGGTCATGTTACACGCATGGGAGAAGCAAGGTTACCCAAGTGACTCATGGGTTCAGCAGTAGAGGGTAGGAGGAGTGGGGGTAGACCAAGGAGAAGGTACCTGGATTCGGTTAAGAATGATTTTAAAGTAATAGGCTTAACATCAGAAGAGACACCAATGTTACCTCAGAATAGGGGATCATGGAGAAATTTTATAAGGGGGACTATGCTCCAGACTGAACGCTGAAAGGCATAATCAGTCTTAAACGATGATGATGATCATGATGTAACATGACGATACTAGTGGTAAACTGGTGTCCGAAACTTACTTAGTCTCTAGCAGAAGTTCTGACGGTACTTTAAATGTGAGTATTTTATTTTATGTATTTACATTTCCATTGTGGTCTGTTAACCGTTGGTAACCCGCTTGATATACCAAAGACGAAAAGTCCTAAAGTAATTGGAAAATTTTCAAAGTATAAGGTATTGCAAAGAATCACTCTTGTCTCTCATAGCTATTTACTTTCGTCACGTCACTAAGATCGATTTCAGCAAGGTAACACTTTAATGGCCTCAGGTAACAGACTCCCCCCTGCCACTTTGCAATATTCCCCCTCCCCTCCCATCCCACACCTCACTTCCATTGAGGACGTGTCATCGTCCAGAATCGATCGTTTCCCTCCGCGAGCACCAAAACGACGAGAATAAAGCGTATAAAGTAGTGGTAGCGCGACAGTACTTCAATGCATCACGACATTAGACCACAGTTTGTTGCTGAAATATGATGGCACTTCGAGTATACAACCCTTAAGATCCCCTTGAGGTCCTTCTTCAAAAGTGCCGTCGTTGAGGACTCCCAGTACTTTTTCGTGGCCTGTGTACGGCAGAACTCATTGTATCTACCATTTTCGTTTGTGCCACAAGAGGACAGTCTCACCCCACTAAGACATCAGCATATCAGATTTTCAGTATATCGTACAAGCCTTGTCAGCAATACGATATATCGCCTGTAAAGTACCAACATTTTCAACTTTATCTAAAATTTTGATGGAATATCGAAAAGACTGATTTTTATCTGAAAAAGTTGTTACATTTCAGACAGGAAATTACTGTTCTTTAAAATTTTGCATATTAAATCTATCATTCTTATCTCACACAAATTTTGTCAAGAAATACGTTTCATGTTCCTTGTAGTTGTGGTCTCCAGTCCGTAGATCACTGTGATGCATATCTCCACGTTAGGCTACCCTGTGCAAGTGTTATAATTCTGCTTAACTAGTGAAGCCTACTTCCACTTACCCAATTTTTCTGTGATCCATCTCCAATTTTCCTCTCACACTCCAATTACTAAAATATCTCTTGCTTGATACTACATGATGTGTCTAATCAATGTATCCTTTCTTTTGGCCACGTTCTGCCATATAGCTCTTTCTCTCCAATTAGATTCAGCACCTTTTGATTAATTACTCAGGCATCCATGTAATGTTAGGAATTCTTTCAGAAAAGACTATCTAACACTCAATTCTGTTGTCTGCATTTTATATCCCCTCTACCTCGGCCATCGTCATTTATTCTGCTCCCCAAACGACTGAACTCATCTACTACATTCAGTGTCTCTTTTTCAAAATGTAATTGCCTCAGGATTATCTGATTTAATTCCCCTAAACTCCACTTACCTTATTCAATTTTTGTTAATGTTCATCTTATATCGCCGCGCGGGATTAGCCGAGCGGTCTAAGGCTCTGCAGTCATGGACTGTGCGGCTCGTCCCGGCGGAGTTTCGAGTCCTCCCTCGAGCATGGGTGTGTGTGTTTGTCCTTAGTATAATTTAGGTTAAGTAGTGTGTAAGCTTAGGGACTGATGACCTTAGCAGTTAAGTCCCATAAGATTTCACACACATTTGAACTTCATCTTATATCGTATTCCCAAGAAACAGTCCCATTCTGTTCAACTAACCTTGCAGGTCCTTCTTCATCTCTGATAGACTTACAATATCTTAGATAAATCTCAGTGTTTTTTTGTACTCTCCCTAAAGTTTAATTCTCTTTGCTAACTGTTCGCTGGATTCATATACTGCTTACTGATTGTATAGAATGAGTAACATCGGGGATAGGCTACAACACTGTCTCACTTCTTTCTCAACTAATACTTACCTTCATGCCTTTCGACTCTTATAACTACATTCTGGTTTGTGTAGAAGTTGTAGATAACTTTTCGCTCCGTTTATTTTATTTCGCTAACTTTAGAATTTTAAAGAGTGTATTCCAGTCAACACTGTCAAAAGCTTTTTATAAATGTAAAAGTACTGTAAACATGGATTTACCTTTTTATCTCTAAGATTCGTCCTAGGTCATTACTGCTGTGCATGTTCCTACATTTCTCTGTATTCAAAATGATCTTCTCCGAGGTCGGCTTCTATCATGTTTTCTGTACTTCCGGAAATAATTAATATCAATATTTTGCAGCGAAGACTTATTAAGTTGGTGGTGTGGTAGTTTTCACACCTGTCAACACCTGCCTTCTTCGGAATTGTGGTTATTTCACTCTTGTTGAAGTCTGAGCACATTTAGCCTCTCTCGTATACCTTGCATAAGGACTAGGTTTTTCTTCTTTTTACGAGTGATTCTCCGAAGGACATCAGTAATTCTGAAGGAAATTCCTCTTTCCCAGGTGCTTCGTTTTGATTTCGTACTTAGAGCATACTTCTAAACTCTTCTCGCAGTATCACATCTCTCATTTTCAGGAACATCATGTACCTTTTTTCAGAGATCGTATTATCTTGTTGTATTTAAATTTTAAAAATATATAAGCGTTTACTTGCACTAAACTTATATTAGTAGAGATATCAGATACATCATATTACTCTAGTTAAATACAGTGTGTGGAAATCAACAATGTAGCATTTTGGCTTTTTTTTTTAAATTTCTAATTAGAATCTTACTACAACGTTATCTTAAAGGAATCATACTAAAATGTGATGGCTTGAACACTAAAAACTGGCATTCCAAAATTTGTCTCACCCCTGAAAAATGTATCTATCATTTGAGGGTTCCTAGCAAAAACCCAACCAATAAAACAAAAAAATCGAAAAATGAGTTAGAGGCACCATCATGTAGTGTTGAGCATTATGCACGTGAATACACAACCGCTTTTCTGAAAACGATTTCAAGTCGTAATGTAAAGCCTCTAAAAAATGGCGGTTCTGCAAAACTCGCACAAGTCTGGACTGTTGCTAGCAACAACACCACTTGCCAGTGGTGCTTCAGGCAGCTGCCGTGAAAGCACTCTGCTGAACACTCGATGAACCACTGACACGCTACAATTTGTTTATAATTGCCCTTAGTCTTGTAAGTTATACCCTTGTTCTCCAGGTTTTGATGTTAATATTGACACAAAAGCTCCAGAGTGGTCGCGGAAGTGAGCAAGAAAGACTAAAAATCAGAATAATATTCGTGATGCCAAAGTGCGCGATGAAAAACACATAAATCTCGTTGGAAAATTGATACCAGCTCGCACGTCTGGAGAGGACTGTAGGTTCATAACATTTCCTCATCCCCTGGTTGCTTCTCTCCTCTCCAACCCCCGCCCTCTGCAGCGCCTTCCCCGTTGTGTCCCCCCTACCCTCCACCTCTACACCCTTCATCTCCTTTCCCAAAGTGGCTTCTGTCGATTCCCCCTGTAACCTCCCCACAAAATTAAATTGAAATTCCATAATTATTACTGATAGCGATTCTAATTTTTGTGTGACCTCAGAACAAAATTGGTTCCCATTTATAATCTCTGTGCAGAAATGCATTCACATTTAATGTACCTACAAATTTCTTTTCTCATTTAATGTAAGCTCGAAACAGAAAAATTCCTAAACCTCGTAATGAAAAATAAATTCAGTAACCTGGTAAAATTTGGACGACAGCAGAGCTGCGTCGTGGCCCTGTAAGATCATTCTGAATAAAAAGCAAAAATTCTTACCTCAATAAAAACGGCGAATATATCTGCTCTTACTTAACATTTTTCCGGCACAGCTCCGTGCAATGCTGGCCTATACATTTGTGATTTGTGAAAGGAAGCAACAGATTTTTTTGAAATGAATGCTTTTTTTTAAAAAAATTACTTTATATTGCAAAAATTATTATTAGGACATTTTTTTAAACATTTGGATGACAGTTCAGATACATTACTAGATATGCGCGACGCTGCTTATTTACCTTATACAATAATACTCCATCTCCAGATTCCCGACCAGAGCAGACTGCAGACAAACGCAGACAACCTCAGACTAGCGACTAGCAACAACTGCTACAGTTACACAGTTCATACTGCAGTCAACACTGCTCTCTGGCCAGCGATTCTATATCGTAGACAGCGCATTCCTCTTACACCCCTCCTGGATGATGCACTCTCTTCCTCCATTTATCCCTCCTGTCAACTCTGATCCTCACCTGTCCCTCCCTTCTTCTGTTCTTTTCCCAGGCTCCCTCTACCCTCCCCCCCTCTTCCATCCTGTTTTTTCTTCCCCGTCTACCATCTCTCTGCCTCCCTTCTCTCCCCTCAGTCCTTTTGCATTCCCCTCCTCTGCCTTTTCCCACTTCTCTCGCGTCTGCCCTGCCCCCCCTTATGAGTCCTCTCCCTCCGTCGGTTCCCCCTACCACTTCGTTTTTCCTCTCCTCCCTCCCTTTCTTTTTCCCCTCATCTGTCCAGGTGCCTCCTATCTGCCCTTGGCTGTGGTGTATCATCTTCGTGCCGACTTTTTAGTGCAGTGTTTTAAGTGAATGTTAAGTGTTGTGCGTCTTTTCCGAAATGTTGCGAACAGAAATCATACTGTTGCTGGGTGTGATTTTTTTTTATATTTATTGCGAACAGAAACCAGACTGTCGCCATGTTTTTTAAATTGTCTATCTACTATTTTATCTGTCTGCTTCCTGTGTATTTTATTAGCATCGTCAACCCTTTGTTTTATGTTTTAAATTCCACAATTTTCCGCCATTTTACAATTTAAGTCACCGTTTTTATCGCCTGCTTTTATTGTTTATCATCTTCATCTTATGTTTTAAAAATTCTGTAGGCTGAAGAGCAGCGTACTAAGCTGCTGCCAGCCCGCCTCCTTCAGGGGGAATCGAAACTCAATAAAGGAAAAAAAAGTTCGTAGCATTAAGTAATAATTATATTACCATTATTCATTGGACTGGCATACATTGTCATAAGGTGATCACTTTTAAAAATTCCAAACTAGTACATTTGAAATAGCTGTGGCGTCAAATTTATCTCTATTTGTCTTTACCTTTATTCGAAATTTAAGAAAATGAATGCCATAAAATGTACTTCTTTTATTTATGGTATAAAAGTAATTTTGCAAAACAAAATGTATATTTGATATTTAAATGCTTTGTGCTGTTTTTATTTCACGATAGTATTCGTTTTACTTCACAAAAATCCAGAACTCTGGTCAAAGCATTAGTACTATACTGGCAAAACCAGTACGAATGACCACTTTAATTATCATCATTGTTATTGTTAGTTTCTACTATGTCTTTGATACCTAGCAACAACTAACTGCTACAGTTACACAGTTCGTACTGCAGTCAACACTGCTCTCTGGTCAGCGATTCTATATCGCAGGCAGCGCATACCTCTTACACCCCTCCTGGATGATGCCCTCTCTTCCTCCATTTATGCCTCCTGTCAACTCTGATCCTCACCTGTCCCTCCTTGTCATACCTATGGAAAATGCAGTCTCTAACCAGTTTTTCTTTAAAAGATAATCAGCTTCTTTCCGTCTGGTTTTGGCTTGACGTTCGAGGCTGCGCCGTTTTGAGAAATTGGGAAGAAGCCCGGCGCAAGATCATTGAAGACTTTAACAAAATCGTGGTAATCATCGGATTTTTGACCAAGAGTGGATGATGAAGACGATGTGAGACCCCGGGCCGCGACATTCACCTACAAAGTGCGGCCAAAGGAGAAGATGTTGATGTTCGCAAAAACGCTTTTTTAAGTTTGCATGAAGTTAATTACGACAGATTGAGAAGCCTGCAAAAAGCTCATCGTTGGAGCTCTCCAACAGAAAATCGTGGTAAATATTCCAACCGGCCACGCCAAGCACCAGAACGCTTGTAAAGGTTATTGAGATCCGTATCACGTGCTTCCATGCCTGTAAATCCTATTACTCACTCAGAGATGAGTCCAATAGGCGCTCTTTGCTAGAAGACCTCGCTGTCAAGGATGTGCATGACGATATTCTTAAGGTATACAGAATAAATGAGCCCTACGAATTATACTGGCAGATTTCCAAAACTTTCAACAGCCATTCTGGATGTTCCAGATCTGACACCTGCAAAGAATGCGATTCACTACAGCAAAGAATAAACCCGCTAAAGAAGATACGGAGAGAAAAGCTTTTGAAGTACAGAAAGCTGTTCACCTCAGAAAAGTCGTGGTTTCTTGAATGAAACAAGAGCATTTATTATGAAGCGAGGCAAGGAAAGTTAATTGCATCTCGATTGATTTTATGCGGCATTTAGCTCTTCCTCATTTACCAACAAGAGTTGTATGCTACATGCATCAATTGTAGTATTTATGGCTTTGCGGAAGTCGATTTGAGAACGGGAAGTCTCAAAATATACAGATATTAGGAAAATGAGGGAAAGAAGGGTCTCAACGAGCTTGTGTCAGTACTGCTACGTAGTATAAACAGCATCCTACGTTCAGAGTTAACGGAGGGGCTGGTTTTAATAAGTGACAGTTGCCTTGGATAAAACAAAAATAAAAAAAAAAATTGTTTACTTCCTCTTTTGCGTGGCGCACATTCTCAAAATTTTTTAAAGTGTTTTATACCATTTCCCCTTTCGTGGGCATAGCTACATACCAAACGCCCAGTGAGTGGGTGTATCTGAATGGCGTGTGGTGGCCGGCTGATACATCCACTCGTAAGAGACGACAGTGATTCATAAGGAGTATTCGAAGTTCTTTGTCAGAGTGACTATTCGCGGATACTTGCTTGGCGATAGTATGGTGAGCACAACTATAACTGACAGAAATGGGAGTAGACAGTCAGTAATAAATTCAACGGTGCAGCCACCAATATTCTTTCACGAGCTAGAGGCAGATGAAGAAAATTATTTAGCACAATTTAATGTAAACTCATAACTCCAGTACCTGTATACAAATTGTGATCACTACAAACGAGCTGCACGTGGGAGCCATTCAAGAGTTTGTCATATTAACTTATTACCAGCACAAATGAACATTTAGACAGGTTCTACAGGCGAAAACATTCTAATTACTTAACTACTCCATTTTAATTAAATTCGAGCGAATTCACAGAAACACTCATTAATAGACTATATGATGCAATGAGAATCAATGGTATTGAAATATGTTTGTATATACATTCGAGTTATGGAATTTATTCATTAATTTCGTTAACTGGTCACAAACGGTGCGTGATACGTAAATCTGCGAGGCACCAAGTGAGAGATGAATCAGAAACTGTTAAAAATTGTATGCTATGCGAAACTGAGTTGAAAAATTGAACCAATTTCAATTTACAAATTAATATTTACATATGTAGAATATTTGTAATTAATCAGTTTGAATAGGAATGTTTATGCTATCGTAAATCATTATACAGGGTGGCGCGCTAAATGTGTTACCAATTGTTTCTTTCACAATTTACGATACACATTAGACATCCCGCTGGGATCTCTACAGCAGTACCAGCAGAGCTTGTAAAAACAAATGAGTAACGAAATGACGTGTAATTCACGATACTGCCGCTAGGAGACTAGTAAGCAGCAATGGCTGACAGTGGAAGACTGACGACACAGCAACGATCGGCAATTGTGTTACTTTTTCATGAAACGAAAAGCCTTGTTGTGACCCAGAGGCGTTTTAGACAACAGTTTAATACACAATGGGTCCCTTGCAAGAAGACCATCCACAGGTTGTACGATAAATTTGTACAGGAAGGAACAGTATTGGAAGCGAAGCGACCTCGGCCTAAGCCTCTTTGTTCGCCGGAGAAGATTGAAGCGGTACGAGCGGCTGTACAGAGAAGTCCCGGGAAATCGTGTAGAAAGGCAGCAGTGCAACTGGGAATATCCAGACGCTCCGTTCAACGTATTCTTAAAAGTGACCTCCATATGTATCGATACAAAATGACCTGTGCACAGAAACTCACTGAAGAACACATGCAGCAGAGACTACTGTTTGCTCAGTGGGCGGAGGATAGGGAATAAACTCTCAATAACGTTTGGTTTTCATACTAGGCGCATTTTCATTTAGACGGTGTGGTTAACAAACAAAATGTACGCTTTTGGGCCACTGAAAACCCACAAGTGCTTCATGAACGACAACATTATGCTCCGAGGATTACAGCGTGGGCAGCAATTTCCAGTCACGGACTTATTGGACCTTTTTTCTTTGAAGAAACTGTGAACAGCGAGCGTTATTTGAGCATTCTTCTCAATACTTTCATTCCACAGCTTCTTGCTACTGCCTTGGCCCTCAACACGCAGTGCTTCATGCAAGATGGAGCAAGGCCACCTACTGCAAACACTGTGTTGGAGTTTTTACACGAGCATTTCGACATGCGGATCATTTCACTCAGATTTCAAGGTCGCTTCAATGACGGACAAAATTGGCCCCCCAATAGTCCAGACTTCAATCCATGTGACTTTTTTCTTTGGGGGTACCTACAGGAAAAAATTTTCCCGTAACGTCCACGTGATTTAATGGAGCTCAGAAGACTTATTCTTCAATCTTGCAGTGAAATTACGGAGGACACATGCCATAGGGTAATCACTAAATTCAGTGTTCGTTTGAAGGAAGTTGGAAACGAAATGGTGGATATATTGAGCATGTGCTGAGTTAGAACAAATCTCCATGGACGGCTCTTCATTGTAGTATATGTTCTTTTCAGATTGTACTGACAATAAAGTTTATATTCAAAAACAAAATGGTAACACATTTTGTACTCCACTCTGTATCTATCATACTAAAACGTTGTCCTGCAACCCTGTACCAGCTGCAGCATAGGGTCAACAAAAATTCGATTTCAGTGTATCATGTAATTAAAGACCTAATTAAAATTTTTTTTATGTTGTCTTACTCTACTCATTAATGGATATAATCCTCTGTATCAGTTTAACACATTAAGTTAGATACTATGTGTTTGGCTTGAGGCAGCGTAAATGGTGGCCCTCAAATATCCAGTATTTGAGAATGAGAGCACTTGGTGACGTCCAACAAAAATTACACATATTTTCAAACTCATTCGAAACTTTTCTCGCTGTCACCTACCAACAAAATGATGAAAGGAAAGCAAGTTTGTCTCTTAATACTCGTACAATTACGCTATTCATACAGTCAAATTTCGGCATCCGGCAATGTAGTTTTAATTTATTACTTGTTTGCTACTTACTCTGTTCAACTCATAGTTTGCAGACAGTATCGGCATACACCGCTGAATGTATCTAAAAAATTATATCATTGTACGACGAATAGTTCAGAAGATATGACGTCATTAACATTAAGTTGCGGGAAAACTAACTTCTGCTTAAAATTAAGCGCAAACTCCGCGGGTTATATTTATCCAGTGTTTTATAAGAGCACTTAACGACTTCCAACAAACTTCAAGCATAATTTCAAACCTTTCCTAAACTTTTTCTCGTTTAGTGCTTAAATCAAATATTTAGCTCATTAACTCGTTTGTAAAGTATGAGGCGTTTGAAGCTGTTTTAAGCATGGGAGTTCGATTGCTTAAAGAACCGGGTTTTGCTGATACTTTCTAATATGCGCGAATGCTCGCAACCAGTGGCGCTTTACATACGCGCTAACAGTGGTACACTTACATATTGTGTATGTCTTGTAGTTGCGATTTTATCTCACTCGGGATAAGGTGAACGACGGTTATGAGTTAAAGAAATGGACGGGGTAGCTTCTGTGTAGGAAGTGTACTTAGTGGCAAAATGTGTTGGTCAGTGGACGTGTGCAGAACGTTGGTAAAGTTTAGTGACAAAAGGGCACCGCAGAGATACAGACTTTGAGCGCTAACGATGAATGTGTCGGTTAACACCCAGACACAACTTAAGACTACGCAAGTATGGCAGCACTCATTAACAACGGGGTGCTACTGGGGACGGAACCGCACAATAATCCTGGATTCGGTGTGGGGTGGCGGTGGGGTGAGTGGACTGCTGTAGCCTGTTGTGGGGACGAAGCCTCTCTATCGTTTCTAGGTCCACAGTTCCATACGATACAATACAATACACCTGGTCTGTGGTGCGATTTCGGATGACAGCAGGTTATCCCACGCACAGTGAATGGAGATTTGTACGTTAGTCTGGTGAGTCGACTAGCTGTGCTGCCATTCATGAATAGCATTCCATTGGGTGTTTTCAAACAGGATAATGCTCGCTCACGTACCACTGTTGTAACCCATCATGCTCTGCAGATTGTCGATATGTTGCCTTAGCTTGCTCGATCACCGGATCCGTCTCCAACCGAGCATATCTACATCTACATCTACATGGATACTCTGCAAATCACATTTAAGTGCCTGGCAGACGGTTCATCGAACCACCTTCACAATTCTTTATTATTCCAATCTCGGATAGCGTGCGGAAAGAATGAGCACCTATATCTTTCCGTACGAGCTCTGATTTCCCTTATTTTATTGTGGTGATCGTTCCGCCCTATGTAGATCGGTGTCAACAAAATATTTTTGCATTCGGAGGAGAAAGTTAGTGATTGGAATTTCGTGAGAAGATTCCGTCGCAACGAAAAACGCCTTTTTCTAATGATTTCCAGCGCAAATCCCGTATCATTTCTGTGACACTCTCTCCCATATTTCACGAAAATACAAAACGCGCTGCCTTTCTTTGAACTTTTTCGATGTACTCCGTCAGTCCTACTTGGTAAGTATCCCATACTGCGCAGCAGTATTCTAAAAGAGGACGGACAAGCGTAGTGTAAGCAGTCTCCCTAGTAGGTCTGTTACATTTTCTAAGTGTCCTGTCAGTAAAACGCAGCCTTTCGTTAGCCTTCCCCCACAACATTTTCTATGTGTTCTTTCCAATTACAGTTGTTCTTAATTGTAATACCTAGATATTTAGTTGAATTTACGGCTTTTAGATTAGACTGATTTATCGTGTAACCGAAGTTTAACGAGTTCCTTTTAGTACTCATGTGGATGATCTCACACTTTTCGTTATTTAGGGTCAACTTCCAATTTTCGTATCTTTCAGATATCTTTTCTAAATCGTTTTGCAGTTTGTTTTGGTCTTCTGATGACTTTATTAGTCGATAAACGACAGCGTCATCTGCAATCAACCGAAGGCGACTGCTCAGATTGTGTCCCAAATCTTTTATATAGATAAGGGACAGGAAAGGGCCTATAACACTACCTTGGGGAAAGCCTGAAATCACTTCTGTTTTACTCGATGACTTTCCGTTTGTTACTACGAACTGTGACCTCTCTGACAGGAAATCAAAAATCCAGTCACATAACTGAGACGATATTCCATAAGCACCCAATTTTACTACGAGTTGCTTGTGTGGTACAGTGTCAAAAGCCTTCCGGAAATCCAGGAATACGGAATCGATCTGAAATCCCTTGTCAATAGCACTCAGCGCTTCATGTGAATAAGGAGCTAGTTGTGTTTCACAGGAACGATGTTTTCTAAACCCATGTTGACTGCGTGTCAATAGGCCGTTTTCTTCGAGGTAATTCATTATGTACGAACACAATATATGTTCTAAAATCCTGCTGCATATCGACGTTAATGATATGGGCCTGTAATTTAGTGGATTACTCCTTCTACCTTTCTTGAATATTGGTGTGACCTGTGCAACTTTCCAGTCCTTAGGTACGGATCTTTCGTCGAGCGAACGGTTGGATATGATTGTTAAGTATGGAGCTAATGCATCAGCATACTCCGAAAGGAACCTAATTGGTATATAGTCTGGACCAGAAGACTTACTTTTATTAAGGGATTTGAGTTGCTTCACTACTCCGAGGATGTTTACTTCTACGTTACTCATGTTGGCAGTTCTCGATTCGAATTCTGGAATATTTACTTCGTCTTCTTTTGTGAAGGCATTTCGGAAGGCTGTGTTTAGTAAATCTGCTTTGGCAGCACTGTCTTCGATAGTATCTCCATTGTTTGCGCGCAAAGAAGGCAATGATTGTTTCTTGCCGCTAACATACTTCACTTACGACCAGAATCTCTTTGGATTTTCTGCCATGTTTCGAGACAAAGTTTCGTTGTGGAAAGTGTTATAGGCGTCTCGCATTGAACTCCACGCTAAGTTTCGAGCTTCTGTAAAGTACCTCCAATTTTGGGGATTTTGCGTCTGCTTAAATTTGGCATGTTTGTTTCGTTGCTTCTGCGACAGTGTTCTAACCTATTTTGTGTACCAAAGAGGATCAGCTCCGTCGTTTGTTAGTTTATTTGGTATAAACCTGTCAATTGCTGCCGATACTATTTCTTTGAATTTAAGCCACATCTGGTCGACACTTGTATTATTAATTTGAAACGGGTGGCGATTGTCTCTCAGGAAGGCGTCAAGTAAAGTTTTATCTGCTTGTTTCAATAGGTATATTTTTCGCTTATTTTTTGAGGATTTGTGGATTAAAATATTCGATATCGCTACGACTACTCTGTGTTCACTAATCCCTGAATCGGTTCTGATGCTCGTTATTAACTAAGGATTATTTGTTGTTAAGAGGTCAAGTGTGTTTCACAACCGTTTACTATTCGCGTAGCCCCATGAACTAACTGCTCGAAATAATTTTCAGAGAATGCGTTTAACACATTTTCGGATTATATTTTATGCGTACCTCCGGAATTAAACATGTATTTTCGCCAACATATGGGGGTAAATTAAAGTAACCACTAACTATTATCGTATGAGTCGAGTACGTGTTTGAAATCAAACTCAAGTTTTCTTTGAACCTTTCAGCAACTGTATCATCTGAACTGGGAGGTCGGTAAAAGGATCCAATTATTATTTTATTCCGGTTGCCAACAATGACCTCTGCCCATACTAACTCACAGGAAGAATGTACTTCAATTTCGCGACAAGTGAAAGTACTTCAACAGCAACAAACACGCCACCACCAACCGTGTTTAGCCTATCTTTTCGGAAGACCGTTAGGTTCTTCGCAAAAATTTCGGCTGAGCTTATATCCGGCTTTAGCCAGCTTTCAGTGCCTATTACGATTTGAGCATCAGTGCTTTCTAATAGCGCTTGGAGCTCTGGTACTTTCCCAACACATGTACGACAATTTAAAACTGTTATACCAATGGTTCCTGTATCTATGTTCTTCCTGTGTTAGGCCGGCCGCGGTGGTCTAGCGGTTCTAGGCGCTTAGTCCGGAACCGCGCGACGGTCGCAGGTTCGAATCCTGCCTCGGCAGTTCTAAGTTCTAGGGGACTGATGACCACAGATGTTAAGTCCCATAGTGCTCAGAGCCATTTGAACCATTTTTTTCTTCCTGTGTTAAGCCTGCCCCCTTTGTGACTGAAGCCCTTCTTGTGTTTTCCCAAGACCCTCTAACCTAAAGAACGGCCCAGTTCACGCCACACAGCCACTGCTACCCGTGCAGCCGCCTCCTGCGTGTAGTTGTCACCTGACCTGTTCAGCGGAACCCGATACCCAACCACCCTTTGGCGCAAGTCGAGGACACCATCGAATGACAACTCCAGCGTCATGCACATCCAGCATTAACCGTCCTGAAATTGACCGACCAAATCCAACATAAATGAAACTCCATTCTACAAACTGACATCCGGCACGTGTACAACACAACGAACGCACGTTTGCACGCTTGCATTCAACATTCTGGCGGTTACACCGGTTATTAATCTACGAGCATTTCACATTTGCAATGGCTTACCTCGCGCTTACATTAGCCTGTTATCCTGAAGTGTTACTCACTAAAATATGTTACCTAAATGAATGTATATCCAAAATTGATTTACTGTACATTAATCTTTTTAAGTGTTGCGCCTTGCCGGCCGCGGTGGCCTCGCGGTTCTAGGCGCGCAGTCCGGAACCGTGCGACTGCTACGGTCGCAGGTTCGAATCCTGCCTCGGGCATGGATGTGTGTAATGTCCTTAGGTTAGTTAGGTTTATGTAGTTCTAAGTTCTAGGGGACTGATGACCACAGCAGTTGAGTCCCATAGTGCTCAGAGCCATTTGAACCATTTTTTGTTGCGGCTTTTTTCCGTCAGTGTATTAGTGAGAGCCGGATAGGAATCTTGGTTTTTATGCGTCGTTTACCACTGATACCGTATAGCACACAGCAGTGACTGGCATTGAGTGTAGCCAGTCTCAACTAGCCGATTGCGAGGCATTATGTAATGTTCAGCGATGACTCTCTCTTGTGCTTATGGCTTTCAGATTGTCTCCAGTGCGTACGTAGACGACCTGGTGTACGCTTAAGGGAAGCAGCAGTTCTTGTCGAGACCCATGCGGCTCCATCTCCTGATATCATGGGGTAGGGGATGGCGGGATCTGTTGAATATAACAACAGGAGTGATTTGGTAACTGCTGAATGGCTACTGAATGCTTGTCAGCCTGTGGCAAGAATGGTAATCCTGTTGTCATACCCTTCGCCGCCATGTTACTAAATTCCATATTCCAGCTTGATATTGCAAGGCCACACACTGCAGTTCACGTCACTAACGCCTTGAGGAATGCAAAGATTCGCGACTGGCCTGCCTGGTAGCTTCATTTATCAGCCAGAGAGCGTCTCTGAGATGCGATCGGAAAACGGATACTTACATACCAACCTGCAGCAAGCAATCTTATGACCTAAGTCTGTGCTTCAGGCTTGTCAAGAAATCCCTCAAGATTACATTCGGAGGCCGTACCACAACGAATACGAGATGTATTCGTGCTCGTCTGTGTGACACCTGATGCTGATGTTTATGATGGACATCACATCCGAATGAAATGAAAGTTTAATGATTTAACATCCGTTATGTGGCGTGCATCGCCAAAAGTTCGGTTAATGTCGGACTGTAGCTTCCATGTTGTAACACTTTCCATTTCTGTAAGTGTGTGTGTGAAGATACGCGAAGTTTATTTTGCTAACTGAAGTCCAACACATGTTATGCACCACGATTTTATACCATTATGCGACCGTATTAACAAACATTATCCAGACACATGCACCCCCATGTTTTTCGTCCTTTCGAGATACACTAAACAGCCAAAGAAACTGGTACAGCTGCCTAATATCGTGTAAGGTCCCCGTGAGCACGCAGAAGTGCTGCAACACGACCTGGCACGGACTCGACTAATGTCTGAAGAAGTGCTGGAGCGAACTGACACCATGAATCCTGCAGGGCTGACCATAAATTCTTAAGAGCATCAGGGGTAGGAGATCTCTTGCTTACAGCACGTTGCAAGGCATCCCAGATACGCTGAATAAAGTTCATATCTAGGGAGTTTGGTTGGAAGTGTTTAAGCTCAGAAGAGCGTTCCTGGAGTCACTCTGTAGCAGTACTGGACGTGTGGGGTGTCGCATTGTCCTGCTGAAATTGTCAAGTCCGTCGGAATGCACAATGGACATGAATGGATGCAAGTGATTAGACAGGATATGCTGAATAAAGTTCATATCTGGGGACTTTGGTTGGCAGCGGAAGTGTTTAAGCTCAGAAGAGTGTTCCTGGAGCCACTCTGTAGCAATAATGGACGTGTGGGGTGTCGCATTGTCCTGCTGAAATTTCCCGAGTCCGTCGGAATGCACAATTGACATGAATGGATGCAAGTGATTAGACAGGATGCTTACGTACGTGTCATCGATCAGAGTCGTATCTAGACGTAGCAGAGGTCCGACATCACTCCAACTGCACACGCCGCACACCATTACAGAGCCACCACCAACTTCAACAGTCCCCTGCTGACATGTAGGGTTCATGGGTTCATGAAATTGTCTCTGTACCCGTACACGTCCATCCGCGCGATACAGTTTGAAACGAGACTCGTTCGACCAGGCAAGATGTTTCCCGTCATCAACAGTCCAGTTGTCAGTGTTGACGGGCCGAAGCAAAGCTTAAAGCTTTGTGTCGTGCAGTTATCAAGGGCACGCGAGTGGGCCTTCGGCTCCGAAAGACCTTACCGATGATGAAACTTCCTGGCAGATTAAAACTCAATCCCCGTGAGTTGTGCTTGGGTAGCTCATTTGGTAGAGCACTTGCCCGCGAAAGGCAAAGGTCCCGAGTTCGAGTCTCGGTCCGGCACACAGTTTTAATCTGCCAGGAAGTTTCATATCAGTGCACACTCCGCTGCAGAGTGAAAATCTCATTCCTTACCGATGATGTTTCGTTGAATGGTGCGCACACTGACACTTGTTGATGGCCCAGCACTGAAATCTGCAGCAGTTTGCGGAAGGGTTGCACTTCTGTCACGTTGAACGATTCTCTTCAGTCATCGTTGGTCCCGTTCTTGCAGGATCTTTTTCCGGCCGCAGCGATATCGGAGACTTGAAGTTTTACCGGATTTCTGATATTCACGGTACACTTGTGAAATGGTGGTACGGGAAAATCCCCGTTTCATGGTTCGTGCGGCGACTATAGGACCACATTGACACATCTGCCATTGTAGCAGCAGTAACCGATCTAACAACTGCGCCAGTCACTTGTTGTCTTATATATGTGTTGCTGACCACAAAATAGTTCAAATGGCTCTGAGCACTATGGGGCATAACATCTGAGGTTATCAGTCCCCTAGAACTTAAAACTACATAAAACTAACTAACCTAAGGACATCACACACATCCATGCCCGAGGCAGGATTTGAACTTGCGACCGTAGCGGTCGCGCAGTTCTGGACTAAAGCACCTGGAACCGCTAGGTCACTGATGCCGGCTTGCCGACCACCTGTTTTCATACACTACGTGATCAAAAATTTCCGGACACCTCCAAAATCATACGTTTTTCGTATTAGGTGTATTGTGCTGCCACCTACTGCCAGGTGCTCCATATCAGCGACCTCAGTAGCCATTGGCAATCGTGAGAGAGCAGAATGGGGCTCTCCGGGGAACCCATGGGCTTCCAACGTGGTCATGTGATTGGGTGTCACTTGTGCTATACGTCTGTACGCGAGATTTCCACACTCCTATACACTCCTAGGTCCACTGTTTCCGATATGATAGTGAAGTGGAAACGTGAAGGGACATGTACAGCACAAAAGCGTACAGGCCGATTTCGTCTGTTGACTGACAGAGACCGCCGACTGTCGAAGAGGGACATAATGTGTAATAGGCAGACATCTATCCAGACCACACAGGAATGCCAAAGTGCATCAGGATCCTCTGCAAGTACTACGACAGTTAGGCGGGAGGTGAGAAAACTTGGATTTCATGGTCGAGCGGCTGTTCATAAGCCAGACAACACGCCAGTTAATGCCAAACGACGGCTCGCTTGGTGTAAGGAGAGTAAACATTGGACGATTGAACAGTGGAAAAACGTTGTGTGGAGTGATGAATCACGGTACACAATGTGGCGATCCGATGGCAGTGTGTGGGTATGGCGAATGCCCGATGAACTTCATCTACCAGCGTGTGTAGTGTCAACAGTAAAATTCGGAGGCAGTGATGTTATGGTAGGTTCATGTTTTTCATGGAGGGGGCTTGCACCCCTTGCTGTTTTACGTAGCGCTATCGCAGCACAGACCTACATTGATGTTTTTTAGCACCTTCTTGCTTCCCACTGTTGAAGAGCAGTTCGGGGACGGCGATTGCATCTTTCAACATGATCGAGCACCTCTTCATAGTGCACGATCTGTGGCAGAGTGGTTACACGACAATAACATCCCTGTAATGGACTGGCCTTCACAGAGTTCTGACCTGAAACCTGCAGAACACCTTTGGGATGTTTTGGAACGCCTACTTCGTGCTAGGCCTCACTGACCGACATCGACACCTCTCCTCAGTGTAGCATTTCTTGAAGAATGGGTTGCCATTCGCCAAGAAACCTACCAGCTTCCACTCACTGCGAGAGTGGAAGCTGTCATCCAGGCTAAGGGTGGGCTAACACCAGACTGAACTCCAGCATTAACGACGGAGGACGCCACGATCTCGTAAGTCATTTTTAGGCAGGTGTCCAGATACTTTTGATCACATAGTGTATATCTGTGTTTGAATACGCATGCCTATATCAGTTTCGTTTGCACTTCTGTATAAGGAAAGTGTGAGCGCGGTGAGGGTCTTCTGTAGTAATGTGTGAAGGCTATCAGGTCGATGTAATGTACGCTGTGTTATAAGGAAAGAAGGACACCGATATCTGAATCGGCATCAGCTCGACTTAAAGCTTGACAAATCAATTGCTGTGTAATTTGGACGCTGAAGACGAGTGTGTGGCTTTTCTCTTAGACATTTCTCCTGAAATCTGCTGATGCGGGGGAACTTCGCAGTGACAGAAGTGGCTGTGAAAATACTGAAACTACGCACTTTGCTGCGCTTTGTGGCCGCGCGGTTTAGGGCGCCTTGCCACAGTTCGCGCGGCTCCCCCCATCGGATGTTCGAGTCCTTCCCCGGGCTTGGGTGCGTGTGTTATTCTTATCGTAAGTTAGTTTAAGTTACATTAAGTAATGTGTAAGCCTAGGGACCGATCATCTTAGCTCTTTGGTCCCACAATTTTCCAAATTTCCACTACGCACTTCCTCTCTTTACGGCATATGTCTAATTGGGTATAACGAAAATATTTTTCCTACACTGAAATATACCAGACACTAGAGAAGGAGGTCTACCGTGCAGACACTGAGTGGTGTGAGTTCTCTAGTGACGTTAAAAGCATGTTTCTCATTCCTACGTCATGAAAGTGCGAACTACATGTTTATGCACAGTTCAGATTTACACCTATATTGAATAATAGATCACACAGTCCTCTAAATGTACACTTTTTGTCTCATTTTCTTCCTGGCTAAAATTTTCACTACTGTAAATGTGATTTGACTCTGCAGTAGTGATTAAAGTCCGCCTTCAATTTCAAAAGGTTTATTAGTGCATAACTGAACTATCAAATACAAATGCACGCACCTGTTACATACTAAGATGAGTTATTTGCAATGACGTTAGAATGAGTACAAGTTCTTTGCGAATATTTTAAAAAATGTTTTTAAACTGTTCTGTTAGCTGCCTTTAAATAATCAAACTGCAAATTAGCATCATAAACTCAAGAACCGAACGTAACGCCTTCTTTGGTCGGGGAGGTATCGCACGTCGTTAAGTGTATGATACTTTAGCGCTCTAAATGTGTGCGCTAAATGTGTATTTCATTTCCTTTTTAAAAGATCTAAATACTCACAAAAAGTTCTGAAGGCTGCAGGCTCTATTCACAAAGTCATGAACACACAAACAATTCTATCCGTCAGAATTCTCTTGAAACAGAATCGTGAAAGTCGTATACTTAAAATGTAAGTCGGTAAGCCAGCTGTAACAGTCTCCCAGACAGGTATTTTATTTCCCTCTTTATCACGCACAGACAAAACTAGTACGTCTTACGATCTTGTGGAAACGTTCTAAAGATGACAATCTGATAGCAGTTCTACGTCCTGTCTTGTCGTAAGCTCACCACAATTTTTCGTGAATATTTTTCTCTGTTCGGTGTCACCAGTTGAAAACAACTCAATGATAGAAGTATCGGAGATACAATAGCGGATTTTTCTCTCTTTGGTAGATCGGCTGTTAGATATCTACTGCCTGACTACCGTCCAACAGGTAATTAACAGAAGGACACATTATAGAATGCATTTCACATCCTCCAGTTTTATCTTAAGGTATTTTCTACAGTTTTCATTTTCAGTTTCTCGGCTCATGCCCACAGGAAACAAGAGCAGAATTCTGATCTTTATTAAGAGCTGAAAATTTATTGTTCTTCCTAAAAGCATCTGAAGACAATGAGCGAAAAGGCAAAGTGTAATATTCACAACGTCTTGGCACATCAGGGAAAAGACGTACAGTTATTTACAAAACGAAATTTCTTTGTAACAAGCTGAAAGAGACGTATGCTTCCTGGAATCGGGACCGAATTAAAATCTTAGCAACGGCTTGTTAATTTATAAACCTGTGACACCTTTCCTTTAAGTGTCATCCGCTAACGAAATAAAGTATGTTATAACTGTCGGTGTTGTGGGAGTGGAAACACATAAAAATGTTACTGTTGGTGTTCGCAGAAAGTGTACTTTTAACTGTAAATTAAAATATCTTTAAGACAAAATTTTAAATTAAAGTGAGAAAGAATGAAAAATAGAACATTTTTGTAACAGGTACGGAAATAATGTAACACTAATGTAAGAACTGTAAAAAGGACCAGACGATAAGCCCATAGAATTTGAAATGCATTCTGCGGTAATAAATTTTTCGTGTTTGACGAATTATTTTATTGAATATTTTAATTTATGTTTAAGAATGTTAAAATCTTTCTTCTCTGCATTCGTGGTAAGCGCACTTATCCCGAGGCGGATGGAGTACCAGTCCTCAGAGTTAGTTTGTCTCTCATTCCTACGTCACTCACAGTCGGAAACGTTGATTATTCGAGAGTGGGACTTAACAGTTTGATGTCAGGGAATTCGCAAGAACACTGCTTGCGGTACACAAAGAATGATCTCCTTGCGAATATTTACGCACATTGTTTCTGTGTAAATTCTCAAAGCTTTTCAAATTGGAACATGCAAAATGTTTAGTTCGATTTATCCGGTAAACAGATGTACTTCATGAACATTACGTGGGCAAGTTGAATAGCTGTCACAACATTTTGTTTGCGTAACTTCATTTGTAGACACTGCTGTCATCAACGTACAGTGGAACGAGCTTTTTTCCTTGTGCATTTTTGTAAATACTGTCAAAACAGATGAATTCTGAAAAATCGCCCATTTGGCAGGTTTTAATTAAAATGAATACCACAGCAACGAACTAATTAGACACCTCTCAGCTGGACTACTGTTAGTGTTCCAGTGTAATTAACATTCATGATGATGCTGTTTTCGTAATTACGTCAGTTCCATTACAAAACGGAATGAATGTGTTGACACTAGAGTAAATGACGGGAAAAACAGTGGCACATATGGCTCGTTACAATCACTGCAAACATACTCTAGAATAGTGAAGACCCACAAACGGATAACGTGGTTGCCGTACCTTATGCTAGCTAAACTGCAGTTTAAATATTTGACAGCCATCAAATTTTAAGTTTAGCGACGGCAAATTTCTCAGATTGAGATAAACCGCAAAAATTCTCCACACAATGTAAAAAGTGAAATAACAGAGGGTACCTCATGGAAGTAGTAGATGAACTGAACCAAAATGTGCATAAAGTAGAACGGAAGGTTGCTGCTATCGAATCTATTTGTAAATATGAAGGTTTCTGGAGTAAAGTTAATGCTGTAAGAGAAAACTGTGTGCAGCCTGAAAAGAATATATGTACTCGTATGTATGTGGTGGAAACTAATGTGGATCAGTTTATTAGGCAATTTAATGCAATAGCAAGAAATTTCCACTAATATACACTTCCTATTATAGAAAATAATCACAGCTTAGGCAGTAGTCATGTTGTAAATACCTATGCAGCTGAGTCATCTTAAGACGAATGTATTATAAGACAGTTTTTTAAGATTTGATCCTTCTCGTAATTTGCATCCAAACGAATTCTGGAACACTTTTGAAACTTTGTTCCCTACATTATATAGTGACCGACAAAGATCGCATTTATTATTTCAGTATTTTTGGGGGAAGCCAGGACAGCAGAACTGTATGACAGTCTAGAAAAAATTTTAAGGAAGCACTTTTCAGGAATACTGGTTTCGGCTTAAGCAGATGGAATTGAAATCTAGGTTGGAGAAAAGTATAATCTCAGAAAAGAAAGAGCAAAGCTTTCATAATCTCAATGATAATCAGATTCACAGTGTGGTTCCATTCTCAGATGACACGCAACTGTCTCTGTCTGTACCGAAATAGCAGGACCGAAAGGCACGTAGTTGTATCTTGCTACTTCCAAGAAAGACACAAGATTTTTAATATTTCCTCAAACCTGAAGTATTCAAGTAATGTAATCGTTTCAGTACACAGAAAGTGCATAGATCTTCAATCCGTTGCTCTGGCTGTGAGGCTTTAATGGAAGTACGATAAAACAGGCTAAGGCTCTTCTCGCCTAAATAGTGAGTTCGGTAATTTATCGGGATGTCATTTATTTTTATTATGAATATTTCTTCAGATAAAATAGCAATTTGAAAAGCAATGTTGCATAATCATGAGTACGGACACTCATAAAGTTACCAGTCACTCTTAGTAGCAAAAAATTCAACTGTCTACTTAAAATTGATGATGTTTCGGTTACATAAAGATAGCGCACTACTAATGAGTCCTCTAGAACTGATATGAATAAAATTTGAATATTAATCTAAGGATTATGAATAATCGAAAATAAGACATTCTGCGCGCAGACAACAAGAGAATTCAGCAGATGATCAGAAGACAAGTAGATTTAATTGGCGCAATTTCCCATGACTGCCGTAACGAGGTAGGTGCATTTGTCATTCTTGCATCACTGTACCTTATGACGTCACATATCTGCTTCTGTTCTTTGCGCAACTGAGGAATGGTATTTGGGGATGGCTGCAATGGCCAGAAATATTACAATTGTAACTGGGTTTGCCTTAAAATGGGTCACAAATTTGTCGTATTCGACCAAGAAATTACGATCAGAGCAAAATATTATGGGTGTAACTATGAACTAGAGAAATAAAGTCACTGCCTCTTCCACGGATAATGCTGGAAAATGTATTGTATGTAAAGGGTAGAAAAATTAATAAAGAAGGGCGAGCAGGAGAATTGCATTTTTGGGAAACAGGGAATTGTGACTAACAGACACGACATTAATGTCAATAGAATGAGTAAGTGTAGGGGGAGTTGACACTACGTTCCATCAAAGAAACAAATTAGTAGAGAGCGAGAAAGTGTTTATAGATCGCCATCAACAATAGGTCATAATGCAGGCCCACCTCCCAGGCAGCAATTGGGGGTACTAAGTAAAAGTACCGCAGGAACACAGAATCTCATTACATGTCGATTATTAACAACAAATCCTACGAAACAGGAAATTGGTGAATTTCACCTTCGTTGATTGTATAATGGATCAAGTCAAGCTGATATTAAACATGATAATTTGGTGGAGTGTACAATGGGGAAAATTTTGTAGAAAAAGATAAGGAGGAAATAGGTACTAAAGCTCTACCAACTTATAATTGTTAGAGCAGATATTAAACATAACACTGAATAAATTATTGTAAAGCTGAATACAATGAAAAGTATGTAAGAAAAGGTAAGAAAGGAATAGATACTAAACTTCTACAAGTTTATGGTCGTTCCAACAAGCATATACTCGTATGTGGACGATATGAGAGCCTTTGCCAGCAATGAAAAAAGCAGAATCTGATAATTGAATATGCCCTTTTTCAGATAGATGCTGACATGATAAAGGCAGTGGACGCTTGTTACTCAACATGTGTTACGTTAGTAAAAAAGTAGATATTTTCAAGGATTAGATGAATTATGTGAAATACCTGGGCGAACGAGTGTTGGCGACATTCGGCCTTCATGTAGAAGCGAGACGTATGTCCGTAGGGAGAAGAACAATGGTACGATAGAAACACCAGTAGCTACTTAATTTAGTAATCTGAAAAAGTTGCTCAAAATCGTCTTATCCAAAAGGTGGTATTTTAGACGATCATTTCGTTTCTGCGGCTAGGTTCTTTCAGCAGCTATCCGCTGGCATAAGAAAGTCTGAAATAGTAGCAGGTGGTTAAGTAGAAAAAATCTTTCTGAGACGTACTTGTTATCACACACTGCAGGGCATAAAACTCTGTTTAAGTGTGTGTACAGATCTGCTCTATCATTTTTGGAAATTTGTGGTAAGTTCCTGTGGAACCAAACTGCGGAGGCCATCGGTCCCTAGGCTTACACACTACTTAATCTAACTTAAACTAACTTACGCTAAGGACAACATGCACACCCGTGCCCGAGGGAGGACCCGAACCTCCGACGGGGGCAGCTGCGCGAATCGTGGCCAGGCGCCTCAGACCGCGCGGCTACCCCGCGGTGCGATCTACGATTTAATATAACTACAGTACGGCAGCAAGCCATCCGCGCAGAGGGTAAGATGCTGTTACGAATGTTTCTGTAATGATCTTCATCTTGATACGTCAACAAACATCATTTTGTCTCTAATAAAAGTTGTTTCCCAAGATGTGACATAGACATATCATCTCCCCCCCCCCCATAGACGTTGGGCGTAGACACTTTGAAACACCCTGTGTACTGCTCATAGATATGATGATAAAGATAAGCAACGCTCTTCTGGACAAAGACGGACCAGCAGAGCACGACCGACCACTGTGTTCTTCATCAGACAGTGGCATCATGAGTTTTGCTCACACAGCACGCAAAAACCCGTACTGTTGACTCATTAAGGATGTCTGGTTGGATGTATAAGGGGAGTGAAATGAATGAACCAGCTGGAGAAAAGGGAGTAAATTATTTATTATTTTAAAAGTAATCGCTGTAACTGTTAATATATTTATTCCACTGTGAAACGAAACGGTTACTGCCTCCATGGAAAAATGCTTGTTGTTGCCTGCGAAGCCTTGATTGTACCAAGGCTTGCACGTGTTCATTTGAAGCGTATGTCTTCCTTCAGCGCTCCAAAAATACGGAGATCGTGTGGGAAGAGATCAGGATTATATAGAGGATGTGTATGGGTATCCCAGTGAAACAACCTTGGCAACAAGTGGACGGGAATTTTGTTGGCAGGTCGTGTTGACTACGGTGCGGAAGTTTCTCTGGAAAGCCTGTAAACATCTTCCATATTTTTGGAGCCCTGAAGAAAGATATTCGTGGCCGTCGATTTGCTTCGGACGAAAAGATGCACCCCTGGGTGCAATCATGGTTCCGTAGGGAACTGCAAACGCCTTTCCATGAAGGAATTGACAGTCTTGTCTCACAGTGGGATAAATGAATTGACAATTATGGCGATTACTTTTGATCTGTCTCGTTTTCATTTCACTGTCTCTTATAAGAGGAAACTTGAAGGGCCTGATCTTGGCAAGTGATGTAAGTGCAAACATAAATAATTGTATGAAAGCTGTGGAATACAAACTGCGAAAAATGAATAACATCACTCAGGACCTGATACGTCAAGTAGATGGTGATATTTAAGTGCAAATTTGTCGTTATAACAAAGAAATACACTAGATAATTTCCAGTTGCTATTTTAATCCCAACAGAGCAAGATTTGTCGTGCAACGTGACAACAAGAAACGGCGCTCCGGATTTGCGGGCCGAGAGGCCGCTGAGTCAGCGGCGAACACTTGTTCCGGCGGTCGCAAACTGACGTGGGGCGTAAGGAGTGCAGCGATCAGCGAATCGATGCAAATTGGCTCAATAACAGAGTCGCAGGTCCCCCCTGCAGGGAGCCGAGGCCACGCGCTGCTACCTGCAGGAGCATTCAACTGGGTGATAGCGTCCGTAGGCTACACGAAGAAGTACTCGAGCTTCTAGCATCACATCGGCCTATTCGTAGATTGCACAGTAGCGCTTCCCGTAAGATCACGTTCGTTCAACAGAAACGCCTCTCAGTTTTGCTGCAATGAGTCTTTAACTTTTTCTCAATATGCTGCTTCACTGATGTTCACAACTGGCAATGCGCAAGTAGAATCCTTCGTTTGTTCGTAATTATTCTTCTAATTCCGCAAAACAGAAGAATGTCCACTGTTGTGCACGTTATACGAGTATAGACACGTGTGTTATATAGACACGTATGTTGACCGCGAAGCTGGTAAAGAAAATATGTTATTTATACCATTACATTGGTTCAAATGGCTCTGTGCACTATGGGACTTAAAAGATCATCAGTCCCCTAGAACTTAGAACGACTTAAACCTAACTAACCTAAGGACATCTCACACATCCATGCCCGTGGCAGGATTCGAACCTACGAACGTAGCGGTCGGGCGGTTCCAGACTGAAGCGCCTAGAACCGCTCGGCCACAACGGCCGGCACCATTACATTACCCTGAGTGTTTTACTAATAGTGACTGTAAACTTCCTGGCAGATTAAATCTGTGCGCCGGATAGGGACACGAGCCTGGGACCTCTGATATTCGCGAGCATGTGTTTTGTTTCATTGTTTTCTGTTTTATTTTTTTCTAATGGAACATTTTTCTACAGAAATCACTTTTCCTCTTCCATTGGTGAAACAACTGAGGAAATTCCCTTGAGGACTAAATATTTGAAAAAGTATTGCAATAGCAATACTTAAGGGAGTAATGTTCTCGAATGTTAAGGACAAATCATACTGTCATACACAAAGATGACGAAAGAAATGTAGATATAAAGTTCTTCAGTGATGACAGAAAGGTAGCAATGAGTAACCTAGACAAAGGACTTTAACGGAATTACCCTCGTTTTCCAAGCCCGACTCACAACCACCTCTAAGAGGTTTTCTTCTGCCAGTAACTCTCCTTCCACCTTAGAAAATTCAGATTAATATGCCAAGAAGTTTATAGCCAGCACACACTTCCACGCAGAATAAAAATTCTTCCTGTGCATAGTCAACAGTTTTACTGTCCTTTATCGTGGTAGATAACGCCCGCTTGTGTGGTTGGGTTCAACTTGTAGAAAACCAACCAGTAATCAGAAAAACTTCATTTGCTATATAGTATTTCCTCGACACGGTGAAGAGAGTTTGCGGTGTTAAGTTCCTCGTCGCCAAGCTTTATGCCAGTGTCGTTAAATCCCAACCATCTCCGCATTGTTTAATGGAGTGGGGGCGTGTGACACAGGTGAAAGTTATCCATCAGTCGGTTAGGATAATGAGTTCAGTGATCCTATTGGTGCTAATTGAGAGGCGTAAGCTGTGAGAAAGCACGGGTTTCTCTCTCTCTCTCTCTTTTTTCTCTCTCTCTCTCTCTCTCTCTCTCTCTCTCTCCCGCCCTCTCTCATCGTCATCACCATCAACACAAACACGGCGCTATATACATATGTACTCATCGCAGTCACCTACTCGAGATGGTTACACTGAATCCAGCTGACATTTAAGCTACCCTATCGACATCAATTAGAAATGTGTGCAACAGCCCATATTCTCTATAGTAAATGAAATATGTAGCATTTTATCACTTGATATATGTGTCGTAGTATCTGCACTTCCAGTCTGAGTAGGTCTTCTGTCTGATTGCTATCAGAAACCTTCGGCCCAAAGCGATCTTTCTCTTCCAGTGATTTATAAATGGAAGGTGGAAGTTTCCTATAGTGAATAGTCACGCAGACATATCAGTGCACAAAACTGCTCGGTAACTCACCTTACGGTGTGAGGCAGAGGGTAACAACATCCCTTTCCCCCATTTACAAATGGTGCGCGAGGGGAGCGAGTGTTCGTAAGACTCCTCATGAGATCTGGTTGGTTGGTTGATTGGGGTTTATAGGAATAAACATAAATGTCTTCGGTTCCTCGATCGAAGGATATTTCATCAAGCATTAGTCACGTTTATGAAGTGCATGTTGCGATGTTGAAAGTATGTAGGAGCGGCAAGACTGAGGCATTAGAGGCAATACTGATGCCAGATCTGAGAAATAATTGATGGAAAAGTATGTTAATCAGGCCGGTATGGAGGCCAGAGCAGCCGAGGGTTCTTCCTGGGCTCATACAATGGCAAGAAAAGTCCTACCCCGCATCTGACCACCACCAGTGCAGTCAAGGGCGAAGACAGTTGCAGAACCACGAATGTCTTGAAGTCGGCAGATGCACGACAGTAAAAGTAAGAAGGTTAAAAATGAAGTAGACACCAGTAGGCTCGTCAGTAATGAAAACATGAGGAGAGAAATGGGTAAGGCCGCAGTGGGCGTCCCCAGGGGCTCTGCGTGCGATAAGAGTCGCCCAATGCACAAAGATCCCACCCCTGTACCAATCTAGTCAATGCATTTAAGAGCACGCACTATTCAAGACTGCTACCGCAAATACAGAAAATAGGATGCGGAAAAAGGAGACAAATAGCATCTAAATGCAATTAAAAGAGATTAAGAGAGGGATGAAAGATAAGCTGCTCAAGGAAGTAGGGTCGGGGATCTCCCAGACCCAGAAAGCACCAGGATACGCCACAGTACCAACCAGTCCGCCCCTGCTTCGAAGGTAGTTTAAAAACCTTATAACTGAAAATAAAAACCACATTCACGGAGAAAGTGGAGAACCAGTTCACCCGTCCACGAAATGTCTGCCAATATTTGTGGCAAAGAATTAGGAAGACCACGTTTAACATGGTGAGCGTGCCACCAGTATACGAGCTAATGTCTGTAAGGCTCTACAGCTGAGATGTTGGGGTTGCTCGTTATGTAAAATAAAACCGTGGATTAGCCAGGTATGATCAATAAAGGGACGACATAGAACAATGAATTCCTTCCAGAAGGAATCAAGGGAAGAGAACAATGGAGGATTAGTCTCCTTGATAC
Source organism: Schistocerca nitens (assembly GCF_023898315.1). Taxonomy (NCBI): domain Eukaryota; kingdom Metazoa; phylum Arthropoda; class Insecta; order Orthoptera; family Acrididae; genus Schistocerca; species Schistocerca nitens. The sequence goes on from NC_064618.1 coordinate 662,852,560, forward strand.
TGCGAAGTTCATTAGAGGGGACAGGAGCCACCCACGTGTACTTTCATCTCTAAATGAGCAGAAGTCTTATTTGCACCTGCAAATCTGCACCTGTGATCGGCAAAGCGAACGGGGACAGAGTGATCGCTCCTCTAAGCAAATGGTCAGTCAGTTCATTCCCTGGAATACTCACATGAGTTTGGACTCAGAGAATGAGAACCGAACAGGCATTATGACAAAGTTAAATGAGAAGGTCATGAATCAGAGACCACAGAGTGCCAAGAGGAACATCAGTCAGTGCCCTGAAGACTGCCCCTTCAGTCACTACGTATTAGACTAATTCAAGGGAGGTCAATTTAATAATGTGGAGGCTCTGTTACGAGCTATCAGCTTTGTTGTAAAACACTACGTATTGCTGGCAACGAATGGTGTTCCTGAGAGGCAGTGTATGTAAAAGCATATCGGTTTTGTCTACGCTTTTAGAACGATCAGTGAAGATGGTAAAACACTGCTACTCCTGTAGAACTGGATGTGACAGACGCTAAAAGTTCACGGAATGACTGAGAATTTCGGATCTTCAAACAGATTAATGGTTGGGTACCAGACATGGGGGGTTGCACGAGGAAACAGGTGAAGTGCATTCCAGGGAAGAAAGGCAAAGGTCACAGCAGAGGGCTCCAAGGCGCATTCCAGCTGGTAATCCCGCCTGAGAGCAGGTATCAGGAGGTCGATGCCCCTCGTATGCAAAAGGAATGGGATACGTTGAATGATCAGGGAACTGTCAAATGTCGACTGTATAGGAGAGCAATAGGTACTGAAGTCGGAACTGAAGAGGTAATATCCCCACTTTGGCACGGAGACTGTCTATGGGACTAGTCTGGAAGGAGCTAATGGCTAGACGAACTCCACGATGAGGGACTGGGTACAACAATTTCAGAGCCAAAGGCGCCATTAGAGCCACAAACCTGCCAACCATAGCCCAAGTAGTTGAATGAGACCAGACCCCAGTAAATAAGGAGAAGAGTAGCAAGACCGGTAACCCAATCAGTGTGGATAAGTAAGCAGAGAGCATTATTCTTCCGCGTGCAGCTAGTCGTAAGTTTACGAAGATCGGACAATCGAGTCAGAGCTTTGCCAAAAGGAGGACGAAAAAACGGGACTGAGCAAGAACTTTCAATCGCTGGGTAACCAAGTACAGTTCTGGGTCAGGATGGGCCATGGTATGGTGACAGAAATACATGACCCGCGTTTTGGGAGGAGAGAACTGAAAACCAAGGAAAGGTTCAACACCGAGGCCCATTGGTTGGAATCTTGGATCTGGTGTTCAGCTGAGACAACTGAGTGGAGGCATACCAAATGCAATAGTGGTCGACATACAGCACAGGCGTGAACAGCACATGGACAGAATTCATTTACTCATATGCCTTACGTAGGTCTAAAAAGACTGTAATGAGGTGGCGTCCACAAAAGGCCTGCCACGCTACTGTTCCCAGCCGTACCTAGTGATTGGTTGTAGATCGTCCCTCCCAGAAAAACTAATAGGGGGACAAAAGATCTATCGGCTCGAGAACCCAGTGAGCAACAAGCCTTTCAAGCGGTTTGCAAAGCACGTTAATGAAGATAACCTGTCGGTAGTTGCCGAGAGACGCCGGGGTTTTGCCTCGCTTAAAGGTTGGGATGACGATACTACCTCGCCGCTGCGAAGGGAAGACAACTTCGAGTCAAATGCAACTGAGGATTCTGAGAATATGTAGCCGTTGAGTAACATTCAGATGCTGGATCATCTGACCATGAATTCAGTTCCCAGACACCAAAATGTTCATTACATGATTCGGCTTGGTGGTGGGGTGAAACGTAGGGAGAAGTCTTCAACTTGTCGGTTCTGCACTAGAAAGGCAGCTGGATAAGAAGAGAACGCCGTTGCTGTGGCAGAGTGGTTGGCAAGATATTCAGCAATAGCCAATGAATCGGTACAAAGACCATCTTGAAGGATGTCATTTGAAATGCTGCAGATCTCTACTGCGATCCTGATCAGCTACTGCAATGTATTGGGTCCACCATGACACTGATCGGCGGTGGAAGAGTACCTGTAAAAATGGGAAAATGTGTTCATATGGCTTGGGTGATTGCGCGAGAGACGTCTTGTACAACCTTGCATCCTCGTCAAAGCAATCTGACAGAGAGGGGTGAAGGTAACAGCAAAGGTACGCAGCTGCCAGTGGGCTCTCCGAAGTACCAAGTGCGCTAGTTGGTATGTATGTTGATAGTAAGGAAGCGAAAGGATCATTGGAAAGTGGTCACTGCCACAAAAGAAAAAAAACAAAAAAGTTTCAAATGGCTCTGAGCACTATGGGACTTAACATCTGTGGTCATCAGCCCCCTATAACTTAGAACTACTTAAACCTAACTAACCTAAGGACATCACACACATCCATGCCCGAGGCAGGATTCGAACCTGTGACCGTAGCGGTCACGCGGTTCCAGACTGAAGCGCCTAGAACCGCACGGCCACACCGGCCGGCTCACTGCCACAAAGATCGTCATGTAGTGACCAATGCTGTGAAGCCACGAGAGTGGGCCGCACTGAAGTGGGTAGGAATACCATGATGAGGGGAGATAGGTCAGTAAGAAGCTGGACAGGTAGAAAACCACTACCATACGAAATAGTATTCCCCCACAGCTTGTGGTCCGCATTGAAATCCCTAAGCAAGAGAAAAGGGACGGAAATTTGTTGGGTTAAAATGATCAACTCAAGGTAAGTAAGTGGCCTACCTGGAGGTATATGTAAACGTACAAATGGTGATCACTGAGGTCGCTTGCACTCGCACTGCTGTCGCTTCCAACGTGGTGTGAAGGGGAACCCACTCACTGACCACATCTTTTTGAACCAACGCACAGAACAATACAGATACCTTCTCAGGGCTGACACAGTTCTGATAGAACGCACAATAACCACGGAGCGTTGGGGGATGTTTATCCATGAAGTGCATTTCTTATAGAGTAACGAGAATTTCAGAAGAATAGGAAATCAGATATTGTATTTCCGGTAGGTGACGGTCTTATCTATTACAGTTTCACTAACTGATCACGTTATGGGTGTCCAGGTCAGGTGTGAAGTAGCTAGGAGTGCTGGTCACGCCCCAGGATCATTGCTTGTAACTGATGACAGTGGCACCACATCAGTGGGCATTAGTTTAGAATCCGACAGCGAGGTGAGGTCTGACGACTCTGGGGTCCCTGGGGTAGCCTTGTCCAGATCTTTTTTCTTCTTCTACTCCTTAGCAGGCTTTGGTGGCCGGGACTATTACCTACAGGTGGCGAACGTGTGGACGATGAACAGTGGGCATCCCAAAAACACATAGGTCGCGGATCCTTCAGTCACTGGCTCTGATCTGAGGGTTTCTAGTGAGAGGGGTTCCAAAAGGGAGCCCAATTACTGGTGGACTCCGTAGGAGTGGGAAGTGATTCCTGATCTTGGTGCCATGGGAGCCACAAGAGAGAATGGCAGCGGAAGAACTGGTTTCGAGAAGAATTGAGGTAATAGCGGTGACTGCTGTGACTTTCGATAATTGGACGTCATATGAACAGGATATAACCGTTCATATTTACAAGCTTCAGTATACGACAGACAGTGTATAGATTTGTATTCCTGTATTTTCTTTTCTTTCTTGAAAACCGGCGAAACAAGTGAATGTGGAGGATGGGTGTTCTGCGCAACTGACACACACAAATGGCTGTTCACAAGACTACGTTCGTGTGTAAGTAGGCGGTTTAGGTTTTTATATTGGTAACGCCACGTAGCGCTCTGTATGAAAATCACTGGCTGTGCTGTGTGCAGTCTGTGGGTGGTTAGCTTTGTTGTAATATTCGCTATTGTAGTGTTGGGCAGTTGGCTGTTAACAGCGCGCAGCGTTGCGCAGTTGGAGGTGAGCCGCCAGCAGTGGTGGATGTGGGGAGAGAAATGGCGGAGTTTTGAGAGCGGATGATTTGGACGTGTGTCCATCAGACACAGTAAATTTGTCAGACTGGATGTCATGAACTGATATATATATTATGACTTTTGAACACTATTAAGGTAAATACATTGTTGGTTCTCTATCAAAATCTTTCTTTTGCTAAGTATGCCTATCAGTAGTTAGTGCCTTCAGTAGTTAGAATCTTTTTATTTAGCTGGCAGTAATTGCGCTCGCTGTATTGCAGTAGTTCGAGTAACGAAGATTTCTGTGAGGTAAGTGATTTGTGAATGGTATAGGTTATTGTTAGTCAGGGCCATTCTTTCGTCGGGATTATTGAAAGTCAGATTGCGTTGCGCTAAAATACTGTGTGTCAGTTTAGTGTTGATCAGAATAGATAAAAAGCGAAATGTCTGAGTACGTTCAGTTTTGCTCAGCTGTTTGAAAATCAAATAGCGTAAGAGTTTTATCAGCACAGTAATTCATAAATTTTTCTAAGGGGACGTTTCACGTGGAGTGATTAAAATTACCACATTTTGGTCCTCCATGCAGTGGGATGACGTTAGGCCAAAGAACGAGCAACAAAAGCACAGTATGACTGGTGGAACACAATATTTCACGTCTCGCCTGTACATCGTGAATTTAACACTTTCCTTGAGGACATTCCCATCAAGGCTAAGATCTATTATCCTTCAGACTTTTTGGACCTGTCAGACAAATTTATACGTCGTGTTCAAGATTAGCTCGTAGCTCCTCGACTATGTGAATGGTGCGATTTCGGTGGAAGACGATTTCCTGGACCATATTCGAAGTTTTGTGTGGGGAATGGTCATTGCTATGTCTATTAGGCACTCACCTGCCTGAAGAGCTGTAGATTGAGCAGCAGAAGAGGCTTTTGTCAACAGTAGTCCATTACGTATTTTTCCTAGGACTTCTCCAAATGTAGCTTCAATGTGCTCCACAAAAACAACGGCTTTGTCATAGTAGAAGTATCCCCATCAGTTCGAGAACATAGTAAGTATTGAAGAAGGACATCCACTCCTTGGCATGCGTGGACAGCTAGCAAATCAGGCTCAGCACAGCTCAGGAGGGCTACGTACGAAAAGGTACTTGACGACCTCACTACGGTAGTTTCCCTATCACATTGGCCTTTAAGCACAAATAAGAGCCTACACAGGTGTTGTAGGCATATGATGTTTAACGTTTCAAGCAGTAGGCGCTATTTTAGGTGTTTTTCCCCAGTCGGTCCACACTACAGAAAAATTTGGAAAATGAAGCTCAGACCTAGAAGAGGACCACAGAACTTCAGCCAAACGATCTACATCTACATCTATATACATACTCCGCAAGCCACCTGACGGTGTGTCGCGGAGGGTACTTTGAGTACCTCTATCGGTTCTCCCTTCTATTCCAGTCTCGTATTGTTCGTGGAAAGAAAGATTGTCGGTATGCCTCTGTGTGGGCTCTAATCTCTCTGACTTTATCCTCATGGTCTCTTCGCGAGAGCTACTGAGCGTCTCTCCTGCAGAGTCTTCCACTGGAGTTTATCTATCATCTCCGTAACGCTTTCGCGGTTACTAAATGATCCTGTAACGAAGCACGCTGCTCTCCGTTGGGTCTTCTCTACCTCTTCTATCAACCCTATCTGGTACGGATCCCACATTGCTGAGCAATATTAAAGCAGTGGGTGAACCAGAGTACTGTAACCTACTTCCTTTGTTTTCGGATTGATTGCATTTCCTTAGGATTCTTCCAATGAATCTCAGTCTGGCATCTGCTTTACCGACGATCAACTTTATATGATCATTCCATTTTAAAGCACTCCTAATGCCTACTCCCAGATAATTTATGGAATGAACTGCTTCCAGTTGCTGACCTGCTATATTGTAGCTAAATGCTAATGGATCTTTCTTTCTATGTATTCACTGCACATTACACTTGTCTACATTGAGATTCAATTGCCATTCCCTGCGCCATGCGTCAATTCGTTGCAGATCCTCCTGCATTTCAGTACAATTTTCCATTGTTACAACCTCTCGATATACTACAGCATCATCTGCAAAAAGCCTCAGTGAACTTCCGATGTTATCCACAAGGCCATTTATGTATATTGTGGATAGCAACGGTCCTACGACACTCCCTTGCGGCACACCTGAAATCACTCTTACTTCAGAAGACTTCTCTCCATTGAGAATGACATGCTGCGTGGTGAATGACAGAACATTCCAAGAAAGGAAGGCTGTATCTATGGAATAGCTTGGTCGACGTCAAGACTGACACTATGAGAAAGACAGCACAAGAAGGGATAGTCAGAGAAGAGCGATTACAGCACAGGAAACGAAGGAGCTGCTTCAATAGCTTGGAGCCACATGTTCGCCAAGCGCGTACGCACGAATGAGTCGTCAGCCTCTTGAAGGGCTGGTGAGCTCTCTCGATGTGGTCATTTCACGAGATTTACATAGAAACACATATTTCCAGACTATGCCTAGAATGTACGCTCTCCGAAATTTAATAGTAAATTTATATGTGTTGCACATATCCCTTTCTTTTGCCGACTGCCATTGAAATTGGAAGAGCTTATCAATAACGTTCTCGCTCTTACGATACAGACCCATGACGAAACGTGTCTGTTGTGAAATTTTCATAATCTCTTCTATTGATCCTACCTCGTAAGGGTCCCAGACTGATAGAAACTGTTTAAGAGACGATCGAACAAGTATTTTAGAAGCCACTTCTTTTGGATGAACTAAACTGGGATACCTCCAGTGAATTTAAGCTTGGTATCTACTCTTCAAACAAATCTAGTTTACTGCTCTGGAGTGTCGGTGATTTACGCTGTACAGTGCAGTGTCGTTCAGGAACAGACTCTGCTACGACCTACAGCTGTATGAAATAGAAGTAATGTATTCGCAATCCCAGCACCAATCTTATATTCTGTTAAGGTCATTCTGCATCTCGCTAGCACCATTTCAGTCTTTCACTAGATAACTGCCTCTTTGTAGAACAGCCTAACGGAGATACCAATATTTTCCACTAGATTATTTTTATGTACTGTAACGTAACGATCATATAACGCTCTTGGGAGTATTCCCGTAATTACTCGATACTTTTACGTCTGCCGATTTCGCTGGATTAAGAAAGAAGTGTTTAAAGTTTTTTCTGCTAAGGAGGCCTGATTCATGCAAGTGAGGTACGAAACACTGCAAGCTCATATTTTGTTCACTAGCCGACAGCGCAGATCTTTATTGCGTGTAGTTAATGAAAATGGCATTGATCTATTTGACGAACAAAGCGACCTGAGATTCGAAACACCTCTGTTTCTGAAACCATGTTGATTCGTACAGAGAAAATCTTTCTTCCACAAAAAGGTCATACTAGGCATGTATAAAACTTGTTCGATAATTCTGCAACAGATGGCCGTTAGTGATACAGGGGCATGATAGTGTGCCTCTCTCTGATGGGTCTTCAGGACATCGGAAATGACCTACTTCTTTGCTTCTCACCTGGTGCCCTTCATTACGCCAACGACCTGCTGTAGACTGCCGCTAGAAGGTGTACGAGATATTTCGTATGACCTGCGTATAATCGTATATGTACAGCAGCGGATCCAGGTGCCTTTACATAGTCGAGTGATTTTAGTTGCTTATTCTCAATTCGATATTCGTCTGATGATTGGAACGACGAACCGTGTTACGAGTTCACGCAATGAAACCATTTTTGGAGACCGAATTAAGTGTTTTAATATTTTGACAGATGGTTGCCAAATAAAATAAGGTCGGAAATTTGACGGTTGAAAGGTGTTTAATTTAACATCCTCTATCGAGCAGCGTCCCGAAACTATCTCTAAAAAGATGGACATACAGAGATTCGTCGTCTTCCGTTTCGGTGCCAGCATTGTCATTGAGAGACTGACTAAATAATTTTGATATGTTGAATCCTGAAATCGCGAATAATTAGACTGTTTGGATTTCTAATGGAGATATTTTTCGTAAATTCTTTATCAAAAGCTGTACTACTTTAGCTGCAGAGGCTTGCTCTATGTTATGACAATTCCACGTATTATAATCTTACCTTATTTGTTTTTCAGTGCAGTTAATGAAAACTTTTTCTTTGTGCAGCAATAATACTACAGCTTCACTTTCAAACAAAAATGAAATATGTACAGGGTATACCAAAAGTCCGTTAACATTTGAAAATTCAATACTTCACGGAATGATGTAGGCGGAAAGATAAGAAGTGACACAAATCCTTGAAATGACATGGGATTTTACTGAAAATAAAAAAAAGTTCTTAAAATGACCAGCAGATGGCATTTCATATAGCAAAAGAGCAAAGTTTAGCATAACAATTAATTTTTAGCATTTACCAGACACTCAACAAGTCAGCCGTCATCCATCAACAGACTTGTAATCGTTCACCTGGTTGGCAGTGCATCCAGACACAGCAATGTATATGGTGTAACAAAAAATGTGATTCATACAACCAGACCAGACAACACAATTCTATTGATTCGTTCTTCAGTCTCGATGAATCAGTGGCCACGGCAATTGTAACTTACGAAGTAGTTGGGTCAGCATGGGAATAAATAGGGTCGTCTGCCGCGGAGTCCCATATCAAACAATGTGCACTGAATGGTGTGCACCAGAACACTTGAGCATGGGTCAGCAATGTACGGATCTCCCACTAACAGCCACCTATCCTGCCTTAGAGGATGGGCCAACTTCCAGTCCACGTCAGTAGTGGAACAAAGCCAGTACAAGGACAAATTATTTATTAAAAATGGCAACTGGGTTTCCCCATCCCCTATGATGTCACACTCACTCCACCCCCTGGAAATGGCAGGAAATTATGAGTGGAGCTAAGGCAATTGGGTACCTCCACTAACCTGACTCCCCCATCCCTACCCAACTCCTACGACATCACCCACCCTCACCCCTGGAAATGGCGAGAAATGGTGTCTAAGTCCAGTTGCCATAGAGGAAGACTACATTAGGGTAATTTGATTTGTTTTTGGTAGGAAACTGAAGAAAGATCGCTCCTAATTACATGCAAACAGCTAAAATCGCAATATGACTCAGAATTGACCATCACACAACTGGTGTTATCCTGCTGGAAAAAGACTCACAATACTACTCAAAATAAATAGTAACTCTACATAGGATGTTCCCTTCACTTACAAGTTCAAATAAATCTCTCTGCTCCACATCTGAATTGTCAGGAAAAACACTCGTTCTAAAATAATAACTGAAGCAACCCCCTAAGTTGGTATAATCTAAAAAAAAAAAGAAAAAGAAAAAAAACTCTGCACAAAGAGAAACAACACTTCATCTGTGAATTGCAGCTGTGGGACATAAAAAAGACAAAAGGCTTTTTAAATTTTCAGGTACTAATGTAATGGAGGTTGAAATCTGCTACTGCATTTAATACACAGTCTGGCGCGAAGTCCTAGGCTGCCGTGTGCTGGCACATCGTATAGGGGTGATGGTGTGGCTCGCTCGGTGTTCTGTCAGCGACTGCGAGGTGTGGTGGAGCCGCTGTGCACGCCATTGGCGGGACTAAAGCTGTAGCTCGCACGGTGCTCCAGCATGCGGAGTACTGTTATGATTTCAAAAGAGTGACGTGATCGATTCTGCAGGATCCAAACACAAATATGCACTCGGTCTCAAGTGTATACACGGTCTGTACCAAAAGTTCCCGGGATGATTTTTGGTAGTTGTCACGCTGATTGGCTGGGTGGAGCTTCCAGTGGAGAAGTTGGTAGGGATCTAAGTTTCGAAATGGGACTGGTGTCAGTCAGCTGGAGGCAGTTGTTGAAGCAGGTTCATACTCAACGCAGACGTATCTACTGGATCCTCATCGAGAAAAAAGTGGACTACTTTCGAAGTAGCCTTATACAATTACGTTTTGGTGAAACTAGGGAGAAACGAAGCAGAGATGCTCGAAATGCTTCGGAAAGCATACGACGATGGGACGATGAAACAAAGCCAGACTTTCATGTGGCACAAAAGGTTCTGGGAAGCTTGGGAGTCAATCAATGACGACTTCCGTTCTGGACGCCCTTCGACATCACAAATGGAGGACTCGATGAGAAAGTGCCTCAAGTTCTGGACAAGGGCCTATAAGTAAGTGTTCAGATGATTGCAATGGAGTGTGGAATAGCGAAAACAATCGTTTACCTCATTTTAACTAAGGATCTTCAAATGACAAAAGTCTACCCGAAAATTGTGCCGAAAGTCCTGACGAATGAGATGAAAGAGTAGTGTTTGTGTCAGGAACTCCATGAGCACTACAAAACAGACCAAGAATTTTTGGACAGAGTGATCTCAGGGGACGAGACGTGGATTTCTGAGTCTGATCGCGAAACAAAACGTCAGAGCGGCAAGTGACACACCAAGGAGTCTCCTCGCCCGAAAAAAGCAAGGATGAGCAAATCGCGAATCAAGGCAATGCTCATTGTGTTTTTTGTCACAAATGGTGTGGTTCACAGAATATTCGTGCCACAAGGACAGACAGTCAACAAAAAGTTTTACTGTGATGTGCTCAAACAATTGCCGGCCGCTGTGACTGAGCGGTTCTAGGCGCTTCAGTCCGGAACCGCGCTGCTGCTACGGTCTCAGGTTCGAATCCTACCTCGGGCATGGATGTGTGTGATGAACTTAGGTTAGTTATGGTTAAGTAGTTCTCAGACTAGGGGACTGATGACCTCAGATCTTAAGTACCATAGTGCTTAGAGCCTTTTGAACCATTTTTGCTCAAACAGTTGCGCAATAGGGTCTGAGGAGGAGGAGGAGGAGGAGATTAGTGTTTAACGTCCCGTCGACAACGAGGTCATTAGAGACGGAGCGCAAGCTCGGGTGAGGGAAGGGTGGGGAAGGAAATCAGCCGTGCCCTTTCAAAGGAACCATCCCGGCATTTGCCTGAAGCGATTTAGGGAAATCACGGAAAACCTAAATCAGGATGGCCGGAGACGGGATTGAATCGTCGTCCTCCGGAAGGCGAGTCCAGTTTGTAACCACTGCGCCACCTCGCTCGGTAATAGGGTCTGAAATGTTCGAAAAGAGAACTGCAACAATTATACCTTGAACCGTGACAAAGCGTCAAACTACACCATGCTCATTGTCTCCGTGTTTCTGGCCAAAATAAGTGTGTAAATACTGACCCAACCGCCATACAGCCCCAATCTAGCACCAGAGGACCTATTTTTGTTCCCAAGGATCTCGGTATGGGATGCTGGAGGCAGTAAAAGCAGATTCAACCACCGCACTGAAGGAGATTCCCATTGACGACTTCCAAGGCTTTATCAGTGACTGGCGCCTTCAATGACGCGCGCCTTCAGTGACTGGGTGAAGCATTTTCAATGTGTATCGAAGCAGGGGGAGAATAGTTCGGAAAGTTGTCAACAGACTGTAATCTGATACTGAGTAAATGATTTTAAAAAATTCATTCTTTTAACATGCCCTTCAGATGGACAAGAGCAAACAGAAACTATCACCGGTCCAGAACAATTGTATACTTTCGCCACACCTGTGTGTGTGTGTATGTGATATGGTATGTGGCCAGCAGTCCTCTCTGTTCATAAGTTACGGGCTCTGTCGATAATTTTCCTGAGGTACAGCTCTCTAAGCTCCCCCCCCCCCCCCCCCCCCCCCCTGTCAAAACTTTCAGCAGCAGCCTCCAACAATACGGCTATTTCCAGATCATTTTGCAGTTGATGCTAAAGCATTCTCAGCACCTGGAGCTAAGAGAGAGAGGTAATATCAGTTGAAACCAAACAGGTCCTTGTAAACACCTCAAGAATCGTTAAGCGTTCTGGCTTCAAAGAAGCTCCTGAATGCTTAGTGGAAATGCTTTCTGCAAACCAACACCTGCTGGCCTTGTGAACAACAGCAAAATATCTGTCTGCTGGCTGCCCCGTATTCGTAACGACTGAGCAAACACGTTTTCACATAGTTAAAGTATCGTGAAAATCCCGTACAGCAGTAAGTCGTAGGCTGTTTTTACTCTAAGTATGATCTCACCTACTAAAAAAATTGTTCTTGTATGTTACGTCCCGCAGCGTAAAACACTTGATTACTGCTAAAACTCACGAATAATATCTGTGGCCACCACTGTTCTCTGCCATGAAGCCCAAAGTGCACGTTGGCTGATAGGAACACTCACATTTTTATTTCAAAAAATCCTTGCACGGGGAGAGTTCCCTATTCTGTGATCGCAAAGTTTATGATCTCCACCGTTAGGCCATGTGCTTCCAAAGACAACGAAATCTGCGCCACAGTCCTAGAAGTTGGAAAACTGTGGAAAAAAAACAAAGTGTAATAACCACAACGCACCGTCCTGCTAGGCAGAAAAAAACACCCCCGTGGTAATAATAATCACGAAACAAATCTCACTATCCAGGAGACGCTTCGAATACTGTGTCCCAACGCCGTGCGTACTTTTATGAAATGGAAGGGAACTGCTGTACACTGAGCGAGTGGTTGTTGACGCTGTCCACTGCTGGATGGGGTGCCTTGTAACGAACCATGAGTCCAATACAAAGACCTGCTGGATGGTGACGAGAGAGAGAGAGAGAGAAAGAGAGAGAGAGACTTGTCTCACTCAGACAGACAAGTGCGACGTCACGGATAACAACACCTTCAGTAGAACGAGGGATTTCTGGAACTTTTTGGTCAAAGTCTCACAGATTCTTGAAAATACCCCTTCTGAACTTCCCATTAACTGCTATTCCTGATTGGGCGTCCATTCAAAATGAGGTCCTTTGACTGACTGCCTGGTGAACGTGGTGAGTCTACATAAGCCCCAACCCAACTGTCTCATCTACAATACATTCTGCTCCTGTCCACTCTGGTAGCTATAGGTATTTGTCTGTTTTGTCTTTCTGTGCATGTGTGTCTTTAAAAATGAAATGCAGCAGCTACAACACCAACAATAACAACAAGCGCCGAAGATTTGTAAAACAGGAACTATTACATTAGTAAATAATTTTTTCATAGATCTGTGGTTATGATACGGAAATCGGAAAAATTCCGCGTATTAAATTCTATAGTGAATTTCTCACCATTAATTCTGTTTCTTTTCGGTAATTACAGCACAGCTCCAGGATTTTATTCTGGAATGTGAGAAGAGACAGGAAGACGAGGAGGCTAGACAATGGCAGATCCTTGGCCTGTTTCTCTTGAGGTCCGGCCTGCTGCGGAAAACTCAAAGCCAAGACTGTCTAGGAGGTATAAAAACAAAAACAAAACAAAATCCGTAATTTGTTCTCGTAGTAGTAGCAGCAGTAGTAGCTGTGTTTTGACTTTCAAAATTACATTTCATGCTTGCTCTTGTTACAGCTTACATGTCAGGAAAGCAGGCTGAGCTGGAGGCAAGACTGGAGGCTGTAAAAAAACAACAGCAACAGTAACATGCTGTGGAACAGCCTCCGACAGACAATACTCAGCAGCAACAGTCGAGTAAGTATGAAAAAAATCTCTGTAGAGCTGTTTAATCTCCTGTATGTGTGTAATTAAACGTACAAAAAAATTTATATTTCGTTTTGTTTCAGCACCCATTCTAGAGGCGCTTGATTTATTACACAGGTAGCTATAAACTGTTCACCAGCAACAACAGGTGCTGGAACAGTCTCCAGCAGACAATGAGACTTCGGACCAGCCTTGTACACTACTGGCCGTTAAAATTGCTACACCACGAAGATGACGTGCTACAGACGCGAAATTTAACCGACAGGAAGAAGATGCTGTGATATGCAAATGATTAGCTTTTCAGAGCATTCACACAAGGTTGGCGCCGGTGGCGACACCTACAACGTGCTGACATGAGCAAAGTTTCCAACCGATAATACAGAACGCCGTGTTGGATCCCAACGGCCTCGTATCACTAGCAATCGAGATGACAGGCATCTTATCCGCATGGCTATAACGGGTCGTGCAGCCACGTCTCGATCCCTGAGCCAACAGATGGGGACGTTTGCAAGACAACAACCATCTGCACGAACAGTTCGACGACGTTTGCAGCAGCATGGACTATCAGCTCGGAGACCATGGCTGCGGTTACCGTTGACGCTGCATCATAGACCGGAGCACCTGCGATGGTGTACTCAACGACGAAGCTGGGTGTACGAATGGCAAAACGTCATTTTTTCGGTTGAATCCAGGTTCTGTTTACAGCATCATGATGGTCGCATCCGCGTTTGGCGACATCGCGCTGAACGCACATTGGAAGCGTGTATTCATTGTCTCCATACTGGCTTATCACCCGGCGTGATGGTATGGTGTGCCATTGGTTACACGTCTCGGTCACTTCTTGTTCGCATTGACGGCACTTTGAACAGTGGACGCTACATTTCAGACGTGTTACGACCCGTGGCTCTACCCTTCATTTGATCCCTGCGAAACCGTACATTTCAGCAGGATAATGCACGACCGCATGTTGCAGGTCCTGAACGGGCCTTTCTAGATACAGAAAATGTTCGAGTGCTGCCCTGGCCAGCACATTCTCCAGATCTCTCACCAATTGAAAACGTCTGGTCAATGGTGGGCGAGCAACTGGCTCGTCACAATAAGCCAGTCCCTACTCTTGATGAACTGTGGTATCGTGTTGAAGCTGCATGGGCAGTTGTACCTGTACACGCCATCCAAGCTCTGTTTGACTCAATGCCCAGGCGTATCATTGCCGTTATTACGGCCAGAGGTGGTTGTTCTGGGTACTGATTTCTCAGGATCTATGCACCCAAATTGCGTGAAAATGTAATGTCGGTTCTAGTATAATATATTTGTCCAATGAATGCCCGTTTATCATCTGCATTTCTTCTTGGTGTAGCAATTTTAATGGTCAGTAGTGTAACTAGAAATAAAAAATTGTTCTGTAGTGCTAAATTCTCGTTTATGTCCATAGTATAAGAAAGAGGTTATATGTCTGTAACAATTGGTATATTGTTACAACCCCAGATTTCGGCATAGTTGACCAGCGTGTAGGTTAGCTCGTACTCTGAGATGCCGAGATTACCTGAGAGCCAGCGTGAATCAGAGTTCGAGCTGCCGCTACCTGAATGGTCCCATGCAATACCTGATGTGTCGGAGATGATCACCTCCTGGCAACAGTACGATGGCATTAGCGGCGCTGCTGACTCAGGTAAATTATTATATTCACGAGTTTTCTCTCTATGCGGTATCTGAGTTTTCTTTTAATCAATGTATTTTTCTTCCCCTCTCTACAGCCGACGCGTCTATGTGTTTAATTGATGTACTTTATCATTCTACGGCTAGTCAACCAGCAGCATCTGGCGGCAGGCTACCTCCACTCTTGACCTCTGTGCGGCTGGAGAAGCTAGCGGCAGCTGACACAGACCTGCTGCCCGCACACCGCTGGCGAGAGAAACAGCGGCGCCGCAACCCGCAGCCGAAGCCGAAACCGCCGGCAACTCCGCAACCTGGCTGTTTGTTCTGGCCAAGCCGTGGGGCCGGCGCTCGGCACCGGCGTCCTACGCCACCGCCAACAGCCTCGCCTTGGTTAATTGCAGTAGTGGAAATAGTGATAGTGATATGGCTAGTAGCAGTCCACTTCCCTGTCCCATTACAGGACATCAGATTACAAGCGTCATGCCGGGACTAGACTATGCAGTGATCAAAGATGGCCGGCCACTGTGGCCGAGCGGTTCTAGGCGCTTGAGTCCCGAACCGCGCGACTGCTACGGTCGCAGGTTCGAAACCTGCCTCGGGCATGGAAGTGTGTGATGTCCTTAGGTTAGTTAGGTTTAAGTAGTTCTAAGTTCTAGGGGACTGATGACCTCAGATGTTAAGTCCCATAGTGCGTAGAGTCATATGAACCATTTTTTGATCAAAGACGAGTTTGATGAGCGCATGTCGTTTACAAGGATTGAGAATCCGGCAAGATGGTACAAGGTTGTTACAAGTTTCCTGTTGGCGTGCCTCCCTGTCACGGAGCGTGAACTCACCAGACTCGTAAATGATCCACGAAATCCCTCCGTGAAATGTGGGCCATACTATGCTGCGAACTGCCACTTCCTCACAAAGAGGAAGCTGGTGCCGACGAAAAAAGTAACATTCTGCATGGTGTCTGTTTGTTCTAAGTCGTGTCTCCCTACCACTTCCGCGCAACGAGGCTCTGAGCGTGTTTTTTAGGGAATTGACTAGTTTGAACCTGGGACCGGTTGCTGGTAAGGAGACGCCAGACCACACATGACATGTAGAGTTCAGAAGGGTTCAGTGAGACTAGCGATGATATAATCAAATACTTAATGATTTCAGTGTCAGCTCCACTGCCCTCCCTGTAAAAGAATCTTAATACTAACTAAATTTAGTGGAAGGGGTTCAAGGCTTTCCTATTTTTAGTTAGCTGGTAAAATAACGTCGAAAAATCAGTTAAGTTTACCATTTGAATTTTTATTCTACTTACAAAACATTGCTTTTAAATTGTACTATTGATAAATGGAAATGTTTTAATACAGGATGATAAAAACCAACTGCGTTCAACAAAAAAGTGAACGAATATTCCCTGAATAGGTTTCCAAGTTCTACAATGGATCGAAGGATGACCTATGCCGTATCACATCATAATCTAGGTTTAAATTAAGATTCATAAAAGGGAAAACTATCAAGAATGGTCTATAGTGACCCTCAATTATCTTTAATTACTTATTTAACTAGTCGTAAATTACTCTGGCTGATGTGGCTTCTCAATAATTATATAACAGAAAAATCATCTCGTTTCAGATTTTAACTTCAAGTAGCAAATGTGAATACCACGAAGTTTAATTGACGATTGACACTAGTATTACGTAAAAAGTGGATGTAACAGATGAGACTTCTGCAGTTCTGAGTGAAGCCTTATGCGCTCTTATGTGGCATCGCGTGCGTTCATTACCTTGTCGGTGGTTAGGCAGCGTCAGGGGCGGTGGACGGCGCAGCTCCACACACCTCGCTGTCTCGGTAGCAACTCTCACGAACTTATCCTGGAGTTAGTTTAAGAAAAAGGTATCTGGCTGTGTTTTCAACTGACCAATCAGCGTCTCAGTGTTAACGTTAAGCTCCGCCTACAAAAATTCTGTCTATCCAATTAGAAACGTTATACTTTTCGTGGTGGGGCAATGTTTTTAATGTTTGCTACATAACAGAGACATGTATAGTCTCACGCTAAAACTTGCAGCTGGTGTGGAGCTTTTAGTGTTATCGTAAGGTCTATACTGTTCTTCTGGAGGGTTCTATCTTTTAACATGGCCTGGGGGAGGGACCTCCCGGCGGCCAGCAGGCGATGTGGGAGTCCAATGGTAGCCCGCAGCTCGTGGTTTCCGGTAGCGTTCTCGCTTCCCACGCCCGGGTTCCCAGGTTCGATTCCCAGCGGGGTCAGGGATTTTCTCTGCCTCGTGATGGCTGGGTGTTGTGTGATGTCCTTAGGTTAGTTAGGTTTAAGTAGTTCTAAGTTATAGGGGACTGATGACCATAGATGTTAAGTCCCATAGTGCTCAGAGCCATTTGAGCCATTTCAGTCCAATGGTCCTGCTCTTATCATAGGGACTTCTGGCCTATACGGCTCTGCTCTCGGCTTCTGTTCTCGTTTCTCCCCTTAGAACTGGGCCTGTTTCACAGTGAGAAGGGATGACATGCATTTAGGCGTTCTTGTGTTAGTCTGTGGTATTCCATTTGCTCACTCGTTGATCGTATTACTTTGGTTAATTTAATGTCAGGATTTATTCGAAGCTATGTGACATATTGCCGGATTTGCTATCATGTCAGGGTTTTCATGGAAGGTGTTGGATTTGCCTGACACCTTGAAAGTATTGTATATCTTCGGGGGGCAACGGTGTGGTATCATGGAGTATCTTGATTACTGAGTAGTTCTATGACCCCACGTTGGCCACTATTAGGACTAGACTTTCAGAAATAGCCGGTAGAGGACGCGGTAAAGCATTCAGGTGCATTCTATACGTCGACAGCCACTCACATCTCCGTGACTCAATAAATCGAGGGTACAACTATATCGAGCTACCGAAAAGTGTAGCAGCCAAACAGGCATGTATTAATGTCAAGAATAAAACAGACAACGCCTTTTTCGCATGGTGGATCCTGTCTTGTGACAGAAATTGTAAGGTTCATCCAGAGCCGTCCAGACAAATACCATGTTCGTGATATTAATACATGTGACTACTTTGACGGTATTGAGTTCCCCATTAAACTTTAGGACATACCCAAATTCTAGAGGCACAATGAGAGTGTTTCGGCTAACGTGTTTGGCCCGAAGAAATCAAGCCGGATTACAATGGTAAAACCACCTACATAGTCGTCGGACCTCTCCATTTATCCAGTTTTCTAGATCAAAAAATGGTTCAAATGGCTCTGAGCACTATTGGACTTAACTTCTGAGTTCATCAGTCCCTTAGAACGTAGAACTACTTAAACCTAACTAACCTAAGGACATCACACACATCCATGCCCAAGGCAGGATTTGAACCTGCGACCGTAGCGGTCGCTCTGCTTCAGACTGTAGCACCTAGAACCGCACGGCCAATCTGGCTGGCTGGATGTAATATTCCCACTATATTTGTTTCTGTATGAAATTTAGCCCAATTTAACCTCCAACTGTATAGAAGTCTACTTATTACCAAAACTAGGTCCCCACAAACTGTTATCCATCTTAAACTCGTGTGCTAACTTTGGACTAAACAGAACCTAATTTTAAATGATCTGAATGCAACTTGTCTTATATTAAATGCGCAACTGAAATGAAACAGATATCTGGCCCTCGCCTTGACAATATTTTTGCAGATTTCTTGGAAGCACAACAGCAAACAGCAAGCAGGCAGCAGCTAAACTAGATTTCTATTTCTAAATAAAATTTCCAACTGGTGCATACCATATCTGGTAATGAGTAATGATAAGCAGTGGGGTGGGAAGAGTAACTATACCTATGAAATGATATTCCAAGACAACAGTTTTAGAGAGAATTATATACAGTATTCAAAAAGACAGAGTAAAACTTCGCGTGATCTTCGTACATAACATAGGTCTGAACAATACTACTCGTAACAAAGTGAACAATGATTTAAAAAGAGTACAATATCAACAGAGAATTTCTATAAAACTCAAATAGCTTAGTCAGTTAATACAGGGTGATTCAAAAAGAATACCACAACTTTAAAAATGTGTATTTAATGAAAGAAACATAATATAATCTTCTGTTATACATCATTACAAAGAGTATTTAAAAAGGTTTTTTTTTTTCACTCAAAAACAAGTTCAGAGATGTTCAATATGGCCCCCTCCAGACACTCGAGCAATATCAACCCGATACTCCAACTCGTTCCACACTCTCTGTAGCATATCAGGCGTAACAGTTTGGATAGCTGCTGTTATTTCTCGTTTCAAATCATCAATGGTGACTGGGAGAGGTGGCCGAAACACCATATCCTTAACATACCCCCATAAGAAAAAATCGCAGGGGGTAAGATCAGGGCTTCTTGGAGGCCAGTGATGAAGTGCTCTGTCACGGGCTGCCTGGCGGCCGATCCATCGCCTCGGGTAGTTGACGTTCAGGTAGTTACGGACAGATAAGTGCCAATGTGGTGGCGCTCCATCCTGCTGAAATTTGAATTGTTGTGCTTCTTGTTCGAGCTGAGGGAACAGCCAATTCTCTAACATCTCCAGATACTGTAGTCCAGTTACAGTAGCACCTTCGAAGAAAAAGGGACCAAAAACTTTATTGGCTGAAATGGCACAGAAAACGTTCACCTTAGGCGAGTCACGTTCATACTGAGTTGTTTCGCGCGGATTCTCAGTGCCCCATATACAGACATTGTGACGGTTGACTTTCCCGTTAGTGTGGAAAGTTGCTTCATCACTAAACACAATCTTTGAAACGAAAGATTCATCTGTTTCCATTTGAGCCTAGTCAACAGCGCCTCAAGCGAACAAATGTATAACTAAATGAAACTTTATAGCTCCGTTAATTCGCCGACGGATAGTGCTTAGCTCTGCCTTTTGTCGTTGCAGAGTTTTAAATTCCTAAAGTTGTGGTATTCTTTTTGAATCACCCTGTATGTTAATGGATGACTGAGGCATGTGTGGTGGTCGTACTTTCAGCTCTGAGCAAGTGAACCAACTTGACTAGCTCCCAATACTCATTTCTAAAAATTAGGTACGCACTGCTGCAGTCTCACCTCACACTTCTATTCAAAAAATAATAACATTATTCAAAATTTATATTTTTTCACTTTATAAAATATACATATTATTTACCTTTGCTGTCCTTTACAGTCAATTTTTCTTTACCTAACGGATACAACCACAAGTCAACACAACACTACAGAATACGTCCATCACCGACCACACCTCAATTAAGAATGTATCAGACTGTGAAGAGACAAAGATGTGCCAAGACAAGAGCAGAGATTCCGTAACAGTAACGTTACTTGCTCTCCCTCTGACGTGCACACCGATAACATACAAAAACCAAAATGACATGACTACCTAAGAGGGTGAACGGATTGATGGGTTTTCATGGGTGCCCGAAGAAGATCTCAACGGATTAGGTGAGACATATAAGAATGTCGGCATGGCAGATCATTGTGATGTAGGGTACGTTGTGGAGGCAACCCCGCACACCCCATTAGTATGCATAATGAACATGCTGATTTGTCGCTATGTCCAGAGTGACCCGTTCCGCGAAGCAACGCTGGGGGCAAGCAGAGGTACGTTTTTCACTACTGTAACCGCCAGCAGTGTCTTCGGTTAGGGAAAGTTCTGGTTGGAATTAGGCCTGCTACCTCCTTCAACCAGGGTTCCTGGTTGAAGGAGTATATTGATTTAAATACCGCACAGGGGGTTTCCACGATGTATGATTTTGAAAAAGATTTTTTTAAAATTAATGAACAACGCAGTTTTCGGCAAAAACATGGAGAATTTAAGAAACCACCACGATATTCTTATTAGAACGGCATGGGAAGGGCGTTAGGGCGTAAGGAAATGCATCGCCAGACCAAATTTCAAATGGGTCACCACATTCAATAAGAACTTTGTCGCTGTGGTGATGGCGAGTGTTACAGTAGAGTTCATAAAACCTATCTATGTGTGGATGTGCATACTGGACCTGTCGAAACTCGACATGTGTCATTTACATTACGAGTTTAAGAAAACTTATTTCGCTAGTCCGAAAATACTTTATATGGATACAGATAGCTTCATCTACTGGGTGAAGAACTGCGACCCACACGAAGCAATTAGGCACCATAACAATGAATTCGACATGTCCTGATACATGGCCGGTAATCGTCACGGTAATGTTCCCCGGAACAAGAATGTCGAAATATCGTATAATGACTCAAACGATGACCGGCTGCAAGCCAGAAATTTGCCTGAACATAGTTTATCACAACTTCATCTACTAAATCCCCCAAATAAGGCATAGAAGACTGTAGTAGCAATTGTGAAACATCCTGTGTGTTTCTGTATCATTCATTGTGGACTTAGGTTACACACTAATTGTGTGAGGACGTGCCTGTGACAGTGACACTGACAGCAAGCGGCGAAACGGAGTCAACACCACAGTCCGTGCGACGGCAGCTGCAAAACGGCTGCCAGTTATCCAAGGCATCACCTTTCGCTTAGTTGTGACGTCAGTCAATTATTCGGTCTGGAGTGCTAAGTTGTGAGTCAGCGGCTTGCCAACTAGTGGCGTGCACGCGAGGTCCCTGACTGAATCACTTCTTCCCTCTGCCAGGGGACTCCCTTCTGGTATGAGGCACGTTGCTCTTCCTCAAGAACGCAAAATGCAGAAATGGTAGACACGAAACACTGACACAATGAAAAGTGTGGAAACCGTAATTTTCTTAGTCAGTCTCTATTATTACGTCACTGGAAATGAAATACCTTAGCAGTAAAATGCTATTTACGGAATATTAAACTGACTGTTCTCGCACTACTTTGCCTGGTTAATCGTCGGCAGCTTAAGAACAAACGATAGCCGAAACGAAACGGGATGGCGCACACCTAACAGCCGTTGTGTCGAGCTCTGGATCAGCTGGTGTAATGTTTGCGAACGTCTGAGTGCACATAGAGAGTTTCCTAATCATGCAAGGCCATAATAGTACACTTTGGACGATATGGACAAAAATATTAGCAGCGAATAGAGCATGCAAGAGTGACAATCGGAAACTCACTCTGACAAAGTATGTCGCGATCTAAACAATAATAACAACAGAAACTCTCTTTTAATCGATGCCCGACAGCAGGATATAGGTTTGCCATTTCATCAGTGATTTAGCATATTCTGAGACCGAGCGATGCGACTGTCTCACTGTCATCGTATTCAGGCGTAAAACTGTTCACCATCGAGGAAGATGGACCACAGTTGTGGGATGTGGTACTGAAAGATGATCATAAATGGTGAGCCTCTGCAGATGAATTTGTTATAGCGCTTGACCTTGGATGAGCTAAGAAACGTAGCCGAAGTCGTCACGTAACTGGTGACGGATCATAGATTAGTGAAGGCAAAGCTGACTGCAGGCTGATACCTAGGTCTCGCTAGACCAGTTGTTGCTGTCTGTGTGCGGATTGACATTCATATAAATGCACGGGATTAAGTACCTAGGGACATGGTTTACCATACAGAATGGACTGCAAGTTGTTATAAAGGATAAATTACAGAGCAAGTGTGCTACATTAGCTTTAGAAATAGACTGGTTTCACATGTTCTCACATATCTCACGAAGTTCAAGAGATATAGCACCAACTACGCCATAGGTACCTGGACAGCGGGAAAGACAAAGAGAACGTAGGAATCCTTAAAGAAGAGCGGTGAGAGGAATTCCACGTCTAGGCAAAGGAATGGAGACAGCGGTCAAGTATAGGGTAATGGGAGATCAGGAATCGAAAATAGATCGAGGAGCAACAGAATTCAGTGTGATAGTGTGCTGTCCATGCGTGACATAGAGCGCTATGCCCGATTATGTGAGGGAGCAACTAACATAAAAATTCGCTTCCATTTGGAGATCAAGATTGTTAGAGGGACAAAATCGGTAAAAAAAAGGTTGGTAATTTCAAGAGAGTAGAAGAGTCCCAAAATCGATATAGATGGTTGTTCACATTCAGCGTAACCTCCAAATAGATAAATTCCGTAACCTACCAATAACATAATATGACTAACCTCCCAATAAAATTGTGGCTTACTTATAACCTTTGAATAATTGACTGTGAAATTAAACTGGTAAATTTTGGACGTCAGCAGTGCTGCGTCATGGCCCTGAAAGATCACTCTGAATAAATTGAAAATTCTTACCTCAATAAGGTCGCCGGATAGCGCGTATGTATCTGCTCCTATATGAAATTTTTCTGGCACAGCTCAGTGCAACGCTGGCCGATAGATTGGTCATGTATAAAAAGAAACAACTGATTTTTCTTTACAATAATCGGGATGACCATGGAGTGGAGAAATTAGTAAAATCTTTAAATTGAGATGAATGATTGTCAAAAGTTAATTTTTATAAGAATCATTATTATTAAGAGATTTTTTAAAACATTTAGATGTGACTTGATATAACAATACTACATATGCGCGAGGCTGCTTTTACCTTATACTACAACGCTCAGGCTCCGCCATCGCTCCCCACGACCGGCCCAGCCAACTCGATACACACTTGGCAGCGATGGTGAGTCAATTGGACTTGCCATGAGCAACAAATTTTTCTAAAATCTATTTAGTTTACTAAGTCTACAGTCACAGAGCATATACATATATGTATCATTATTGATAAATAATATAAGTACAGAACATATTAAGAAATGAAAGGCCGGCCGAAGTGGCCGTGCGGTTAAAGGCGCTGCAGTCTGGAACCGCAAGACCGCTACGGTCGCAGGTTCGAATCCTGCCTCGGGCATGGATGTTTGTGATGTCCATAGGTTAGTTAGGTTTAACTAGTTCTAAGTTCTAGGGGACTAATGACCTCAGAAGTTGAGTCCCATAGTGCTCAGAGCCATTTGAACCATTTTTTTGAAGAAATGAAATAGAGTGCACACGCACAGAGTACAAAATATGTTAACAAATGACATAAACTGCACACCCACTGTAAGACTCTTTAGCATTTTTACACGAATTAAACATACAAAGGAGTGAAATAAAGTGCACATGCACTGTAAAAGTTTTTAGCATTTTTACATGAATTAAAAATATCAAAGACTGAAATAAAGTGCACATGCACTGTAAAAGTCTTTAGCATTTTTACACGAATTAAACACATCAAGGAGTGAAATAAAGTGCACTCGCACTGTAAAAGTGTTTAGCATTTCACAAGAACTAGGAAAGGAATGGGAAGGATAGCATCATGGTTGTAGCACAGTGGGTTGCACGTAGCTGCACTGAAAGTTCATATCTTTCTACAGAAGCACAACACCAAGTGAGACAATCTGGAGTTCTCTTCCCTGAAGTATTTATCAGTGTAGCCAAGACACTGAAACGTTGTATTAATATTCTATGTTATCATTTTGGTAGTACATTAGGTACACCAAACAGTAGGACCATAATAACATCTCTATCGTTCAAGGTGATGGACAGCTTGATGTGTCAACACCACATTCTTGTAGAATCCATACTCTTTCACCAATGTAGAATTAGTCCAAAAACCAAATATAGTGCTCCATGGTCATGAGGATGGACAGGACATACGGATATTGCAGTAATTGCTGGTAATTAGGTCAGGAGGTGAAGGACATTAAATCTTATGCTAGTCATTATTCAGAATTACAGTAGTGTATCAACCGATTTGAATAATTATTGGCACTCATTGGCCAGTTACTAAACGTGTAGTAAGAATTGAGTATTACAAAACACTATTCATAGGTCATCTCATTACAGTAATTACTGGCATAGCATTTATAGAGTACAACAAAACGTTATTAAGAAGTCATGTCATTGCAGTAATTACTGGCATAGCATTTATGCATAAGTCATCTCATTATAATAATCATTGGCATTGCATTTATGCATAAATCATCTTCTAACAGTAATCATTGGCATTGCATTTATGCATAAATCATCTTCTAACAGTAATCATTGGCATTCATTTATGCATAAATCATCTCACTACATTAATCATTGGCATTCATTGGCCAGTTACTAAACATTTATTATGCATTATTCAGAAGTCATCATTCAAAACAGGAGTTCTTGGGTGTACCATCAAGCTGCTAGTGTCTATATATGATATCATGTAAGTGACATAAGACATATTTAAAATGTAAGCCATTGTAACTATTACTCAAGGTCTGTAGTCCAATAATACATAGGCATAAGGGAATCAATAAATCAGAAAAATTTGCATTATATTTAGGGATAGAAATATATCTTGAACTGGTAGCAATATTTAGCCGTATACTGGTAATAAAAAAAATTGTGCTAGCAATGCATTGCATTGGGATCGATAATTAATTGCTGGGGCATGAAAATATTTGCTTTTGACTTATTGCTGGAAATAACGATTAATAACGTCATTCGTCATGAGTCAGCTGTAGCAAGTTGTTCAAGAGTCAAATTGTGTTCAGATCAGTTAGCTTCTGCGATAAGGATGTCGTCTGCATACGTCATGATTCTCTCTTTCAGTTCTGTCGGAAGTATATTATTCAAACCGCGAATAAATGCTGCTGAAGAAATTGTTAAACAGAAATGTAATTTGCAAAATTGATAACAATCACCAAAACAGAGAAATGCTGTGTACTTCCTACAGTTCGGATGGAGCTGAATTTGCCAAAATCCCGATTTCAAATCTAATGTGGAATAAATAACAGATCCATGAAATTTCTGTAAAAGTTCTTCTAGTGTCTGTGGGCGATCTGTTTCATTAATAATAATGTCATTGACATGACGCGAATCAAGTATGAGGCGAAGTGAGCCATCCTTTTTGTTAACAATATGGAGCGGGTTTATGTACGGACTTACTGCCGGTTCAATAATTCCTTGGTCTAGCATAGCTTGTAATTCTTTCTTAACTTGTTCTCTGTGAATATATGAAATGGCATAATGTTTAGCTTTAAATGTGTCATGCTGTTTAACTTGAAATTCATACATAAAACCGGACATAGTACCAGGGATGTTATCAAAAACTGGAGCTTGCTGTAAAAGAATTTTGCATAGATGGGTACGTTCGTCATCTGTATTTGCGTTGCTCTGTTTCACTTTATCAGAAATCATTTGCATTACGTCATAGTCAGCTTCGTCTGCTGTACTGTAGTTGTGTATGTAGGTATCTGCGAGAAATATGGAATGACAGTCTGTGTTACGCGATGTAGAAATGACCTCTGTTCGATTAATCGCCTGTTCATCTGCAGATAAAGCGTGCTGAAATTCTAATGCCAGTTGTACATTCTCATCCTTTAACATTAAATAGGAATTTTGAAAGTCAATAATTGCTTCATGTTGTACCAGAAAATTCGTACCTAAAATAACATCTGTTGTCAATAAGGGAACAATCCAAAAATTTGAGTGGAACGTATGACCTGCAATACAAAACGATAAGTGCGTCTGTAACTTTACATCTACTCTTTTACTAGATACTGCTCCTTTTTTCTTTAATTTTGCCTAATGGTAACGTAGGATAAATATTCTCTTTGTTACATTCGTTGAAGTTTTCTTCATTTATAACTGACATAGGTGATCCAGAATAGATTACTGCTGAAAATGCGGATGATCCAATCTTTACTTCAATGACAGGGTGGGAAATGGTTTTTTGAATAACTGGTTTTTCATGCAAAAGAGTGTCTCGGATGTCGTCAAAAGTAATAACATTTTCGTGAACAAGATTCTCTGTGTCAAAAGTATTGCTTGCGTTGCTGGAAGACACAACCTGTACTGTATCTAGTCAAATTCTTTCTGACGTGCTGTTATTTGCGGGCGGATGCTGTGGCATTTCAACTATTTGTACTGTTCTGTTATTTCTTCCTGGCGTATTAGGTTCGGGATGATATCGACTGTGTGGTTCATTCATGATAATTTGTTGTTGCGGATGATTCTGCTGCTGGTAAGATCTACTGCCATTAAATGTACGCTGAAATCTGTGCTCATTACTTTTACGTCGGTCATGATAGTCATTGCTATACGGCGCGTTACGATAGGAATTGAAATGATGTGTCTTCTGTACGTACTGATTTCCTTGTTGCGGTGCGTTACTATTTGGTGGAGCCGACGCTATACGTGTAGGCGGCGAAACATTAAAGCATGATTGACCTTGCACATTACATTGTTGATTAGGTATGCTAACCGGCTTGTTTTGTTGTTGTTGTCGGGGAAAACCTCTATTGTTACCAAAATGTGTTTCCTGTTGCTGATAATTTTGACGATACTGAAAATTAAAATTTTGTCTGTTATTAAAGTTCTGGTGGTTGTCATTCCTGGAGCGTCTATCACCTTTGCTAGTAAAATACCGTGGCTGGTCGTAATTACTATATGTTTGTTGGCCTTCGTTATGATGTGAAAAATTTTTGTTTATGAGAGAATAGTTTGATTGCTGAACTTTCAAAAGCTGTAGCAGATCTCTAAATGCCGAAATATTTTCTTTCTGCTGTCCTGTTAAAAGTGATACTCTTAACGATCGTGGTAATTTAGAAATACATAACTGGATAAGTGCTGATTCACTGTATGGCTCACTTAAGTATTGGTTTTGTTGTACCATGTGTTCAAAAAATTGCGTGACAGTGGGAAAATTTGAGTTCTCGTAATTCGGTAAGCTAATTAATTGATCATTGATTCCGCGCTGTGTCGTTTTCGACCAATACGCTGACAGAAAAGCATTCTGAAATTCTTCTGCCGAGTAGCATTGTCTCGCGATCGGTCTCATACGACTTGCCGGTTCGCCTTCCAAAAAACTGCAAATAAATTCAGGTTTGTGTGTTACGGGCCAAGTTGGTGGAAAAGCAAAGCTAAATTGTTGTATCCAATCCAATGGGTGAATTTGTGTTCTGTCATTCTTAAATACCTTAAATTTTCTCACATTCTGCGTGGTGTCTGTTTGTTCTATATCGTGTCTGCCTACCACTTTCGCGTAACGACGCTCTGAGCGTGTTTTTTATGGAATTGACTAGTTTGAATCTGGGACCTGTTGCTGGTAAGGAGACGCCAGACCACACATGACATGTAGAATTCAGAAGAGTTCAGTGAGACTAGCGATGATATAACCAAATACTTAATGATTTCAGCGTCAGCTCCACTGCCCTCCTCTAAAAGAATCTTAATACTAACTAAATTTAGTGGAAGGGGTTCAAGGCTTTCCTATTTTTAGTTAGCTGGTAAAATAACGTCGAAAAAGCAGTTAAGTTTACCATGGGAAATTTTATTCTACTCACAAAACATTGTTTATAAATTGCACTATTGATAAAAGGAAATGTTTTAATACAGGATGGTAAAAACCAACTGCATTCAACAAAAATGTGAACGAATATTCCCTGAGTGGGTTTCCAAGTTCTACAAAGGATCGAAGGATGACCTATGCCATATCACATCTACAATCTAGGTTTAAATTAAGTTTCACAAAAGAGAAAACTATCAAAATGGTCTACAGTGACCCTCAATTATCTTTAATTACTTATCTAACTTGTCGTAAATTACAGTGGCTGATGTGGCTTCTCAATAACTTTATAACAGAAAAATGATCGCGTTTCGGATTTTTACTTCAAGTGGCAAATGTGAACACCATGAGCTTTAATTGACGATCGACACTAGTATTACGTAAAAAGGGGGTGTAACAGATGAGACTTCTGCAGTTCTGAGTGAAGCTTTATGCGCTGTTATGCGGCATCGCGTGCGTTCATTACCTTGTCGGTGTTCGTCAGGGGGCGGCGGGCAGCACAGCTCCGCTCACCTCGCCGTCTCGGAAGTAACTCTCTCCTAACTTCTCCTTACTACAATTCACCGAAGTTGGTTTAAAAAAAACTATCTGGCTGTGTTTTCATCTGACCAATCAGGGTCTCAATGTTAACCTTAAGCTCCGCCTACAAACATTCTGTCTATCCAATGAGAAACGTTATACTTTTCGTGGTGGGGCAATGTTTTTAAAGTTTGCAACGTAACAGAGACGCGAAAAAGTCTCACGCTAAAACTTGCAGCTGTTATGGTCCTTATAGCGTTATCGTAAGATCTATACTATTCTTCTGGAGGGCTCTATCTTTTAACATGGGCTAGGGGGGGGGGGGTGGTCCTAACGTAACAGAGACGCAAAACAGTCTCACGCTAAAACTTGCGGGTGGTGTAGCCCTTTTTGTGTTATCGTAAGATCTATACTGTTCTTCTGGAGGGCTCTAGCTTTTAACATTGGCTGGCTGACGTAACAGAGACGCGAAAAAGTCTCACGCTAAAACTTGCGGGTGTTGTGGTCCTAGTGGTTAGCTGGCGACGTGGGTGTCCGTCCGTCCCTTATCGTAGGGCCTTCCAGCTTAACACGGTTCTGTTCTCGGCTTCTGTTCTCGTTTCTCCCCTCGGAACTGCGTCTGTCTCACTGTGGGAAGGTATGACATGCATTTAGGCATTCTTGTGTTAGTCTGTGGTATTCCGTTTGCTCACTCGTTACTCGTATTTCTTTGGTTAATTTAATGTCACGATTTATTCGGAGCTATGTGACATACTACTGGATTTGCTTATCATGTCAGGGTTTTCATGGAAGGTGTTGGATTTGCCTGACACCTTACAATTTTCTCACAGATAGAAAATGCTTATAATCAAAATTATCGTCTCTGTATGTCTGAACAGGTTCAGGATTGTATGATAATCTGTTTGTCTTCGACTGTTCGGAATCTAAGTCACGTACCTTCTGTAAATTACCTAAATTATACTGGCTGTGTGAGTGTGAGAAGTGTTCGGAATGTGGCGTATACTGTGGCGCGTTAGAGGCTGAAACATTTTTCATCTCTGTCACTTCTTGCTGTAAAGATGACAGTTTTCTACGTAATGTATTATTCGATGAACCTATCTCACTGATTTTCTGCCGTAAGTTTTGGAATTCGGGTGTTTGATTGAACGCAATTGGTGACGTATCGTCTGATTTAGTGCCATTGTTATTTTGGATAACGTCAATACGACTGACCAATTCATCCAATTTTTCAGTCAGTGCTTTAACTTGATCATCATTTTTAGTGTCACAAGCATTAATTTGTTTTTGCATTTTACGTGTGGTTTTGTTTAATTTCTTAACGGCTGCTTTAGTAGTATCGGGATCCTGCATTAATTCCAACCGTTCAAGTCTGCTGGTCATTGTCTGAAAGTCTACTGTGTGTGTGTCTGCTTTTGTTTTAAGAGCGGAGATTTCATCATGCAATTCAGTGTTCAACTGTTTGATAGTATTAATTTCGTCTGATACTGTCGCAATGTTGGTGTCTACGTATGTTTTTGCTTTCGTAAATAACTTACGCTTATCTTCCTGTCTCTGTGCAGTAATTGTTTCCATGACTTGTTTCTTTACCTTATTCTGTTCCTGCATAAATTTACGATAACGCGTTTCACTGTTTTGTAGGTGGTGATTAAAACGTTCGTCAATTTGGCTACTTTTGCATACAGTGTGCGTGAAAGTTCTGCTGACATTGATTTAAACCCGTCGCGTAACTGTGTTGCGTTTTCTGAACATTGTTTAGCAACTGCACGAATTTCATCTCTAAGTAATTTTGTTCTGGCTGCATGTGTATTACATATTTATTGTGCAACGGATCTAATTTCTTCACTACTATTCCTAGCACTAGCCTTAATTTCCTCACGTAACTGTTTTTTAGTTTCGTTACATTGCTCGGCAACGGCTGTAATCTGTTCAGTAGAGATGTCAAGTTTTTCATTAATCTGTTTGAGATTTTCATTAAGTTGTTTGTAATTGTTGTCTTGTTTTTCCTTCGACTGTTTGAGATTTTCATTAAGTTGTTTGTTCGATTCATTAAGGTTGTCTTGTTTTTCATTAAGTTGTTTGTTCGATTCATTAAGTTGCAGCAGTATTGCCATAACTTGATCCAAGCCAAAATAAGCGACTCTATTCTCTGTGCTGTGTGATGGTGTATCTGCATTTGTCACGTTTTGTGTAACCATTTGGTCATTGTCTGATTCACGAAAAGGTTTGCTAATTGGAAGTGCACTGTTGGTGACTACATCGGAATCAAATAAATCTGACATATTTTGAGTACATTAATCACTTCGTTAGAAACATTTATCTGTTCACTGTGTAAATTTTGCAAATCAGGTGTGTCAAACTGGGCAGCGTTCATTGTATCGGAACGTGCCGCGCCATGAATTGACGTTAAATTAAGTGTGGACATGGTTGAATTTGTTTGATCATCATTTAGAGTAGAATCATTCCTGGTGGTTGGCACGCACTGCTTGTCTGTAACTGGAGGATTATCATTAAGACACTGAGTGTCGCTAGTATTATCAGTCCAATTATTCAAGTCGGCTTTTTCACTCATCACGGATCGCGATGTACTGTTAGCAGTTTTTCGCGGCATTTTCAAAAGTCAAAGACAAGCACAAAATCAAACAAAGACAAACCAAAAATGGAACAAATACAGTGACAACAAAGAGCAATAAATTGCCGATGATCTGTGAAAGAAAGAGTGACAAATTAGTAAATGCGTTGTGCCAGATGCAAACTACATTTAACAATAGTGTAAATAAGAGCAAATATATGACTACTTCTCAGAAATTCACAAAAATACGATCCTGGCCGGTTGTCGACAAGTGTAACCTCCCCACAGATAAAAAATATATATTTATATAATGACCTCCGAACAGTAATATATATATATATATATATATATATATATATATATATATATATATATATATATATATATATATATATATAAAATTCAGCGTGACCTCCAAACAGATAAATTCCGTAACCTACCAAAAATACAATATGACTAACCTCCTAATAAAATTTTGGCTTACTTATAGCCCTTCAATAATTGACTATGAATTTGAACTGGTAAATTTTGGACGTCATGGCCCTTGATAGATCACTCTGAATAAATA
The DNA here is from genome assembly GCF_023898315.1 of Schistocerca nitens. Classification (NCBI taxonomy): domain Eukaryota; kingdom Metazoa; phylum Arthropoda; class Insecta; order Orthoptera; family Acrididae; genus Schistocerca; species Schistocerca nitens. Next base: position 662,884,491 of record NC_064618.1, read on the forward strand.
GAAAATTCTTACCTCAATAAGGTCGCCGGATAACGCTTGTATATCTGCTCCTATAAGAAATTTTACTGGCACAGCTCAGTGCAATGCTGGCCGATAGATTGGTCATGTATAAAAAGTAACAACTGATTTTTCTTTACAATAATCGGGATGACCATGGATTGGAGAAATTAGTAAAATCTTTAAACTGAGATGAATGATTGTCAAAGGTTAATTTTTATCAGAAAGATTATTATTAAGAGATTTTTTAAAAACATTTACATTGGACTTCATATAACAATAGTATATATGCACGAGGCTGCTTTTACCTTATAATACAACGCTCAGACTCCGCTATCGCTCCCCACGACCGGCCCAGCCAACTCGATACACAACTGCTAGCAGCTACTTACTCCTACTGCCACACAGTTCCTACTGCAGTCAACACTGCTCTCTGGTCTGAGATTCTCTTATAGCTTGCATACCGCAGGCAGCGCGTGAGCAATCCATCGAGTACGCTAGCAACAAATTCCTTAATCATGGACCTCTTACATGGTGGCAGTTTTCTTGGTGCAGCTTGTGGGCTTCGGAACTAGATGATAATAATTATCTCGGAAAGCTTTTGCAACAAATCTAATTATAAAGACATCTATCAAGAATCAAGTGATGTTCGCAGAAAGTGTTCGAAGGAAAACTTCATTGTACAGCTGTATAATGGCTGGAAGACACTTTTAGGGGAAATTTTTGCTGAAATTATTTGAGCCAGTGAACATTATTTTCCAACCAATTTATCTCCGATATTAACTGGAATTACATGTACGATTTATTTCAATGCTACCCCAAAAAATTCTTGAGAATTAATTCACTTTTCTTTACCTTCCTTTTTTATATGTACACTGAAGTGTCAAAGAAACTGGTACACCTGCCTAATATCGGTTAGGGCCCCGCGAGCGCGCTGAAGTGCCGAAACACGAGGTGGCAAGGGCTTCACTAATGTCTGAAGTAGTGCTGGTGGGAATTGACACCATAAATCCTGCAGGGTTGTCCATAAATCCGTAAGAGCACGTGGGAGTGGAGATCTCATGTGAACAGCACGTTGCAAGACAACCCAGATATGCTCATTAACGTTCATCTCTGGGGAGTCTGTTGGCCAATGGAAACATTTAAACTCAGAAGAGCGTTCCTGGAGCCACTTTGTAGGCAATTATGGACGTGTGGGGTGTCGCATGGTACTGCTGGATTTTTCCCAAGTCCGTCGTTATGCACAATGGACATGAATGGATGCAGGTGATCCGACAGGGTGCTTACGTACATGACACCTATCAGAGCCGTATCTAGACGTATCATGGGTCCCAAATCACTCCAACTACACACGCCCCACCCCATTATGGAGCCTCCACCTGCTTGAACAGTCCCCTGCTGACACGCAGGGACCATGGATTCATACAGATGTCTCCATACATGTCAGTACATGTCCATCCGTACGATACAGTTTGAAACGAGACTCGTCCGACCAGGCAAGGTGTTTCCCGTAATCAACAGTCCAATGTCGGTGTTGACGAGGCCTGGCAAGGCGTAAAGCTTTGTGTTGTGCAGTCATGAAGGGTGCACGAGTGGGCCTTCGGCACCGAAAGCCCATATCGATGATGTTTCGTTGAACGGTTCGCACGCTGACACTTGTTTATGAAGCAGCACTGAAATATGCAGCAGTTTGCGGAAGTGTTGCACTTTCGTCACGTTGAACGATTCTCTTCAGTCCTCATTGGTCCCGTTCTTGCAGGATCTTTTCCTAGCTGCAGATTTCATGTTTTACAGTATTTCTAATATTCACAGTACACTCGTGAAATGGTCGTACAGGAATATCCCCACTTCATCGCTACCTCGGTGATGCTGTGTTCCATTGCTCATGCGCCGACTATAGCACCACGTTGAAATTCACTTAAATCTTGATAACCTTCCATTGTAGCAGCAGTAAGCGATCTAACAACTGCGTCAGACACTTGCTGTCTTATATAGGCGTTGCTGGTTGTAGCGCCGTCTATTGCCCGTTTACATATCTCTGTATTTGAATACTCATGCCTTTACCAGTATCTTTGGCGCTTCAGTATATTTGTGGAATAGTTTGATACGGGCCACCAACCACGCTTTGACCTGCGATACACGGTTGGGAGGTAACAAATCTGACTTTGGTGGTCACTACCCTGTAGCAGTCCATTGCTCTTAAAGGTGTTAGTATTTGTTTATTCGCAAAAGTCAGTAGCACGTGAAGATCTCAACTACCGAGATTGAACCCATGTGTCACTTAGATTTGTTTAGAATTAGTCATGGAGTAAAGGTCAGTGATGGTGTTCGAAAGTAGCTATTGAGGGTGTCCCCCGCCGAGTGCAGACCCTCAACAATAACCGTAACTGCAAAAAAGAGTGAAAATATCTTTGATAAAAGTTGATGTAAAAGAGAACTATATGACTAGTTTGTCAATGAATATTACGTAGTGTTCGCGTAAAACGCTTCGGGAATTGTTGGACTGCAGTGAATTTTGGATTGCAGTATTGGATGTCTACGTGTTACCAGAGCGGCGTGTGTTGATTAATATTTTAATTTTGGTCCAGTGTCGAAATTAACTGTTATTAATTGATGAGATGAAGGGTTGACTGCTCTTATATGTTTCAAAAGACTGTTTTCGTCTATATTAAAACTCAAGAGTGACTTCGACTATAGTGGAGCCCAAATTCAGATCAGTATCAGCACCGTGTTACAATATCGGTGTAACATTCCCTTTCCAAGCCGATCACCCTCCTCTATTAGCCACAGTATTAAACAGTTTTTGCGTTACTTATTTTACTGACTCAGTCTAGTAGGAAGTGTTACACACTGGGCCGGAAACATACCTACTTAACAGTACCGCTGAACCTCGCACTTCCCACCCCACAACTCCCAGAATGTCAGAAACTTAAAAAAAAATCTTTGAGGGTGAAAGTTTAACATTTAAAGGCCATGTGGTACTCCAACATCAAACCCTTCTGCTTATAAAGGAAACGCTACATTTTATTCGCTAGTTAGTAAAACTCTGAAGTCTTTTTATTTGACCAGTGGTGTTGGCTCCCCGGTCTAACAATGGCACCCCATAATAACAAAAGATCGAGGTAAACCATCCTATCTCCACTTTTAAAGTCAGAGATATAACCATAAACAAGCTGCAATTGTAATATAACATGCAGCCGCCATAACATAACGAAGTTCGCCTACGAAACTGGTTACTGACGGAGGTAGCTCTGTTTTAAGACAGTGGATTCAAATTCTGATATGGCCATCTAGATTATGATCTCATTGTTTCCTCTAAATTTAAGACGAATGTCAGGGCTGTTCTTTTCAAAACGATGCGGTCGATTTTCTTCTCTACCCTTCCACAAAGCGAACTGGTATTTCTTCTCCACTGACCTAGTCACCGACGGTAGATCCTGCGACAGATATTACAATATCATCTACCATCGAGCTACCAAACGCGAAATTTACTGTAACTTACTAATCGCAAAATTATATATCTGAAGAAAAGAACATTAAAATGGAAGTATTTGAATCCGGACTTACAGACGTCGGTTAAAAATTAAATGATTGAAAATACAATATCAGTCAGGAACAAAGGCTTTGAGTGTTGACGGTATTAGTGATTCTGAACAAAATACGTCATATGAAGGTATGTCCTGTTCTTAACAGTTTCCGAGTATACTGATGAAACGAATGGGAAACAGGACGAACGCAGGTGACAGTAAATGAAACATTGTGACGCAATGCTTTGTTTAATTGTGTACATTTCCTCACAGAAGATCTTCGCAAAGTCCACCTTCAGCTACAATGTATTTTACAGCTCTTGTAGACAGCTGCTGCACTGCTAATGTGAACTCAATCGTACGGTCCTTCACTTGCGCAATAGCATGTAAAATACGAGCGAGAAGTTCCTCCTTTGTGTCCACTCTGGACTTGCAGACTTCATTTGAAGTTTTTTGTTCAGAATCACCAATACTATCACCTCTCAAAGGATGTACCTTTCCTCCTGAATCACCCTGCGTATGAAATGTAGATATTTTATCGGAAAATGGAGTTAAAGGGAAGATATCAGTCGGACTTTGACTGGGATGTTGAAAAATGGTTCAAATGGCTCTGAGCACTATGGGACTTAACTAACCTAAGGACATAACACACATCCATGCCCGAGGCAGGATTCGAACCTACGACCGTAGCGGTCGCGCGGTTCCAGACTGTAGCGCCTAGAACCGCTCGGCCACTCCGCCGGCTGGGATGTTGAAGGTCATGTGGTAAGGGATATTGGATTGGTAAATTTGCAACCGAATACCAGCAATTTGAGGGAAATATTAGGGGAAGACAGTTATTGAAAGGACATAGGAACTGATCTAAATTCGATGAGGTGACAGAAGGCATGTGATATCTCCTAATTTCGTGTCGGACTCAACAAGTCTTTGGAAGACTCCTGCAGCAATATTGAGCAATATTGAGCCATGTTGCCTCTATAGCGATCCATAATTGCGGAAGTGTTGCCGGTGTAGGATTTTGTGCACGAACTGTCTTCTCGATAGTGACCTATAAATGTTCGGCGGAATACGTGTCGGGCGATCTGCATGGCCAAACAAAAGAAAAGCGACGAAGTGTGGCTTGGTGGCATGGTGCATTAGCATCCATAAAAATTCCATCGTTGTTTTGGAACATGAACTCCGTGAACGACTGCAAATGATCTGCTAATAGCCGAATATAACAGTTTCCAGTCAGTGGTCCGTTCAGTTGGACCAGAAGATCCAGTCCATTCTGTGTGAACATAGGCCACAGTATTATGGAGGCACCACCAGCTTGCACAGCCCCATGTTGGCAACTTGGGTCCACACTCGAACCCCACTAGCAGCTTTTACCAACTGAAATCGGGACTCATCTAACCATGCAACGGTTTTCCAGTCGTCTAGGTTAGTGATGGGAACAACAGAATGAAAACAATCAATTCATTCAGTTGTTGGAAAACAATCGATTTATTCGGTTGTAGTTTTATGTATAGGTTGCATTATTCATTCATTCTTTTGAGTGAACTACTCTGTGGGAGCAATCGAATGAGAACAGTCAAGTCAGTTGACTGCACTTTTACGTGTCGGCTGTAGTATTATTCATTAATTGTTTTCGAGGCGAAAGCAGTTTGTGAGAGCAACAGAATGAAACCGCTGTAGCTTTGCATATTGACTAAATTATTCATTCTTTCTATTCATGTGAAAACAGTCTTTAGTTTTTCTGTCACCTGAACCATGTATTCTTTCTTCCAGCTGAAACAAGTCTTCAGTGTTTTAGCTGACTGAGCTATCTATTCACTATTCTCAGTGAAACCAGCTTTACTGCTTTCATTAGTTGAACTAAGGCAGTGCTACATTATACCGCCAGAGTGTAGACCTACCCCCAGGGGCAAGTGAAAACACGTCTCAGGGGGTATGCCAAAGTTAAAATAAGTATTAAATAAGTTCGTTTCGTATAGTTACGTGGTGAAACTAAGTAATTTTTTCTTTTTATCATTTAAAACTATTTCGTGCATTGTTGTGGATTAAGTGCCAGTAACGCGTAACTGATTTAGCTGACTTGTCGCTGGGGTCGGCCTGCCATCATTCAAATTCCCGACCCCAGATAAAACCCCGGATGTTTGGATCAATTAGGGTTACTTTCCCGGGCACACACAGTCTATCGAGTGTAGACGAAAAGTTGGCCGATACCACAGGGTCATGGGAGGGGGAATGTTTCCCCGCTTGCGTTTCAGTGTTGACAACGCCAGCTTGAGCGGGGTCCTAACGAACAGCAGATATAAATCACACACGAGAGTAAAAAGGATTTGTGACAGCGAATTGTGGTGACTTCAGTGTTCAAACCTAGTACTCATCTGCAGTAACGAATATCAACGTAAACTGAATCAGGTTTGATTCAGCTCAGTGAGTAGACGACAAATGACATTTAAAATATTCAGTTGCGGGTTGGCAGGGGGGCGTCGCGGTGCATGCGACCGCCGATTTTCGGCGGCTTCTCACTTTCTTCATAAATGAGTATGGAAAACAGAGGATGTTTCAAAAATTAAATCTACAACTTTAATTACATATATTTCAGAAACCATGAAATGTAGAAACGTGCAGTTTGCGGCATAATGTTCATACACGCCTAAGCTTCCAGCAGAGTAGCCGCTTAACGGCCTTCAATGTGTTAAAGTGACCAAATTTTCTAGATTAAAAATTTAGTTGGACGTAATAAATATAAACTAATACTTCTATTTGTTACAAAAACTACGTTAGTTTATATTTTATTACTACCATCTAAGATGAATGAATGCGAGCAGAGATACAGTTTCAGTGCTGTAAATTTTATTCAGTATGTCTGTATTCTTCAGCAGCACATGACAACATTCAGCTCAAGTTTCATGATGACTCATTCTAGTCACTAACATTACTTTCGTAGTTTCTACAACAAACTGTTTTTTGTCTCTGTTTCATACATTGCTTATTTGATTGGAACTACTGACGGCCTTGGGAGAGCCAGTCCTGACTAAGTTCTACCATCTGGTGAGCGAGATGTATGAAACAGGCGAAATACCCTCAGACTTCAAGAAGAATATAATAATTCCAATCCCAAAGAAAGCAGGTGTTGACAGATGTGAAAATTACCGAACAATCAGTTTAATAAGCCACAGCTGCAAACTACTAACACGAATTCTTTACAGGCGAATGGAAAAACTAGTAGAAGCCGACCTCGGGGAAGATCAGTTTGGATTCCGTAGAAATACTGGAACACGTGAGGCAATACTGACCTTACGACTTACCTTACAAGAAAGATTAAGGAAAGGCAAACGTACGTTTCTAGCATTTGTAGACTTAGAGAAAGCTTTTGACAATGTTGACTGGAATACTCTCTTTCAAATTCTAAAGGTGGCAGGGGTAAAATACAGGGAGCGAAAGGCTATTTACAATTTGTACAGAAACCAGATGGCAGTTATAAGAGTTGAGGGACATGAAAGGGAAGCAGTGGTTGGGAAGGGAGTAAGACAGGGTTGTAGCCTCTCCCCGATGTTACTCAATCTGTATATTGAGCAAGCAGTAAAGGAAACAAAAGAAAAATTCGGAGTAGGTATTAAAATCCATGGAGAAGAAATAAAAACTTTGAGGTTCGCCGATGACATTGTAATTCTGTCAGAGACAGCAAAGGACTTGGAAGAGCAGTTGAACGGAATGGACAGTGTCTTGAAAGGAGGATATAAGATGAACATCAACAAAAGCAAAACGAGGATAACGGAATGTAGTCGAATTAAGTCGGGTGATGCTGAGGGAATTAGATTAGGAAATGAGACACTTAAAGTAGTAAAGGAGTTTTGCTATTTGTGGAGCAAAGTAACTGATGATGGTCGAAGTAGAGAGGATATCAAATGTAGACTGGCAATGGCAAGGAAAGCGTTTCTGAAGAAGAGAAATTTGTTAACATCGAGTATAGATTTAAGTGTCAGGAAGTCATTTCTGAAAGTATTTGTATGGAGTGTAGCCATGTATGGAAGTGAAACATGGACGATAAATAGTTTGGACAAGAAGAGAATAGAAGCTTTCGAAATGTGGTGCTACAGAAGAATGCTGAAGATTAGATGGGTAGATCACATAACTAATGAGGAAGTATTGAATAGGATTGGGGAGAAGAGAAGTATGTGGCACAACTTGACCAGAAGAAGGGATCGGTTGGTAGGACAGGTTCTGAGGCATCAAGGGATCACCAATTTAGTACTGGAGGGCAGCGTGGAGGGTAAAAATCGTAGAGGGAGACCAAGAGATGAATACACTAAGCAGATTCAGAAGGATGTAGGTTGCAGTAGGTACTGGGAGATGAAGAAGCTTGCAGAGGATAGAGTAGCATGGAGAGCTGCGTGAAACCAGTCTCAGGACTGAAGACCACAACAACAACGAAGCAGGTGAAATGAACATCAAATTTGGAATAAATCGTTTCATAACTGTTAAATCCAGAACAAACAGGTGTCCCGAATTACTTCGGAAAAAATTCGGGACAATGCTCGAAAAATCATCACTGTCACTATTTATTTAGAGGGGGCATACCACTCTCTCTCACTTTAACAACATTGCCAGTCAGATTAATACTGATTTTTAGGTCATGATCTCGGTGTTCCACAGGACTTCATTTGATATGTGTGGTTTATGACTTTTTTACGTGAGGGAATTGTGGGCAGATTCTTCTTGTAACTGCATGTGTAACCTGTAGAAGACTTGTACCAGGGGCTGTAGTGGAGGTGCCAGAGGACAGGTAGAGAGAGATGGATTGGGGGCCATAAATTCTGGGTGAAGTGACCAGGCTGTGTGAGTGATTCTGGGAAGCAGTACTCAGTGGATCGTACTTGCAGAGGGACTTCTGGCCATAGTACTCTCCTTCTTCAACTTAGGGTCAGAAAGGAGGACGCTGGTTCATAAAACATTTTACATGGTCCAGGTGGCAGTCCATGGCAAAGGCGGCCAGTTGGCGGAAAGTGGATGGAGGAAGCCATTTAAGAGGAACTGCTGTAAACTGAGCTTTTATTGAAATGGTGGGAAGGTCGTAAAACTGTGTATTATCATCTTAGAAGCTGGGGCGATATGGATAGAGAAGGTAGTGCACGTTTTTAGTGGAGGCAAGACTGTAACTCCTCTGACGCCACGGAGTAGCCAGCTTCTCTTAGCGAGCGGCAAAAAACATATATATTTCACGAGAACGACTGTCTGGGAAGCTTAACTGTCTTCTTTCATAAACTGGAAATGATCATCCTGGAAAGATTAGATCTCTCCGTAAATGATGGACTATGGTCCTGTCTAGGTATTTTTTTTTTCTTTTGTCAAGCTTGGCCTTGTTTACTGTGAGAATGACGCCTCCCTAGTCCAAAATCTCCCTTTTTCAGACGAGAGATGTGGAGTCACTGATTGCCTCCTCTCAGGATACCCAAAGTGGAGGCTTGATCCCCCAGTGTGAGAACCCTGATGCTGTGTCTGGATTGGCTACAAGGCAAACAGAACAGTGAAGAGATATTCAATGAGTAGAGGCTAGTTCGATTTGTTTGTACAATTTGGGGCGGTTATGCTTCCGCAGATTCGGCTCTCATACCAAGGCTTTCTTTGTCTTCTGGTCCTTCCCTCATGAGAAACTTGTGGTCTTTCCATAGTGGGTGAGACTTGTGGTCTATATCTTGTGGTGCACTAAGAGCCAGTGGCAGCTTCCAACTGTACTGATAATGGAACTTCGTTTCATCTTGGACATATCGTATGGTACAAGGGTGAACGTATTCGTCCTGAGTCGAGCGTCTGACGTTTGACAATTCCAGCACGCACCGCCATGCCTGTGAGTCAAATTGGTTTGTTCAGACCAACGAACACATACAACGCACATCGAAATCTGCCGGGGTTTCGGGGCTCTGATAGGGAAATTTCCCACGTTCTGATAATCAGAACACCTGACCGCTTCGTCTGCAAATTTTCGTGGACGCGTCAGAACATCACACTTGCCGCAGCACGCAGCTCTTTTCCCACAGTGCGCCGTTTTGCCTTGCCGCCTGAATCAAGGTGAAGGGGTAAAATACTGCTGCTCCGGCGTAGGCGTGTTAAATAATATTCACAGCTCCCTCAGGTGAACCATAGTTTGTGGTAAGGTCGAGTGTAGTTGATTCCATCTGAATAGGGTTGGGCTTCACAGTGGATTCACGTAAGCAAAGTCAGCTTGCGTTGTAAAAGGGATTAATTCAGTGGAGAATCTGTACAGCTTCCACCCAAATGTATGCTTTGCCAATCAAATACCATCCCTTTTCTGATTTGTGTTTGTCTTTTTTTAGTGTAAGATTTATCAGCTCGTTGTAGTTGTAAAAGGATTAATAAATCTTGTCATTATTTTGTAAACCTAAGCACGCCACTGTTCTCATTCATACTCCCTCGAGTATTCCCGGTTTTTATTTTATTGTGATGGTATATGGGTACACCAGTAGTTCAAGGTTCAATCTAATTAAATTAATTAATCTGCTTACCAATTTGAGTTGTGAAAGTGGCCACAGGCATAGACAACAAAAGTGCCATGAATAAATTCACTGATTTCATGAATAAAAATTAAGGGTGTAGCTAGTGATTTGAAGGTTATTGTGAAGATAATACTTGTCTTTATGTAAAGATAATAACATTTAGCATCACTCTGACATAGATTTATGATTGAAGCGAGCGACGACTTGGTGGTAAGGACTATGGGACCAATCAACGAATTTCCCTAGACAGGAAGAAAGGTCCAGGTTTACCCCAGACAGTTGTATAAAAAGCCCTCCAGTACGCTTCTGAACGCACTCAAAACTAGGACCAATCCAGGGATTCCAAGGTTGCATAATTATAACTTTCCGCTAAGCTGATTGACTCAAATATATTTGTGCTCACAGACACATTTAGCAATTACGCTCACAGGTTATTAGAATATGGGTACAACGTGTTATAATGCAATTCAACTGAATAGTTTTAAGCTATTATTATAGGAGTGTCTTTGCTCGCTCTGTGTTGAACTTGAGAAGGCGAAAGTCGTCTCGGTTTGACTTCTCGTCGCTTCGAATCACTTTTGCCAGCCAGCCTCAGTGTGTTTTTTCACCCGGTTTCTCTACACTCGTTTAGGCGAATGCTGAGCTAGTTAACGATTTCAGCCTCATTTACACGATACACAGATCTACACGATATGAAAAACATATCCACGTGTTAGTAGTTAGTTTAAGTTAGATTAAGTGCTGGGTAAGCCTAGGACCGATGGCAGCAGTTTGGTCCCATAGTCCTTACCACCAATTTACAATCTTCCTAAGCAGACTCATTTCAACACGCGTACCACTACGTTTATAGGTAACCTTGTGTTGCATCGTCAGGATTATTGTTTTTCGATTGTTTTAAGAAGCTGCAAAGTCTGGAATTTATAAAAACTTTTTGTTTGTGTGTATCTGTTAGATGGAAAAGAATAATGCTGCAAGTGATTCTGATACACAAAAACCCTGATGAACACAAGAAAGCATTGACTATTACATAAATATATGCATACATGAATCAGAGTAATGTATATGAACGGGAGAAATCATATAAGCGAGTAAGACCAGATCGTCAAGGTAATTTGAGTGCGATAAAAAATCTGCAAGGATAATTCCTATTGTGAAACTATATTAAGCAAAGAAATTCAGAGGAAAGTAACGAATGGTGAAAAATATTTTTCGCGAAAAATTACTTCCCACAAGTGACAGAATATGCTTAAGCTGCAACTGATCAAGTCACCAATTTAAAAAGTTGTTTCGTATCTGGTTCATGCTCACGACACCTCAGCGTTTATCGAAAAGCGGACTAAAATGTATTGAGTAATTTCTCCTGGTCTCATACACGTTCTTGACGCCATATAGATCGCACTGAAAATTTGTGCTTGTGAATTTTTGACCGCTATGAAAACACTTGTAAAATTTAAAAGGAAAACGTGGGACGCATGCAATAGGTAATTAATGCATGAATAGTTCAATAAGTTGCTAACAATTTTATTTCACATCAAATAGCGTGAATTGTTCTGTGATTTTTCTCAAAGACGGTTATTCTCTACACTCTACACTCCTTACTATTGGTAATTGCATGCGCCCCACATTTCAGTCTTTGACGTACTGTCATAGCTATTAAAAATTCGTAAGCATAAATTTTCAGGACCACCTGTATAGCATTAGCAATCTGTTTGGGACTAGGAAAGATTAATACTTTTTGGTCCGTTTCAAAAACGTTAAATTAATTAGTCTTTTATTTGAACATTTATTTTCTGGTTTTTAGACTTATGTGAGTGAAAATTTTCCACTGATTTAATTAAATGAAATAAGAACACCGTGAATTCATTGTCCCAGGAAGGGGAAACTTTATTGACACATTCCTGGGGTCAGATACATCACATGATCACACTGACAGAACCACATTCACATAGACACAGGCAACAGAGCATGCACAATGTCGGCACTAGTACAGTGTATATCCACCTTTCGCAGCAATGCAGGCTGCTATTCTCCCATGGAGACGATCGTAGAGATGCTGGATGTAGTCCTGTGGAACGGCTTGCCATGCCATTTCCACCTGGCGCCTCAGTTGGACCAGCGTTCGTGCTGGACGTGCAGACCGCTTGAGACGACGCTTCATCCAGTCCCAAACATGTTCAATGGGGGACAGATCCGGAGATCTTGCTGGCCAGGGTAATTGACTTACACCTTCTAGAGCACGTTGGGTGGCACGGGATACATGCGGACGTGCATTGTCCTGTTGGAACAGCAAGTTCCCTTGCCGGTCTAGGAATGGTAGAACGATGGGTTCGATGACGGTTTGGATGTACCGTGCACTATTCAGTGTCCCCTCGACGATCACCAGTGGTGTACGGCCAGTGTAGGAGATCGCTCCCCACACCATGATGCCGGGTGTTGGCCCTGTGTGCCTCGGTCGTATGCAGTCCTGATTGTGGCGCTCACCTGCACGGCGCCAAACACGCATACGACCATCATTGGCACCAAGGCAGAAGCGACTCTCATCGCTGAAGACGACACATCTCCATTCGTCCCTCCATTCACGCCTGTCGCGACACCACTGGAGGCGGGCTGCACGATGTTGGGGCGTGAGCGGAAGACGGCCTAACGGTGTGCGGGACCGTAGCCCAGCTTCATGGAGACGGTTGCAAATGGTCCTCGCCGATACCCCAGGAGCAACAGTGTCCCTAATTTGCTGGGAAGTGGCGGTGCGGTCCCCTACGGCACTGCGTAGGATCCTACGGTCTTGGCGTGCATCCGTGCGTCGCTGCGGTCCGGTCCCAGGTCGACGGGCACGTGCACCTTCCGCCGACCACTGGCGACAACATCGATGTACTGTGGAGACCTCCCGCCCCACGTGTTGAGCAATTCGGCGGTACGTCCACCCGGCCTCCCGCATGCCCACTATACGCCCTCGCTCAAAGTCCGTCAACTGCACATACGGTTCACGTCCACGCTGTCGCGGCATGCTACCAGTGTTAAAGACTGCGATGGAGCTCCGTATGCCACGGCAAACTGGCTGACACTGACGGCGGCGGTGCACAAATGCTGCGCAGCTAGCGCCATTCGACGGCCAACACCGCGGTTCCTGGTGTGTCCGCTGTGCCGTGCATGTGATCATTGCTTGTACAGCACTCTCGCAGTGTCCGGAGCAAGTATGGTGGGTCTGACACACCGGTGTCAATGTGTTCTTTTTTCCATTTCCAGGAGTGTATTTATGAAAAGTTGAGAGAACCGAGCTCACACGGAAGCTTAGCAGCCATCGTTCTTAACAGAGAAATATTCCCGTCTCGAACAGGAAAACAGAGAAATAGGAATGGTACACTAAGTACCCTTGCAACACTCTCACCAGAAACGAAAGCTAGTTAATATTGCGCTATCATCCAGTGATGGGCTAAGTCAAAAGTTTTAAGCGTCTAGCTTATCGGGAAGTTAGTTTAAATTCAACTGTAATATTTGTACCGAATAAACAGACAGGAAACCGAGATTGATATTTAATGCCAAAAGTAAGAAAATCAGTATCTTTGTGAATTGATATATACATTTTGAAAACAATTTATTTTTAAAAATACGTGTTCTATTCAGATCTCCTAGAAATAAGATACTCGTACCTTACAAAAAGGTTGTCAGTTATAGTCATGACTCATGCATAGCCGAAAAGGTTGGTAAAGTATGTAAGCAAAACCACTAGCCCGAAGACTGAGTGAAAACATTCGTATAACAGCCGCAACCACCGGAGACTTGGTTCAGTCAGTTATCCCGCACAGAGTGAAACCAATCAAACCTTTTGAATGAGTGAAAATATTCATAAAACTGACACGACCTCATAGACTAGTTCCATTCTGTTGTTTCATTCAACTGAAAAATCCGACTGCACCAAAAAAAGTAAAAAACAGACCAATCGGTGACGGATACGTTCGTCGACGTCCCACATTGATTTCTGCGGTTATTTCACGAAGCGTTCTTGTCTGTTAGTAGGGATGACAGCACGCAAACGCCGCTACTCTCGTTCGTTAAGTCAAGGCCGTCGGCCACTGCTTTGGCCGTGGTGAGACGTAACGTCTGAAATTTTGTATTCTCGGCACACTCTTGAGACTGGGTCTCTGAATACTGAATTCCCTAACGATTTCCCAATGGAATGTCGCATCCAACTGCCATTCTGCGTTCAAAGTCTTTTAATTACCGTCGTGCGGGCATGGTCACGTCCGAAACCTCATCACATGAATCAGTCGAGTACAAATGTCAGACCCGCCAATGCACTGCCCTTTTATACCTTGTGTACGCGATTCTGGCACCATCTGTACACGTGCATATCGCTATCCCATGTGTTTTGTTACCTCAGTGTAGGTCTTTTTACTTTATTACGGAGAAAATGTAAAAATCATCTACTTGGTGTAGTCTTTACATTTGGCGAGATTGCGTTTAACACTTACGTGGGAATAACTTCTATTGCAGAGGATAAATCTTGGGTGTTTATTTTGTCAGCTGTAATACGATTAAAGCGTTCATAAAACGATGCTGAAATTTTTAAATTTGTATGGTCTGCTTGAAACCTACAACATAGACAAAGTGAAAATGGCAGAATTGTAGCGTTGCGCGAAGTAATGTAGATGCTCTTGCAGGAGCGCTGTGAAAACACAGCAGACGACTACAGCATTAATAATGATACGAAGAAAAAGTGGAAAGTAACGAATGACCCTTGTAATAAACGTAAAAACAAGGAGGAAATTAACTGCGTCTACTGCCCCGTCGTATTGACTCTGTAAATTCTCCCTCGTCTCTAAACCTGCCGCTTATTTCTGAGCGCAGCAGAGTCAACATCACTCTCTGTGCTGCCTGCCGTGCCGGGAGACAGTAATGTCCTGCCCGCTCTGGAAGCTCAGCAGGTAATGAGCGGGAGCTCCTAGTGGAACGTCTGACCTCACAGAAATGCGTGCAGCCGTCCCGGCCGCTCGGTCTCGGCTTTTGCGAGCGAACATTACAGTGCCGTGCCTAGGAAGGTTATTTACCGGCCACTTCAAACCAGAACACTGATCACATCCTGTACTATTCACCTACCGATTTCATTCTGTTACGAGTATCTTGTCGCGAAGCTTTACTTCGATGCAGTGTGGATATTAATTAAGGTACTGATGGATTTTTTGTACCAGGCGTGTACGAAAAAGTAGCGGGATTTTTTTGTTTTTTGGCTCGAATTTTTATTTATTCGTGCACATTACTGTTATCCTTTTCAAAATAATCCAGATTAGATATTATACGAGGGGCGGTTAATAAATAATGCAACACTTTTTTTTCAGTACTGCTGTGGGGTGTCGCGGAATTCTCCTGCTTCAATTCTGTGAAGTTCCAATAGGAGCGAGCGCTATACGTAGCCTTCAAAAAGCCTCATGTAACGGAAGTGCTTTCAAAGCGGAGAGCTGTCATTGTGATTCTTCTTACGGAAAACCAATGCATCGCACGTATTCGTAAGCGCTTCCAGATTGTGTACGGAGACCTGGAAATGAACAAAAGCACAGTGAGTCTTTGAGCGAGGAGTCTGTCAACATCACAACAAGGTAACGCAAACCTGTCCCATCTCGCGCGTGCCGGCCGGCCGCACACAGCTGTGACTCCTACAATGTTGGAAAGTGTGGACACGCTCATTCGCAGTGATCAACGTATCACAACCAGACACCTCGCTGCACAATTGGACGTCTCTGTTAGTACTGCTGACACACTCGCCCACCAGTTACGATACTGCAAGGTTTGTACCCTACGGATTCCTCGCCGCCTACCAGAAGACCGTAAAAAGCAACAGAAGACCATCTGTGCGGAACTGCTTGCACGTTTCTTCTGTAGTGGTCAATCCAAGGATTGGTTTGCAACAGCTACAATGGCAGCTTGTCTCCATTCTGTGCGTCTTTCAGCTTTTCATATCTTTATAGGCATTACATCCCATATCTTTCATGATTTGATCCATGTACCTCAGCCGTGGTCTTTCTCTTGGTCTTTTTCCCTTGACAAATCCCTCTATGATTGTGTTCAGGAGTCCTTTATGTCTTAATAGATGGCCTGTAAATTGCACTCTTCTTTTAACAATGAAACTCCAGAAGCTTCTCTTCTCACCTGCTCTTTCCAGAACCACTTCGTTTGTGACCTTCTCGATACATTTTATTTTGAGCATGCATCTACAGCATCACATTTCAAAAGAATTTAGCTTCTAGTCTCCCTCTGTCCCAAGAGTCCATGTTTCACAACCATATCATGCCACACTCCACACATATGATTTCAAAAATCTTTTCCTGATTTCATGGGTGATGCTCTTAGATGTTAAGATGTTTTTCTTCTTGTTAAAAGCAGCCTTTGCTTGAGCAATGGCCGGCCGAAGTGGCCGTGCGGTTAAAGGCGCTGCAGTCTGGAACCGCAAGACCGCTACGGTCGCAGGTTCGAATCCTGCCTCGGGCATGGATGTTTGTGATGTCCTTAGGTTAGTTAGGTTTAACTAGTTCTAAGTTCTAGGGGACTAATAACCTCAGCAGTTGAGTCCCATAGTGCTCAGAGCCATTTTGCTTGAGCAATTCTACTTCTCACTTCTCTCTTGTTCCTTCCATCCCTGGTAATATTATTGCCCAGATAAGTAAAATTATCAACTTGTTCAAGCAGTTCATTACCTACATGAACTTGGACTTTCACTTGATCTTTTTTGTCGCATGCCATTACTTTTGTTTTTCTTTATTAATTTTCATATTATATTCTTCACCCATAACTTTATCCATTCTATTCAGTAGGACTACAAGATCTTCACTTTCAGCTAGGACAGCTATATCATCGGCATATATTATCATATCTATTCGTTGACCATGAGTTACTACACCTGTCTGTGAATTTTCCCTTACTTTTTTCAGCGCCTCTTCAATGTATAGGTTAAAGATAACAGGGGATAGTGCGCAACCTTGTCGGACACCTTTCCGTATCTGCATCTCTTCTTGTTTTGTCCGTGCACGGATAACTGCTGTCTCGTTTTTGTACAGGTTCCGTATCATTTTTCTATCTTTATAGTCTATTCCTACTTTTTTGAGTACCTAAAACATCCTATCCCATTTAATATTATCAAAGGATTTCTCTGAATCTACGAAAGCTATGAATGTTGTCAGGTTCTTATCTAGTCGTTTCTCTATTATTAGTTTTAGAGCAAATATTGCATCTCTGGTTCCTCTATCTTTCCGGAATCCAAACTGGTCTTCGGAGAGTGTAGCTTCGACTTGCACGTTACGAGGCTGAAAGTCACAGGCGATGAAACATGGGATCATCACTTCGGGCCGGAAACAAAACGGCAATCCATAGAGTGGTGCCACACTACTTCTCCTTCGAGGAAAAAGTTCAAAGCCGCGCTATTGACCAGTAACGTCATGATGACTGTTTTCCGGGACTCTGATGGTGTTATTCTGTTTTATGTCCTCCTTTATTGTGCAACATCCACTCAGGAAACTGAAGAAACGACCTCAGTGTGTTCGACCCCACAAAGATGCAAACGAACTTCTCCCTGTCCCTGACAACGCAAGGCCTCACACAAGTCTACACATCCGAGAGGCGCTCACAAAACTTCATTGAACTGTTCTTCCTCATCCATCCTGCAGTCCGGATCTCGCACCTTCCAGCTTCCATCTGTTTGGCCCAGTGAAAGGACGCACTCCGAGGGAGGCAGTACGTGGGTGATGAAGAGGTCATTAGTTCAGCAGCACTTTGGCTCCTACGTCGACTAGCAGCGTCGTACCAAGCGGCCATAAAGGCACTTCCAGTAAAGTGGCGCAAAGCCCTCGCATTGAATGGAGATTATGTTGATAAATAGAGTATTGTATCTAAAAGTATAATAAGGTGTACTGTCATCCTGAATAAAACCAAACTGTTTTCAGAAAAAAATGTGTTGCATTATTTACTGAATGCCCCTCGTACTCTTTGCTACTGCTTTTTCCAGTTTCCCAAACACATGTGGAAATCGGATCTTCGAGACAGCTTTTAGCTCTTTCAGTGGAGCGTTTTTAATCTCATCTACGCTTGTAAGACGACGCCCCTTTAACGTGTTTGGAACAGAAATAAAGTCACACTGGGCAATGTCTGGCGAATATAACGACTTAGACAAAATTTTACGAACAAGCGATGAACTGTGAACAGGTGCATTATCGTAGTACAAAAGAAATGAACTGTTTCGCCACATATATGATAATTTTTTTTCAATTGCTTATTACAAACGGCATTTAACTTGTAACTAGTATTCCTTACTGATAATTCGACCTTGTGACAAGCAGTTATGTTGCATTGATGATGATGATGAAGTCCAACACTCTGTGACAGAACGTAGGGGAACGATGCGGGAGACCCGCACCGCCGTACTAGGCAAGGTCCTAGTGGAGGTGGTTTGCCGATGCCTTCCGCCGACCGTAATGGGGACGAATGATGATGATGAAGAAGACTCAACAACACCCAGTCATCTCGAGGCAGGGAAAATCCCTGACCCCGCCGGAGAATCGAACCCGGGACCCCGTGCTCGGGAAGCGAGAACGCTACCGTGAGACCACGAGCAGCGGACTATGTTGCACTACGCCGCTAAAATCGAAGAACGCGGTGAGCACAATCTACACATCTTACCGTACTTCTCGATCTGTTTTTTGACTTGTGGATCCAGAATGCTTCCACTGGGACTAAAGTAACTAGGTTTCAATGCCGTATCTGCAAATCCTTGCTTCATCACCTGTTATGCAACGTTTCTGTAGTTCTGCATCGATACAGCGACACCTGAGCAATTTGAATTCGCAGCTGTTTCTGTTCGAAAATCAATAATTTTGGACCAAATTTTGCTGTCGCACCTTTCATGTACAGAACGTATGAAAAATGGTCATGGCACGAGTCAACTGGTATGCCAACATCAACAGTGACTTCTCTGATTGCGATTCGGCGATCGTTTATAATCCTTGCTTCATCTCTACAGTTTCCTAAAGGGTGTGTTGTTTGGCGGTGGGGGCGGGGGGGGGGGGGGAGTGCTTCCTGGGCGGCCGTCATCCTCAACATCTTCACGTCCTTCTTCGGAACGCTTAGACCACTCTTAAAGCCAGTTTTTGCGACAGTTGACTTGCCTATAGCAATATTTTACGCCGGGCGGAGTGGCCGCGCCGTTAGGGGCGCCATGTCACTGATTACGCGGCCCCTACCACTGGAGGTTCGTGTCCTCCCTCGGGTATGGGTGTGTGTGTGTGTGCGCGTGCGTGATGTTCTTCGCGTAAGTGAAAGTTAGTTTACGTAATGTGTAAGTATAGGGACCGATCACCTCGTCAGGTTGATCCCTTGGAATTCACGCACATTTGAATATTTAACATATCTAGAACTGTGTTGCGCTTTATTCCATTCTCGTAACAAAAATCAGTTCAAGTTCACATACTTTATACAAAATAAATGAACGCCAACCCCACCAAAACATAGGTAACCTTTTCGACAGCTGACCATAGACTAGATATCCCTTATGGCTAACATTTTACAGTTACTTTTCAGACATATTTACCGACGAAACAACGGAAACATTGCGCGAACTGGAGTAATACAACCGGCCGGTGTGGCCGTGCGGTTCTAGGCGCTTCAGTTTGGAACCGCGTGACCGCTACGGTCGCAGGTTCGAATCCTGCCTCGGGCATGGATGTGTGCGATGTCCTTAG
The DNA here is from genome assembly GCF_023898315.1 of Schistocerca nitens. Lineage (NCBI taxonomy): Eukaryota > Metazoa > Arthropoda > Insecta > Orthoptera > Acrididae > Schistocerca > Schistocerca nitens. The sequence continues at coordinate 662,904,240 of NC_064618.1, forward strand.
GTTAGTTAGGTTTAAGTAGTCTAAGTTCTAGGGGACTGATGACCTCAGAAATTAAGTCCCATAGTGCTCAGAGCCATTTGAACCATTTGGAGTAATACAACAAGCGAAATCACAAAACTGCTATGACTTTTGCAGCACATTTCGTATTGTTGAGCTGGTGAAGCCAGTGTACAATAATTATTTTTATCAAATTGCACTTGAATATTATATTTGCTATCAATAACAAATTAAACTGTTAAGCACACAGGCTACTGCAATGTTATTAAAACCGCGGGACTGCTACGGTCGCAGGTTCGAATCCTGCCTCGGGCATGGATGTGTGTGATGTCCTTAGGTTAGTTAGGTTTAAGTAGTTCTAAGTTCTAGGGGACTTATGACCTAAGATGTTGAGTCCCATAGAGCTCTGAGCCATTTGAACCATTTTGTTATTAAAACATACGACAATTGGTTTTAGTTCTACAAAATGTTTCTTGTTCCGGACCATAGATAAATTTATTTTAGTTACAGCTCACAAATACTGCTCTGAAACACTAACACATATGTACACACTAAGTTCAAACTGAAGACATTAGCATACGCATTGCATTAGTATCCATCTTTAAGACAGTTTTCTTGGCCCTAGTTACTGCTTTGAAATACATGGAATATCGGCAGATAGACTCTCCTTGTGTACGAAACTTCCTGGCAGATTAAAACTGTGTGCCGGACCGAGACTCGAACTCGGGACCTTTGCCTTTCGCGGGCAAGTGCTCTACCGACGGTCCCAAGTTCGAGTCTCGGTCCGGCACACAGTTTTAATCTGCCAGGAAGTTTCATATCAGCGCACACTCCGCTGTAGAGTGGAAATTTCATTCTCCTTATGTACGTTTGTGATTTTTGTTTACCGGGAAGGTGTGGCCAGCCTACTGGTGTAGAGTACGTGTGCGTTTCTGTCAGATATCAGAATATCCAGGTGCTAGCAACTGGGTGTTTACAGACAGGTTTGGACCGGAACACCAGAGTTAGCAGGAATGCCTGCTAAACAATGCAATCGTAGTAGCCAATGTCCGCTGGGTCGATTTAGGAACATATAGGGAACGTCTGCCGTTTGCTCCTGGGCCCCCTGTTCGACAGTTTGCTGAAGGTGTGCTCTTAAACACTTAAGCCTGCACTAGCACTGCGGACAGTCTTCAGATCTCCAAGCGTTTGCCGCCTTTATTTCCTTCAGCCTCTACGTTCTACGATGAGGCGTGGACGTCCAACACCTTCGCGTCTACACGTAGTTTGACCGTCATTTAGTCCCTTTCCGTAGATGCTTTCGGCACTGTCATGCGAAGAGACGACCAACTTCGCCACTTTCGAGATGCTTGTTCCCGGGCGCCGGACCATAACGATCTGCCGTTTGCCAAAACCGCTTATGTGTGTGAATTTTTCCATCTGCAGCCCATATCGTCCCTGCAGTTGTTCTCCAGTCGCCTCTGATCGGCTTATAGACATTCCTTACGCATCACACACCAGGCGGCCTTCGATCGTGCGGTGGCCAGCTGCCACAATGTTCTGGATCAGCAATGTATTGGATTGGTGCATAAGATCGCAGCCTTTCTCCATAAGTTTAATAAACACAACAGCTATACATAATAGAGATTTTAGTCATCAATAATATATTCTCCTTCACGGTTTTTCAACGGTCTTCCAGCGCTGGGTAACTTCCATTCCGCGACTGTAGAAATCACGTGGTTCTGAGCCGAACCTTATTCGGAGCGCATTGCCATCCGTAAATGAGTTTCCTTGAAGATTGTTCGATAGAGAGCGGACAAGCTGAAATTCTGAGGTTACAAGATCAGGTGGAAAGGTGTGTGCGGTATCACTTCCTATCTCAGCCCCTGTGTTGTGTTTCTTTGTCAGTCTAGCAGAATGCAGGCGGGAGTTATCGTGAAGTAGCGTTACATCACGCCGTCTTCCTGACCATTGTCCTTCTACTGCGTCTGCAAGACGTCTCATTCGTTGACAGTAAATGCCAGCAGTGATGGTTACAGCTTATGATCTTACCCTCCCACACGTCACCACTGAAGTTCTATGTTTCTGCAAAAAGTTCAGAAAGCTTCGAGAGGCGTAAGATATGCACAAGAAAAAACTTTTTACTTGTCTTCATTATTCAGTTGTCGTTCTTGTTGTTGTTATTGGCTCTAATTCTTGTTGTGTCTAGGACATTCTTGAGCACTGAAATTTTGATTTAACAGGTTCCTGATAACTGAATGACTGATGAAGATTTTCCTGTTGCTATGAATATCTTCTTATTTTATCCCATTCTTTTGTATCACACCGACTTTACAATTCCACTTCAGAACATGAACTCACGTTGTTGTTGACAAGATTAGCAACTTGTCTACTTCCATCAGAGGCATTCCCACGAATACTTACATTCTGCCGTACTCACAGTATTCCAAAGAGTTTACAAAACAAAAGAGTTTACAAACCAAAAGAGTTTACTTATTTTCTAGACAACAGAAGAATCATCATCAAGGTATAACATTTTTATAACATTATTTTATAACTGAGTCCGAAAAAAAATTTAATAACTAGTTTTACACTGTACAATTAATAACATGAATTTTAAATATCCCACAATATTTTTAATTTCAATTATTTTTAAAATAAGAGTAATTTATCTGCTAGTACATATCTACTGTAACACATTAAGTTCTTTTTATACATTTTAGCCTGAAATATAATACATCGTACACAAAATCATATGAATTCTTTATTGAAACGGCCGAGATAATGTTCACCTGTAAGAGAATCGAAAGCATACGGGCTATCGGTTATTTCTATAAAAAATACAGGTAATGTTAGAGGAGGGTGACCCTTTATAACCTCAGGGAAGCAATTCGATGTACAACGCACAGTCGTTGCTCCACCAGATACAAAATATTATCTTTTGTGGATGCACGCTGGTTTTTGTATAGGGAGTTGCTGCTTTGTTTGGACTTAACCATTCCTTTCTTTTCCTTACATTAGCATAAAATACCATTTCACGCCACAACTGACGATACAGGACAGAAATAGTCGATGTCGTTCACGAGACAAAGGACGAAGAGCAAGCGGAAATTTACATATGGCCACTCTTCGATTTTTGTGATTTTGGCTTAGAGCTTGTGCCACCCATACACCCGAATTTATAATCATCCCCATTGTATGCAAATGTCGCACGATGGTGGAATGATGGCAGTTCACCACATTTGCCAATTATCGAGTACACTGACGTGGATCTTGGTGGATTAATGTGTTCAAACGAGCATCATAAAACTCTGAACGTTTTCCTGAACGTGAAGAGTCTCTAATGTCAAAACGAACCTCCTTAATACTTGAAAACCATTTTCTTGCCGTGCTCCGTCCAGTGGTATTATCACCATACACGGCGGAAATGTTCCTGGCTGACTCAGCTGTTGTCGACCCTCTACTGAACTCATACAAAAGAACATGTCAGAAATGTTCCGATTTCTCCATTTCGCACTCCATTTTCGTGAGTCCGCAGCTCCATTCACTTCCTCCAAATGACAATTTGTAAACTCAAATAGCTTCATGAACTACAAATAAAAAATGGCAATCGATAAATACACTCCCGGAAATTGAAATAAGAACACCGTGAATTCATTGTCCCAGGAAGGGGAAACTTTATTGACACATTCCTGGAGTCAGATACATCACATGATCACACTGACAGAACCACAGGCACATAGACACAGGCAACAGAGCACGCACAATGTCGGCACTAGTACAGTGTATATCCACCTTTCGCAGCAATGCAGGCTGCTATTCTCCCATGGAGACGATCGTAGAGATGCTGGATGTAGTCCTGTGGAACGGCTTGCCATGCCATTTCCACCTGGCGCCTCAGTTGGACCAGCGTTCGTGCCGGACGTGCAGACCGCGTGAGACGACGCTTCATCCAGTCCCAAACATGCTCAATGGGGGACAGATCCGGAGATCTTGCTGGCCAGGGTAGTTGACTTACACCGTCTAGAGCACGTTGGGTGGCACGGGATACATGCGGACGTGCATTGTCCTGTTGGAACAGAAAGTTCCCTTGCCGGTCTAGGAATGGTAGAACGATGGGTTCGATGACGGTTTGGATGTACCGTGCACTATTCAGTGTCCCCTCGACGATCACCAGTGGTGTACGGCCAGTGTAGGAGATCGCTCCCCACACCATGATGCCGGGTGTTGGCCCTGTGTGCCTCAGTCGTATGCAGTCCTGATTGTGGCGCTCACCTGCACGGCGCCAAACACGCATACGACCATCATTGGCACCAAGGCAGAAGCGACTCTCATCGCTGAAGACGACACGTCTCCATTCGTCCCTCCATTCACGCCTGTCGCGACACCACTGGAGGCGGGCTGCACGATGTTGGGGCGTGAGCGGAAGACGGCCTAACGGTGTGCGGGACCGTAGCCCAGCTTCATGGAGACGGTTGCGAATGGTCCTCGCCGATACCCCAGGAGCAACAGTGTCCCTAATTTGCTGGGAAGTGGCGGTGCGGTCCCCTACGGCACTGCGTAGGATCCTACGGTCTTGGCGTGCATCCGTGCGTCGCTGCGGTCCGGTCCCAGGTCGACGGGCACGTGCACCTTCCGCCGACCACTGGCGACATCATCGATGTACTGTGGAGACCTCACGCCCCACGTGTTGAGCAATTCGGCGGTACGTCCACCCGGCCTCCCGCATGCCCACTATACGCCCTCGCTCAAAGTCCGTCAACTGCACATATGGTTCACGTCCACGCTGTCGCGGCATGCTACCAGTGTTAAAGACTGCGATGGAGCTCCGTATGCCACGGCAAACTGGCTGACACTGACGGCGACGGTGCACAAATGCTGCGCAGCTAGCGCCATTCGACGGCCAACACCGCGGTTCCTGGTGTGTCCGCTGTGCCGTGCGTGTGATCCGCAGTGTCCGGTGCAAGTATGGTGGGTCTGACACACCGGTGTCAATGTGTTCTTTTTTACATTTCCAGGAGTGTAAACACACAGCAACTGGAAAACCAACATGCGAAACAAAAACGTAGGAATCTGTGCACCAACTTTAGTATTGTGCTAACCTAAATAATAGTCAGGAATGCTTAACTGTTTTTGTAGATGTCTGTTTCCTTTATTTTTATAATGAGGACATTATCCAACAGCAATCACGTTTACGCGGGATATTTTCTTTTTTTCGTATATAAGTGACAGTTACGTCGTTCCATTTAATGTTAGATGATCAACTGAAGTAAATGTAACACCCAAAAAAGTCATTGCTTTCCCTGAGAATGGAGCTGTAGCTTCAGAAAACTAAAAAAGTAATATAAAGTATTCTGACTGAAGGTGGTACATTATTAACGATACTGTTCGTAGCCTATAAGTTACAGTCATGGACAACGTCCGACGAAACGTCTGTTAATTACAGCAACGAAACTTTCTAGCAAATAATTGTACTGGCAAGTCAAAGAATCTGGACTGTGTGGAAAAATGTTAACAAACACCAGTGGCAAATCTTGCCGATCGACAAGGTTGAGACAGATGGACATAACCAATGTGCGATACTTCCCTGCTAGGTCTGCTGTCCTAATCTTGTGCCGACTTGTCTTTCACGAATTAGGCCACTGGCGTAATGAGTGAACCATGCGTCTTATTGCAGCAGGTCGTTTCCGAGTACGCCGTCATCCAAGCGAGTGGTTCGCTGTAGAGGACGCTCACCTGGACATCCATGTCCCCTGTGGTAGTAATCGACGGCACCGTGGCTGGTGTGGGCTATGTGAACATCACTGCGGACTGACTGCATTCGCACATTCTAGATATCTTCCCCTTCGGTGATCGCGTCTTTCAACAGTTTAACTGTCCGTAGCACAAAGCCAAAATCATGTTACAATGGCTTGAGGAGCATGACAGCGAACTCACGTTGAAGTCTTGCCTGATCTGTTTCAGTTGAAACGTGTCTGGGAAGGTTTCTGGCGCCAGCTAGTTGCTGACAAACCACCGGCGTGTAATTTACGGGATATGCGTATCCTATGCTTAAAAATATGGTGCCGCATACCTTTAGAAACCTACGAAGTACTATTCGAATCCATTCTACGCCGAATCGTTGCTTTGTAACGTTCCAGCACGATATTAAGAGGTGTACATAATGGTTTGGTTCATCGGTCATCTCGGCAGCTCATATCTTTGTCACCTGTTGTCTCATAAATTTTCTTGTCCTAGAGGTTATCCATTATGTATGAGCGCTTCAGCCAAAGTAGACTTATGTTGCTTTGCTGAAGCGCTTACACATCGTTTTGAGTAGTCAGCACGTAACTTGTTTTACGATGGCGTGATGAAAACTCTGAAGATATTTAAATACGAGGGTGAGTCAAATGAAAACCTGAAATGTATAATAACAAATAGAAATTTCGCGACGTTATCCTGTAAGTTGGTAAGCATGCTACAAACAGCGTGCAGAATGGCCTGTAGGTGGCAGCATAGTGCAGATGCACACATACCGTCGCAGTATCAGTATAAAGATGGCCACCCCACTTGCGACTTGCACCAGGGAAGAACAGCGTTCTGCTATTCGGTATTTGCATAGTGAATGTGTGAAACCTATCGAAATTCATCGACGAATGAAGGATCAGTACTGTGATGCATGTTTGTCACAGCAGCAAGTCTACGAATGGAGTAGAAAGTTTGCAAATGGTGTGACTTCAGTGAAAGATGCTCCTCGTCCATGTGAGGCACACCGAGTTGTGACTCCACAGAACATTTCAGCAGTTGAAGCCATAGTGAAGGAAAACCACCGAATGACACTGAATTACATTGCAGCATGTTTACAGATTAGTCACGGGTCAGCACACCACACTGTGCATGATGTGCTCCAGTTCCACAAAGTGTCTGCAATATGGGTGCCACGGCAGCTGACTCTTGAAATGAGAGAACGGCGTGTTGATGCTTGTGAAGAAATTCTTTGGCCCTTTGAACGAGAAGGTGATGGCTTCCTTGCAAGAATCGTTACTGGGGACGAAACCTGGGTTCACTTCCACCAACTGGAAACGAAGAGAGCGAGGAAGTATTGGCGCCATTTCTCATCACCAAAACCAAAGAAGGTTTGAACAGAATCATCAGCATGCAAGGTTATGCTGACTCTCTTTTGGGACGAAAAAGGCGTCATTTTGGAGCATTACATGCCTAGAGGGACCACTGTCACCAGTGCATCATAAACAGATCTCCTAGAAAATCATCTGCAGCCTGCATTCAAATCAAAGCGACGTGGATTGCTGTCAGCAGGTGTCCTTTTGCAGCATGACAATGCAAGGCACCACACTGTCCGTACAATAGTTGCAACAATCACAGACCTGCATTTTGAATGTCTCCCTACTGCACCATACTCAACAGACCTTGCCCCAAGTGATTTCCATATGTGCAGTGCACGAGTGGTTGCGCAGACTACCAAAATAATTTTTTTCTAAAGGAATGTGTGTACTTTGTAAGCGCTGGAGGACTTGCACTGAGCGTGGGGGAGATTATGCTGAAAAGTGATACAGCTTTGTACCACTTCTGCACAATAAATAATATTTTAAAAAATAATTAAGGTTTTCATTTGACTCACTCTCGTAAAACGAACGTTATTAACACTCTACGTCTTCATTCTTTATATGTATATATTTGGAGACCTCAGTCCCTAGAGGGCTCCAGACTGTGACATGTGACATGCCGCTGTGAAACTTAGCTATGTCGGTGCGTGAGAAATAGTGCGCTGTAATCGAGTTTCGAATTCGAAGAGGACCTTCTCCTTCAGCGCGACAATTCCACACCACTCGCGAATGCTGCAACATCTTTAACAATCCGACACCTTGTATTTACTGTCATCGATCGTCCCTCAATGCAGTTCCGACCTGGCCCCATCCGATTTTCGTCTTTTTCCAGAACTCAAAAAACATCTTCGAGGACTTGACTTTCACAGTGATGAAGCAGCGCAAGCAGAGGTGTGTTCGTGGCTCCATCAACAAAGCCAAATATTCTACAATGACGGTATCAACAAACTGATCTCTCGTTGGGAGAAGTGTGTTCGTAATCAGGATGTGTATGTTGAGAACTAAATATGTAGACATGAATAACAAAGATGTAGAATGTTAATAACATTTGTTTGATTTAAAAATCTGTAAGAGTTTTGTAAGGGGTCTGTAGGCCCTTACTATAAATTTGCACTCGGTACAGGTCGATAGGGCGAACAATCGATTGTGTCGTGTTGCGAGAGTGAGTGTGGAGTTGAGCGAGTGCCATGTTGCGGGTAGAGCGAGGGTGGAGGCCAGTTGTTGTAATGCAAGGCTTTAACGGAGAAGGGAGTCGCCATCGCCGTGGTTAGACCCCTTTGTACTAGAAATAATACCGGGAAAGCGAAGAAGTATCATTACGGAAGTGGTCAGTGACATTTCTAGTGCCGATATTTTGGTTTCGTGTCTACCGCGCCGGCATCACCTTGGATTGCAGTGTTGGATTGCAGTGTTGGATGCAGTGATGGATTAGCGTGTGATGATAGTGGAAAATGAAGAAGCCTGTGCTGAGATTAGCCGTAATTAGATATGTATGACGAAGGCAGTGGCTGTCTCCTCCTTTTTGTGTTTTTGAGACGAATATAGGTTCGTAATTAGTGAAGCTGTGTTGGTGTTTTTCTTGTTACCAGACATTTCATTACTACAGTATTGAGAAGGGCGAACTGGAAAGTAACAACTTCCATAGCAGTCAATTCCGATTGCCAGCCCCATTAGGTACACGGTCACATTAATAATAATTATTGGGCTGCTATTCAATCAGATCACGTCAGGATAACTAAACGGAGGTGTTACACCTTGGCTTACCGTGAAAGGACAAGTGCAATCTTTGGACGTATAGAAAGAACAATAGGTAATTTTATCTTGCTTAACGCGAGGAAATATTTTTCAATTTCCGATGAAGACAGAGTATAAACATTAAAATCGCGACAAGAAACAGTGCATTTTGAACAATACGAAGTAATAGCATCTTACGATTGTGAATAAACTGTTTTTCCGCCATATTAGATAAGAGTAATAGTGTCGATAAACTGTGTTATAATGTGCAAACGCGTAAATCCGCGCGAAAAGCTGTGAAAAGTGAACACCAAAGAAAGACACGTGTGAACATTACCACAACAAAACGAACCAATAATTCGTCACGAAAGCTTTAAAGAAGTGTTTAGTAGTAATGTTATGATCGAAATTGCTTTTTGAATAATGAAAATCGAGCAAATTCATGTGGACCCATAAACTGTTATGCAGGCGACAATTTATGTGGCGACGCAATTGTTGAATGACGTCACACAGACCCGTGCAGCAGCTGCGACAAAGAGCTTCAATCCGCGAGGTGATTTCACACGTCAACCCAACTACCTGTGCAAGGAGTAGGTCAGGTGCAGACGCACTACACTGACAGCGATCAGCACGACATCGAGACACGAGCGCCAACCCGGCATCTAGCGGCCGAATTACAAACTACGCCCGCCTGCAGCGCCACGGAGCGGCCGACTGAGAACTATGATGACTTGCCACAGATCTTCAGCGCGACTTCACACGGCTCCGGCGGCAGTACAGCGCCACGCCCACTTCAAACGTCAAAACATCGCGACTCGTGGTAATGTCAGTTGGTGAGTGAAGACAACTGGTTAGCATAACATTAAATTGCAGTATACTGTCTTCACGATAAATAAACAGTTTTAAACTGTGTTTCACCTTAGGAGAAGTGCCCAATTACAGTAATTTCCGAAAAGTTTGAGAAACATACTCTGAAATGTAGCATACTTATTGATGCATGCTGCGCTGTCTAAATGGTGATTATACAGATATGCTCATTGTTTTTTGGGATTTTACATTTATAGATTTAATGAATGGTGTGATTTGTCTTATTTAAAACATTTTACATAAACTGTGTATGTGAAAATTGATATTTGAAATTATTAGGTTTTGAGAGTCGTTATGTTCAGCACTCATACGTATGGTATCAATTTTGGGATTAACTGAAGATACTGCAGTTACTGTTTGATTAGTTTCGCGGTAATTACGAGTGTTTTGGGTTACTAGAGGCTATTTTATATTACTTGCCTGTGCATTAAAAATAAACCAAACATGTCTACCGAAGATAAGCAGGAGGTTTGTGAGGCAGTAGCTGAAAGGAAAGGGATAGGACAGGAAGACAAAGATGATTCAGGAATCAGTGATTACGGATTGTCATTAGAAAGCCCATTAGCACATTCAACTAGTTACCCCGAGACACCGGGGCAAACGACGAGAGATAAGCCAGTTTCAGAGGGTGAGGATATACAGTCAATGTTAGCAGACTTGTTAAAGGAAACCAAGGCAACAAAAGTGAGGGAAGAAATGTTCCGCAAATCATTAGAGAAAAGTTTACAAGAAACTAGAGAAAGGAAAGAAATATTCCGCAAATCATTAGAGAAAGGTTTACAAGAAACTAGAGAAAGCTTAGAAAAATCATTTAAGGAAACTCTAGCACAAGAGATCAAAACATCGCAAATGAAGATAGAATATAATCTGAAGAAGGAAATGCAGGAGTTACAAGAACGACTGAAGATGGACATCAACGAGAGAGAGAGTAAGCTAGAGAAGAGCATAGACCAAGTCCAGGGAGACGTGGAGAAGATGGAAGGAAAGTTAACAAAAAAGATAGAAGACGATATTGAAGAGACTAAAGCCGAATTGGGAGAAAGGATCACCGAAGTGGAAACAAATTGCAATCATCGAATCGCCGAGGTGACGCAGATGCAGAAACAATGCAATGATGCGGTTAAGGGGATAGGAGATAGGCAAAACCAACTGGCTGTCAATTTGAGAAATGCTATAGCTGTGCAATGAAAAGAGGATAACAAGAGGGTTGCAATGGAGGTCAGGCAATTACAACAGGGAGTGCAACAATTGGAGAGCAAGACAGAAGAAATTGATAAACGAATTAGCAATGCCACTTTAACCGTTGGGGAAGGTAGAGTCGTTACCTTGATGAGCAGTGATAATCGGTACATCCAGAATAATACAGGGCAGAAGTTTAAACCGAAAGGAGGGTTGCACCCAATGATATTTATGAAATGGTTAAAAGGAGTTTTCCCAGCACATTTCAAAGACGCAGACGAGATTCAATTTGCAATAGATAGGATGGAAGGTGAGGCCTTCACTTGGGGGGTCAGAAAGAAGGAAGGGACTACTAGTTATGATCAGTTTGAAGAGGAATTCTTGAAGAAATACTGGTCTAAAAGTCATCAGTGTGCAGCACTTGAGGACCTACTACACCGCAAGTCACTTAATACATGGAGAGGAATGTTGAGAGAGTTTGCCGAACATTTGTGGGAATTGAACGAGACCTTAGAACAACCCCTGAGTGATGACATAATGATATCAGCGATAAAAAGAAGATTGAGCTGGAGAATGCAAGAGACTGTATCCGGGAGCCTAATTAAAGATAGGGACGCCTTGATGGAGATACAGGAACAGTTGGAATCTGTTCGATCACAGGAACATAATCAAGCTAATGATCAAAACCGAGCGGGAAGTAGTGACCAAAGGAATCATTTTAATAATTCGTCTGATTATAGAGGAAGTGGTGGTGGCCATAAGTATAGGAACCATGGTGGTGAACGGCAATGGAGAAATGATTGGAGAAGGAGTGAAGAACCAAGAGATCATGAGAGAGGAAGGGATAGGCGAATGAATGACACAGTGCATATAGAAGAGGCGGAGAGACCGGAAAACTGAATGACACTCCAGATGAGGTCCGGTCAGGAGTGAGAGCGACAAGGACCAGAATAAACCTACTAAGACATGTTTAGAACATTTAGTTGTTAAACGGACATTTGAAAAAGGGGAATGTTTATTTGCATTGTATTTTCTGATGTATTATAACTAGAACTTCATATTTCATATCGACGATTACCTGAGAATGGGTGTAAAACCTGTAACAACTAATTTGTAATATAATAACTCATATGTCATGTGTTCACGTAATAATTTTTGATTGCATGTTGTGTGTGACATTCAATATGGACTATAGAGGATTATTGCTGCTTGATAAAAAATTGTGATTTTGACAATGCCATGTTTGTGAGATGTAATAACCTTTTGTAGAAAATTATAGTGGGGGCAGCCCACTACCGGAGTCGAGGGATTATTTGGTGAATTGTAATTTCATTAATTATTTACACTGTGTGTTTTGTTCAGACGTAATAATATTTAATTTCTTTGCCGATTCTTTTACGCCAGAGGCTCCAAAGACGTTTTCGAGGGCGGGTATGTAAGGGGTCTGTAGGCCCTTACTATAAATTTGCACTCGGTACAGGTCGATAGGGCGAACAATCGATTGTGTCGTGTTGCGACAGCGAGTGTGGAGTTGAGCGAGTGCCATGTTGCGGGTAGAGCGAGGGTGGAGGCCAGTTGTTGCAATGCAAGGCTTTAACGGAGAAGGGAGTCGCCATCGCCGTGGTTAGACCCCTTTGTACTAGAAATAATACCGGGAAAGTGAAGAAGTATCATTACGGAAGTGGTCAGTGACATTTCTAGTGCCGATATTTTGGTTTCGCGTCTACCGCGCCGGCATCACCTTGGATTGCAGTGTTGGATTGCAGTGTTGGATGCAGTGATGGAGTAGCGTGTGATGATAATGGAAAATGAAGAAGCCTGTTCTGAGATTAGCCGTAATTAGATATGTATGACGAAGGCAGTGGCTGTCTCCTCCTTTTTGTGTTTTTGAGACGAATATAGGTTCGTAATTAGTGAAGCTGTGTTGGTGTTTCTTGTTACCAGACATTTCATTATTACAGTTGTGGTGTCACCGCTAGACACCACACTTGCTAGGTGGTAGCTTTAAATCGGCCGCGGTCCATTAGTACATGTCGGACCCGCGTGTCGCCACTGTCAGGATCGCAGACCGAGCGCCACCACAAGGCAGGTCTCGAGAGACGTACTAGCACTCGCCCCAGTTGTACGACGACTTTGCTAGCGACTACACTGACGAAGCCTTTCTCTCATTTGCCGAGAGACAGTTTGAATAGCCTTCAGCTAAGTTAATGGCTACGACCTAGCAAGGCGCCATAAGTAACTTCATGTATCTACTGAGTCTCACTTGTATCATCAAGAATGCTGTATACCAAAGGACGATATAAAAGTTAAGTGTTCTAGTAGCTACGTTCTTTTCTTTATCACATTCATTACGAATCCTGTTTCAGACCTCACTCCATCCTTCGTGAGTTAGCGCGTGCATCTTGGCCGCCTCTTTCAATTAGTGTGCGTAGTGTTGGCAAGTCTGCCGACACTACAACAGTATTGAGAAGGGCGAACTGGAAAGTAACTACTTCTGTAGCAGTCAATTCCGATTGCCAGCCCCATTAGGTACACGGTCACATTAATAATAATTATTGGGCTGCTATTCGATCAGATCAGGTCGGGATAAATAAACGGAGGTGTTACAGTTTTCACATAATAAAATGGGAGGCATTACTTTTCGTCATGCACACACTTTCTAAGAAGCCGATTCTTATAATGATATCATTTGCACGGCCCGAGAAAGGAAAGATACAGTCAAAGAATTTTGTTCAAAAGCGTCGATTCCCATCTATTCTGGTGGCCCTGCAGTCGGTGATTTTCTTCCATACAATACTGTGCTCCAGATTTACGTTCTAAATTTTCTTCTCAAATTAAGGCCTATGTTCGATACTATTAGTCCTTTGATCTCTCTCTCTTTCTCTCTGTTTGTCTGCTTCTTACGTATTTTTTTGTTTTGCCTGTGTTACATTATTTTGCTTCCATTACAGCCGGTAATTTTCATCTCGTCTACTAGGTAGTTATTAATTGTGATGCTAAGTTTGTCGCTAATCTCATCTCGCTACTCCTCTTTAGTTTGAAATTTCTTTGGTTTACGCTTATTATCGGTTCATATTATGTTCTCAGTAGACTGTTCACCCCGTTCACCAAGGTCCTGAAATACCTCCTCACTTTCTGTTTCACGTTTTGCTCTTATTTTCAATAAATATAGAGTAATTTCACACCACACACCGGAAAGAAACTTATAGAGAGAATATTGAAGCAAAGAGTTTTGCATGTTCGTTTATTTCCAAGAGAACTAAGTGTTTCTAATGATGTTATTAGGAATTTCTCAAAGATATGTGATGATCGAAGTTTACATCGGTGACCAGAAAGTTCTGCACGTAATATTGATGGCAAGTGTAGTAGTTATGTACAGGGTGACGTTTAATGAACTATGTGAAAGAAAAGAGAATTTGTTAAAAACTACGGCGTTGACACACTTTATTTAACATGTAAACGTCAGTACAGATATTCGGCTTTAGGTTACATGTTCGAAATGCCCGCCGTCATTGGCGATGATGTGGCGCAGATGAATACCGAAATTTTGCGTGACCTGCTGAAGTGTCAGAACATCGATGCTGTCGACGACCTCCGGAATGGCTGTTTTTAGCTCAGAAATGGTTTTGGGATTATTGCTGTACATTGTCTCTAATATAGCCCCACAAAAACGTGTCGCATGTGTGCAGAACCGGAGACTATGGTTGCCAACCGAGGCACATGCCAGTGGCCTCTCAGTACCCCAGAGCTATAATGCGGTCCCAAAAGTGCTCCTCCAGGTCTTCAAACACTATCCTTTTTCGATGGGGTCGAGCTTCGTCTTGCACATCTTGACAAAATCAGGGTCACTTTAGATAATTGGGATGAAATCATCTTTCAGAACCTTCACGTACCGTTCGGTAGTCACCGTGCCATCAAGGAATATTGCACCGATTATTCCTGACTGGACATTGCACACCACACAGTCACCCATTAAGGATGAAAAGATTTCTCGATCGCGAAATGTGGATACTCAGTCCCCCAAATATGCCAATATTGCTTATTGACGAACCCATACAAAAGAAAGTGGGCTTCGTCGCTAAACCAAAACATACATGCACATACTGATTCCCATCAAGCCCTGTAGCCAACCGTGCACTTTGAACGTCCTAACGAAAACCGTTCAGAAATTATGACGATTTTATTTCATATAGTCCAATAATTGTCACCCTGTATCTATGCAGTGGAGACTGGGTTCGTCCACGGCTTCATTAAGTACAGCGGAACTATATCTTAAGTATTTGTGCCAACCATGTGCAGCATCCAGGAACTTATGTGTGCTGCGTGTCTCTTCTTTACAGCCCCCACGTGAGAAACCAACCGCAGGCCTCACGTTACGTTCAAATTCCTACGAGACAAGGGTGACTTTGCTTGAGAACTATTTAGTCTACATCTGCGGTTCGTTCATAGGATCGATTAAGTACTGTCTGCTACTGAGAAGAAGGCGTGGCAGGAATGCAGCAGTTAACTGAGTATGCACTGCAACGGTCTGCAGGGCAGAATAGTAAGCAGCATTCTAAAAATTTTGCCATAAATGGAAGGACAACAGTATTGTGTGGCTGACTTGATTATATTCTAGGACATAAGCATATTAACCGTCAAACCTCTTCAACTTACTCATACTTCAGAGGTAATATCGGCCATGTTTTTCATTCTCGTGACCATGATATCCGCAGCTGCAGTGTAACTAGTTTCTTAATACTGATCTTGTGTATAAAATACTGGAAAGCCATTATCGTCACGGCACAAATTTATTTTTATTGAATTAGAACACTGTCGTGGCAAGATTTTCGCGTCTTTTTCTTACTCAGACGGGAATTCGATATCTCCTTGCACGTTTGCACAAGAATTTTAACCTTTTGTACCAGTGCTTTAAGTAAAAACCGAGATCATTTAAATTTTCCTGCTCGTAGCACATTGCTTTCACCTGAATACTGTGGCATACAACTGTATAATGAATACGTTGACTATCATGCAAATCCATTTCTTTTGGTGACTGCCATGAGGAGCTTCAGCGCGTAACTCTCTTCCCCAGTAAGCAGAAATGCGTACAATATATTTTATCCCATCGCTGAGTACGCTGTAGCAATGCAATTTATATTCTTCAGATCTAGGAAGAATTTCATCAGCAGTACCAAAAAACAGATTCATCAGCAGATATTTCCTGTTTTCCATATTTTGTAAAACTTACAGATATGCCAGCGTAATAGGCATCACACATCACTAGATATTCAAAATTTCCTGTCCTAGTCTACTTATCACCTGGTTTTCAAATATTACTTATGATTTCTCTACAGTCACTGTTAATCTTCTACATTTATTGAGATATGAAGATATTGTAAGGGCATACTGGATCACCAATCACTGAATTAAGCACTCACCTTCAGAAATGAAAAATCAAAACGAAACAAAACAGTAAAAACACAGACACAAATAATTAAAAAATATAACATTTTAATAAAAGGAAATGAGAGAGCATGAAACAAAATACAGCAAGGTTAGCAGTGACATATAATAATAAGGCAATACATTGAAAGTTTACCGTCTTACCTCCTTGCCTAGGGACGCCAGATGAAAGTTCATGTCAAGCCCTGAATAAAAACTGCGCAACGGATAACTGGGGAGGGGAGCTTGAGAGCGCTACCTAGAGAGCGTGTCCTTTCTGTACGGTACTAGGCAAGGGGCTGGAGGGCTCACACGCTGATGTGTGGCTCCCTGCATTCTATAGCTTTTATTTTAAATAAATTCCTTTAACTTGACTTCTTTGTGATTTTTAAGGTATGTTAAAGATTGATGACAGTTGATTACCTATTTATTTTAAACATTATCACTCGACTTTACAGCTATAGCAGCAATTGTTTCAGTTTACAGATATTACAATTTTACAACTTATAGCTCGGGTATATTATATACTAACCTGCACGCACATTTCTACGGGTAAGACGGAATTGCGTTGGCCAAATGCATACCACCAAAGTCTCCCAATATTTTACATAGGACATTCACTATGTGAGGAGGATAACAGGCAAACTGGGGACCAGATACTTTAACACAGGGGGTCAAATTTCCGTAATGAAACGAGAACATTCATTACCTTACACAATCCGAAGCTGCAAATAAAAGAATTAGTACAAATATTCAAATACCTCTCTTCCATGCGTGAACATTGAGACAGACGCACTGAGGGCACGTCTGCTCACTTACCCGCCTTCCGTAACACTCTTCAGAATATGGCGGGCACCCGGAGGTCTTCCTGGGCCCAGGTGGAGGGGGTGGTCGAACCGCTTGGCCGTGACCAACCTCTCCACCCCAAATCTTGTGACACTGGGAAGTCTTTGACTTTTACCTGCCTGTGCTGTCCCTCTGATCCCCTAGCCAGGAGTAAGGTTGGCACTACTATACTACAGAACTACTTCCCAACAAAGATTTGGCCACGCTTTACGGAAAGGTGTGAGGAGGATCAGGAACGTTCATGTGCAGATTCACATCCACGTACAAGAAATGCATAATACACGACACATATAAATACGTATTATGAAGCCTGACACATTTCTTTCCACCCGTCCACATGGATTCTGTTGCACCCGCGGCCGGCCGCGTCGTGTAATAAAATTGGCTGCGGAGCCGCCTCTGTTTCTATTTCCCGGCGCGAGCGAGCAGCGAAACCTGCTGCTTATAGAGCGGAAACTACTGTACCGTTTCAACATCTCTGCTGGTATAAATGTAGATTTGCTATAAAAACCTCACATAACATTGAATTTGGTACTAAAAATATGGTATTTTTCGTGTTCTGTGAGATACTGCCGCAAGTTATCGAAAAGTCATACGTACACAGAGGCAGATGGAGTGTTTTGAGCCATGTATCACCATTTCGATATTTGAGGAGGATCGTTTGAAATGTTATTAAGTGCTTAGGTCGTGTGTAAGTTCTTTTAGTGAACTACACACATAAATAAATATTCACGCCGTCCCCTTGCGGCAAAGATGCCGCAGGGCGGTATGATCATCTCAGTAAGGCAACAGAAACTCGAAGGTTAAAATAGCAGTCATTTTAGGTACTTCATTAGTTTTTTTTCACCGATCTCGGTGTCTGTCGGTCTTTTGAGCTACTGCGTGAAAGACGTGTGTATTGGACCCTGAGCATTGTATTAAGTAAAGGTTAAAATACGCGGAAGTCGTCAGTTTTCATTCTACTACCTTCTCCTGATGAGACGAGAACTTGTATTTTCAAAAGGACCTTTCGGAGACGAAGTCAACACGAATAGAGAACAGCCGTCGTAGCCACTACGGCAGTGTTGTGCATCTGGAGAAGGAAAGTTAAATAACAAGCCGCACACTAAAATCAAAAGGAATTAATATTTATTCAGTGTTCAAGAACTGTCACAACATTCTTAACACGCATGCATCTATGCCTGCGAGCGTCTCTGAACGGACAATTTTTGGTGCGGCTGAACAATAATTACTGCAACTCTGGACAATTCATATTATCTCTCTCCCCATCCACTATAATCCCTTTCTGCCAATTGAAATATGCCACAATTCTCAACAGCAGGACCTAGGTATGTAGATTACGTTCCTGAATTAATCACGATTGAAACCATTGCCCAATGTATGAAACAGTCATCTTAATTTTTAAATTGCGCTCAGTACGTTTCGAACCAATTCACTAAACAAAATACGTCGTGAAGCAATCATGGTTTCAAACAACATGATTTGATAGGTTCATTTGAATTTTTTATTGATTTTGTTGTTGGACACTGTTCATCATACAAGAAAATAAAGTTATTAACATATTTCAAAAAGAAAAAAAAACAGTCACTGTTGTAAAAGGCTTTATTGGTTATGATGCGTTTCGTGTGGTTGGAGCGTCTTCAGATTACCGCATTACTCAGATATTGGGAATTGTAATTGTGACATAATGTCACGCAGGAAGAATGCAACTGTGGTGTCACCGCCAGACACCACACTTGCTAGGTGGTAGCCTTTAAATCGGCCGCGGTCCATTAGTATACGTCGGACCCGCGTGACGTCACTGTCAGTGATTGCAGACCGAGCGCCGCCACACGGCATGTCTAGAGAGACGTCCTAGCACTCGCCCCAGTTGTACAGCAGACTTTGCTAGCGATGATATACTGACAAATACGCTCTCATTTGCCGAGACGATAGTTAGCATAGCCTTCAGCTACATCATTTGCTACGACCTAGCAAGGCGCCATTACCAGTTTATATTGAGATTGTAATTATGTATCATCAAGAGCGATGTTCTGCCATTATGGATTAAAGTTAAGTATTCCAGAAGCTATGTACTATTTTTGGCTACTATAATTACTTACCTTGTTCCAGACCTCACGCCAGTCTGCATGAGCTTAAACGCGTGCATTTCGGCCTCCTCTAGCAACACGGTGTTGGCTCTTCTGCCAACACATCATATGGCGACGAGTGTAAAAACGGTCTTCTTCTTTATACTTGCTTAAATTACTTGTGTCATGGCTTCGCCACAATCTCCAGATGTACTGTCCGAATTTTATCGCTTGCAGAATCAGCAGACGCAGGCCTTATTGGATGCCCTTGGACAGCTCGTCCAGGGTCAACGTGCAATGCAAAACGATGCGGCAGCCGCCGCTCCACCGCTACCGCCGCCACAACACGCTGTTGCACCACCTTTTCGTCCTTTTGATGCTGCACTGGAAAGCTGGACGGAGTGGTCACGCCAATTTGGATTCCATCTCGCCGCCTACAGAATTCAAGGTATTGAGTGGCAGCCTTTTTTGCTTTCTTGTGTAGGAGTGTCCACCTACCGTGTGATAGTGAAATTGTTTCCCCGACGAGACGTAGCAACTCTGTCGTACGACGAAATTTTGTCTGCATTAGATGCATATTTCAAAGAATCAGTCAATGTAGTTGCAAAAAGGTATACTTTCTTTCGTACAAAATGTACGGCCGGTCAAACTAATCGGGAGTGGGTTGCAATTTTGCAAGGCCTTATTAGGGATTGTGCTTTTGCGTGTGAATGTGGACTCCCTTATTCAGATACTATGGTACGTGATGCAATTTCCCAGAACGTTTCTGATGTTCGTATAAGGGAACAGATTTTGAAACTAGTCAATCCCTCCCTTCAACAAGTGATAGACATATTGGATCGGCAAGACACACTTGACTTTGCTCAGGAATCATTTGATACTTCGCCAGCTGTGTGTCACATTAACCGGCCCGCCGGGCGAGCTGCACGGAACAGTAAACAGCCCTCGCGCCTGTCCGCGCAGCTGCCGCCAAGCTCTCCAAAACGTGTGCCGCGCCAGCAAGCAAATGCAGCGCTAAAATCATGCCCGCGGTGTGCTACTAGACATTCGCAAGAGAATTGCCCGTCACGCCAAGCTATTTGCTTTTTCTGTAATAACAAAGGACATGTTCAAAGTGTTTGCCATAAAAAGCTCAGATCGGACGCTCACAACCATTCCAGGCCCTTTGCTTCGCGCCGGAATCGGAATCGAACCACGAATACTCAGGCTCATGAACCCTCGCCCATGGAAATTCATGTAATTCCTTCCACTCCGCCCAGTGCCCCTCTCTCTACCAGTGACTGTGTTTGTCCCACAAAAAGTGTGCGTCGACGTCGCAGGAAATCCCGTCAAGTCGCAAGTGATTCTGTACCAGTGTCAGTTCATGTTGCACGAGACAGTCGCTCTTGTTGTCAGCAGGACAATAAACTTTTTGTATATTTGGTCATTAATGCCAATGTGATCCCATTCCAGCTCGATACCGGAGCTGCAGTTTCACTGATCAATAAAGACACGTACAAACAACTGGGCACACCTCCGTTGCGTGCCGCAAATGTTAAGTTAAATAGTTATTCAGGACAAGCTATCCCTGTGTTAGGACAGTCCAGCCTTCTTGCAACATACAAGGGACAAACAAAACTTGTGTCATTTTACGTACTTCGTTCTTCTTCTGCAGTGAACTTGTTTGGTTTAGATTTATTTCAGTTGTTTAACTTGTCTATAGTAAATCAGGTCCTCTCAGTGAACCAGACTGTGCCTTGAGCCAGTGTTTCTCGTCTATGTGAAGAATTTGCAGACATTTTTGCACCGGGTTTGGTTGCGCTAAGAACTATAAAGCACATTTGGAACTGAAAGTAAACGCGCAACCGAAATTTTTCATAGCGCCCAATGTTCCCCACGCATTGCGTGATGAGGTCGCAAGAACGTTACACGATTTGGAATCACAAGGTGTGATTGACCGTGTGCAGGCTTCTCTCTGGGCATCACCCTTAGTAATTTTGCCAAAACCTTCCGGAAAATTGAGACTTTGTGTGAATCCACAACTAGTGATTGCAACTTTTCCTTTACCCCGCCTGGAAGATCTTTTTGACAAACTGTGCCCGGGTAAATATTTTTCGAAGTTGGACCTAGCAGATGCGTACTTGCAAATACCGGTGGACGAAGAATCCCAGCGCGTTTTGGTGGTTAACACGCATCTTGGTTTGTATCGATTCAAAAGACTGCCATTCGGGTGTGCATCCACCCCTGCATTGTTTCAGCAATATCTGCAAACTGTTTGTGCGTTGGTCCCTACCGCAGCAAACTATCTGGACGATATTGTGATCTCTGGAAAGACGGAAGAAGAACATTTAGCCAATCTCAGAACATTATTTCAGGTCTTGCGACAAAATGGTCTTCGCTTGCGGAAGGACAAATGTGTGTTTTTTGCTCGTGACTTACCCTATCTGGGACATGTAATCAATGCCCAAGGCATACATCCCAGTCCAGAGCACCTCCGTGCCATACAGGACTTGCCTTCGCCGCAGAATTTGAAGCAGCTACAGAGTGTGCTGGGAAAAATCAATTACTACCATAAATATGTGCGCCACGCCTCTTCCATTTCAGCTCCGCCTCATCGCTTACTCCGTAAAGGTGTTCCGTTCGTCTGGACGACGGAATGCGAACGCGCCTTTCGCCAGTTGAAATCGGCGTTGCTTTCCAATACTTGCCTTACGCCATTCGATCCCCAGAAACCCCTTTTGTTGATGGTAGATGCATCTGATTTCGGGATCGGTGCTGTGCTTGCGCACAAAGATGGATCGCATGATCGCCCTATTGCCTTTGCGTCCAAATTGCTCTCGTCTGCGCAAAGAAATTATTCACAGATAGAGAAAGAAGCTTTGGCTCTCGTATTTGGTGTTACTAAGTTTCATGATTTCTTGTATGGTCGTCACTTTACCATCATCACAGACCACAAACCTTTGACGTCGCTTTTTCATCCGAACAAGCCTGTACCTCCACGTACAGCGCAGGAATTCATTCGCTGGTCTATTTTCCTCTCGCAGTACCGCTACGATATCTTGTATCGGTCCACTATTAAGCACGGAAACGCCGATGCGTTGTCCCGTTTGCCTGTTGCTGGGGATAGAGCATTCGATTCTTCCGAACTTGCTTGCATGTTCATTGATGCGGAAACCGATGACGTGGTCGAATCGTTTCCAATTGATTTTCGTCGTGTGGCTACAGCCATAGCTGCTGAACCTGTCCTTGCTACCGTTTTGCGTTCTGTTGCTACGAAATGGCCATTGTCAAAGTCACGGATCGAGGATCCGTTGGTTCGCCGATTTTTTGCTCACAAGGAGAGACTTTTTGTTCGACATGGTGTTTTTTTGTTGCGTTCTGATAATGACCAGTCCCGGGTCGTGGTCCCACGTTCGTTACAGTCATCTGTCTTACGGCTTCTCCACCAAGGACATTGGGGTATAGTGCGCACGAAACAACTTGCTCGTCAGCACTGTACTTGGTTCGGAATCGATGCTGCGATTACGAATATGTGCTCTTCTTGCATGGCGTGTGCCAAACAACATTCCGCACCGCCGCGGAAATTCTTTGTATGGCCACAAGCCACTTCCCCTTGGCAACGATTAAACATAGATTTTGCTGGTCCTTTCTGGAATGCTCGATGGTTGGTTGTGGTCGATTCTTTCAGTAATTTTCCTTTTGTTGTCCGGATGTCTTCCACGACGTCATCTGCCACCATCCAAGCGTTATCCGCTATCTTTTGCATTGAAGGTCTTCCACAGACTATTGTTTCCGACAATGGCCCACAATTCATGTCTGCAGAATTTTAGTCATTCTACAAGGCCAATGGTATTCAACACCTGACATCCGCGCCGTTTTCGCCTCCGTCAAACGGTGCCGCTGAACGTTTGGCCCGGATTTTCAAGTCACAGATGTTGAAGTTGAAAGAGTCGCATTCTCGGGAGGACGCGTTATTGCTCTTTTTGTCCTCGTATCGCTCTCAGCCCCGAGATTGTCGCTCGCCGGCTGAGTTGCTCCACGGTCGTCTTCATCGAACCTTGATGTCTTTGCTCCATCCGCCGCATCAGGTTCCTGTGCAGCGGCAGACACCTGCTTTTGTTCCAGGCGACGTTGTATACTATCGCAACTATCGAGGTTCACGGCGTTGGCTCGCAGGGCGCATTCTTCGCTGCCTCGGCCGCGCTATGTATCCGGATTTGGGGGCCTCTGGTGAGGTGCGTCGGCATCTCAATCAGCTGCGCCTCTGTCGTCGCCTGCGTTCTGCCGCTCCCCGTCTGCTTTCAGCGACGGTGCCGTCCGGTCAGCGCCCTGGGGACCCATCTACTGGCTCGCCTCCGCCCCATGTGTTACCGTCGCTGCCTTCCATTTTGCCCCATGGCGACGCGCCGCCGCCGCCGCCTGTTCTCCCGCCGGCGACGCCCGAAGTGGACGCTTCGCTGCAGCCGCCAAGCGCCTCCCTGGGTCACGCGCCGCCGATCGCTTCCCGTGACCAGCTGTCCTCCGACATGGACCTCTTGCCCGCTCCGGACCAGATGTCGTCTTCGCCCGTCGGGTGCCCCCACGCGATGGATGTCGACCCTTCGGCCCCTCCTGTCTCTCACCGGCGCATACACCGCATGTTGGCGTGCACCCTGGACTAGGTTTTCAGGCGTTTCCTAGCTCCCCTCGGGCCGAATGGCAGGGTGCGGGTGGCACAGCCTCGCCTGTTGTTAGGCTCCCACCTCGTCGCATACGTCAACATGGGGTCCTCCCCACGGCGGGCGCAAGCCTTATAACACAACCGTACGCCGATTTGCGGGGGAGGAATGTGGTGTCACCGCCAGACACCACGTTTGATAGGTGGTAACCTTTAAATCGGCCGCGGTCCATTAGTATACGTCGGACCCGCGTGTCGCCACTGTCAGTGATTGCAGACCGAGCGCCGCCACACGGCAGGTCTAGAGAGACGTCCTAGCACTCGCCCCAGTTGTACAGCAGACTTTGCTAGCGATGATATACTGACAAATACGCTCTCATTTGCCGAGACGATAGTTAGCATAGCCTTCAGCTACGTCATTTGCTACGACCTAGCAAGGCGCCATTACCAGTTTATATTGAGATTGTAATTATGTATCATCAAGAGCGATGTTCTGCCATTATGGATTAAAGTTAAGTATTCCAGAAGCTATGTACTATTTTTGGCTACTATAATTACTTACCTTGTTCCAGACCTCACGCCAGTCTGCGTGAGCTTAAACGCGTGCATTTCGGCCTCCTCTAGCAACACGCTGTCGGCTCTTCTGCCAACACATCAGCAACCATACTGCAGATTAATACCAGTGCTGCAAAATTGCTGAATTGGTCGCTAAATTAAATGCCGCTAGTTAAAAAATCAATGAATTTATTTGACGGGTTTTGGGAGATACACATCATCAGATAGTCTGGAAATCAAAATACAAATGAGGGAAAGTATATAAAGTATACAAAGTTTTGACATATTGAGAGCTAACATACATACCATGATCATCTAGGTAGTTAGATGAATTAAGACATGTTGTAACTAATACAGCTCTCATGACAAAGTAATTTGAAACTACAACATGCTTGCTAGGTAGGAAATTTACGCCACCAGAGGCCGGCGAAGCATACATAAATGGCGCCACATGGCGGCGATAACAGAATGAAATCTTTTAATTTATTTACATATAATTTTTTGAATATAGAACTTAACTTTCAGAAAGTTATAAAAAGCAAGAAAGATAAACAACCCGCCATAAAACAATTTTTACTTTGTTATAAAATGCTCTCAACAGAACAGACGTATAAAATAATATACGCAATGTATACAAACCTATTATACAAAAACAAAAGTATGCATAAATGACGTATTGCAAAAATTGTAAACCATACCACATAGTGGTATAGAATAAAAGTATTGAAATTCCAATGTTAAAAAAAAAAGAAAGAAAAGAATAAGGAAGAAGCAGTCATGGTATAGAAACGAATACGAGCACTCACAGGATCAGGTAATGGACTAGTACTATTGAAAGATACTAAAATGACTCAAGAGAATGTTGAAATACTTGTGTATGAAATAATGTAACAAAGCCCCAGTAATACAAAGCAGAATAAAGCTTTGGAAGTGCTTCACAGTTAACACAACAAAATACTATGATAAATAAGCAAAACATTTTACATATAAAAGATGTGAGGGACTCAAATCCTCCGGGAGACACATCAAATGCAGCTTGTGTGGAAAACCTACTTACGCATAATGAAACATAAAAACATACAAATGTGATATACATAGAACTAGAGCAATAACTTTCACCTTCATAGGAGAGTGTGAGGGAGATCGTACAAGAAAGAAGGTTAAAATAAGGAATAACTGAAATACTGTGCATAATGTAGAAGAAATAATAATTCATAATGAGTAAATGAAATACAAAATAACTTTGAATGCCAACGTTGTCAGGGACTCAAACCCTCAAGGAAAATACATATCAAAAAGTGTGCATAGGACCAATACATCTCCATAAAAAACAGAGCAAAAAGAGTAGTATAAAACATAGGTAGAATGAAGGAAAGGGCGCAAGTACACGGAAAAACATTTCTGTATTTACTGTAGAAAATACGACGGAAATGAAAGGTGTAACAACCAACCGCATGGACGAATACATATGTGGAGTTGGGTAGAGCAGGTGGGAAATAGAATTGCAAATGTAGTGTTTCCTCACATACTCTAAAGAAACACTGGCGTCTTGAAGACAGCTGTTCATTCAACACTGAAGATGGGTCACGCGATTGGTGTATAAAAATTCATAACTGTTACAAAATTTCTAACTCAGTCCTTTTGGCTCGAAGTATCTTAAGGCCTCTGTCTATGAGAAGTAAGAGGTGACCCTCATGTTGCAAATGGAACCCAACTGCGGAATTATTTTTATAAGTGTTTTTACGAAATCTAGTGGCAAAGCTTCTCCCAGTTTTACCCACGTAGACTGATTCATACGAACCACATTTAATTTTGTAGACACCTGAGCTGTTGCATTTATCACGTTTATCGTTAACAGAATTCCGCAACAACAGATCTAACTTTTCCGCATTCTAAAGCAGATCTGCACTTTCGCTTTCCTAAACGAACGCGCAGTAGTCTCTCACTATGGCCCTGTGTAAGATATACACCCATCAAGTTTTTCAGAGGCTGTATCATCTTTAATATGACTTTTATCGAAGACTTTTTTCTCGGTAGCACGCATGGATGAACCTGAATACCCATTGGCGCGACCTACTTACATAATAACATGTCTCTTTAGTCAAGCTTCAATGCTGAGCTCTAACTTGATTGAAATTATGCACGTTTACGCGCAAGTGGATGAGCAGAATCTTTACTGACAATAATGTCAGTGGCTGTTGGTTTACGATTAATATCTAAGGTCACTGAGGTGCCCTCCCTCGTTAACATAAGATCAAGAAAGCTGACACTTTTCTTATTCTCTAATTCAACAATGAAACGAATTTTCAGAGGAACTTTGTTCAAAGCCTGTGCAAAGTTCAGAGCATCCTGTTCATTACGACGGTACACAATCTCAATGTTATCTCCGTGTCTACGATAAAATAGATTTTCATTCATAATTGACTGATTATTTTTGAGGAAGGTGAAACTTAATGGCAGATTATAACTGTGTGCCGGCGCGAGACTCGAACTCGGGACCTTTGCCTTTCGCGGGCAAGTGCTCTACCAACTGCGCTACCCAAGCACGGCTGACGCCCCGTCCTCACAGCTTTAATTCCGCCACTACCTCGTCTTCTACCTTCCAAACTTCACAGAAGCTCTCTTGCGAACCTTTCATTCTAGAAACATCCCCCAGGCTGTGGCTAAGCCATGTCTCCGCAATATCCTTTCTTCCAGGAGTGCTAGTTCTGCAAGGTTCGCAGGAGAGCTTCTGTGAAGTTTGGAAGGTAGGAGACGAGGTACTGGCCGAATTAAAGCTGTGAGGACGGGGCTTGAGTCGTGCTTGGGTAGCTCAGTCGGTAGAGCACTTGCCCGCGAAAGTCAAAGGTCCCGAGTTCGAGTCTCGGTCCGGCACACAGTTTTAATCTGCCATAAAGTTTCATTTGAGGAAGGTGCTCTCTAAGTCGTTAATAAAGATTTCAGCTAGAATACTTGATAGGCTGCACTCTATCGCGAGCTATCACTTTGATATGTCTTACAACAACAACAACAAAAAAGGAAGGGAAAGGTGAGACGAGTAAGTTCAAGAAGTTCATAGGCTTCCACGACTTCTAATTTTTTATGTTTGAAAAATTCTTACGAATGATCTCCAAAGTTTCGTCCACCGGAATGTTAGTGCAAAGATTACTGATGTCAAAGGATTACTGATGTCTAATCTTCTGGCATATACAATTCTTGCTTAGTGCTGCCATTTTGAAACAGTTCTTAATGGACCGCGTATTAGGATAAACGAAAGCTTCTTTAAGTTTCGCATAGTAAAAACGTTTTATTAAAAATGGGGCTTTCTGATTCATTCACAGAGGTCTTACAGGATTGTGTTGTTTAAGAAGATTAATCTCTGATCCTATTTTTGGCAGTTTTGGGTTCATGACGAAATATCTGTTTTTTAGCAACGTGTAAAGGGAACAGAAAATCTGGATTGCTCACACACTTTTTTCTAATCATCAATAAATTTTGGCATAGTATTTTTCTTGACTCTCTTGATGTTGCTGTTTCGAAAAAATTCTTAAGCCTTAGTAATGTAATCATCATCTGAAATGATTGCGACCGAGCTGCATCTCTCGGCTTTTGTTACTATAACACTAATTTCAGATAATTCTGTGTTTAGATTCACGGCTGACGACAGGAATGCTTTGCAGGCAAATGGCGCCTTAAATGCGTTTTCACTGCAACGACTACCCGAAGAGATTCAGGAATTTTACACTGTTCACAACGTTTCTAATTTCAGCAATAGATCTTTTAACACTTTGTTGTTAACTGCTGCTGGGAAATTAACATTCAAACCTTTACTTAAAAATTGCTGCTCATCAGAAGACAACTTGAAGTTTGGTAGGTTGATTACCTGCAAAATGATGGTTACATGCGGCATGCTTGTTGCCCCTGCCTAAAGAGGAACTTTGTGCTACAAGTGCACGTAATTAGCACATGTGTCTGCGCGTTATGACATATCTTTCCCAAAAAGGAAAATCACTGATCAAATTACTCATACGTTCACATTTGCTTTTAACACGTTGTCCACTTTCAGACAAATTTTTTAACTTTATCTTGGCATGTTTTGGAATCATACCACTGAAAATACACTACTTATTGAATGCGATCTTGGGCTGGTTAACCGTAATTCTTCTTTTCGCTAAATGCAAATTATTTACTTCCTGCAAAGCCCAACAGGAGACAATAAATTGTAACTGTGACATAAAGCCAAGCAGGAAGAATGCAACCATACTGAAAATTAACAAGAGCGCTGCAAAGTTGCTGAATTGCTCACTAAATGAAGTGCCACCAGTAAAAAAACCAGTGACTATATTTGACGCGTTTCGGGACATATGTATCATTAGATAGTCAGGAAGCCAAACTACAAATGGCAGAAAATATACAAAGGTATTCGGAGCAACATGACAAGAGTGCAAGCTTTACAAAGTTTCGTCATATTGAGCATCAGTAGCTTAAGGAGGACGGCCTAGCTGTAATAGAAACAGGTGCAGAGATAGGGAGGCAATCATAAACATGGGATACGCCATATGAGTAGACACCATCCCCTGCATAATTGCATTTCAGTTCTTTGCAGTTTTGGAGGTGATACTTCCATCGTATAACTGAGTCTGCGATCTTGTTCCACTTTGTGCGGTACAATGTGAACTTAAGCTTTTCCTTTCACCAGACAGAATATTGGCATGCTTCCACTCTTGAAAGCGCCTTCTTTTCGATTATAAGGCAGCGCAAAATTACTTAAATATGCATCTTGCTTGTAGTACTTAACACGAAATACATCTCCTCTCGTCGTAACTATAGATAATAAAGCTCATTCAGTGTATAAAAAGAAGTATTTATGCAATCTTTCCCACACGAGTAATACAGCAGTACACCAGCATTACAGGTTTGACGGAAAATCATCATTCGTTGAATACATCAGGTGTTATTACTTACTGAGCCACCTTTTCACACTGTTTTTTGGTTTTAGCATTCTCATTCTACTTCCTTTCGATCGATCTCCAACAGGTAAACAGCCCTCCATGGACACCGAAAGTGCACAGTCATGCAATCAACACCACACTGTGAGCTGCATGATTAAAATAGCGGGAACAGCCAACAAAAGAGAGGGCTAATAATCCAGGCTGGCAAACATGACATTAACATAATACGTTTTGAACCGTCGACTGCAACGTACATAAAACGATTTGATCCGATAAATGTTTTCAGCACTAAATTACAATGGGAAAGAATACGGAATGACCCGATCTTACTCAACAGCATTAAAGAGCATGCCATTGTTCGTTTACAAATGCATCTGTGTTTTGACCTTGGCTACACTTAATAGGTTGTGAGGCGGTGTTCCTCATTTATAAAATTTTGTGGAGATGTTCGTCATACAACATGTATGAAATGATGCAACTTTCATTCTACTCGGAACTGATATCCATCTTCAACATATATTTCTCAAGGCGTCTGCAGTTAGAACTACAGTGGACTTTCGTATCATCCTACTGGAATATGCCATTTTTGTATCCTAGTCATGTCATGTGCAGTAGCTCCCCACACCAAGCAGGAGTTAGGGACGTATGGGTCTCAGGAACCCATGCTTACTGTGACCTTTATCAGGCCTTCTACAGACACTCTGGTGACACTGAACACAACTGACGCAGTTCGGGCTCTACACCATGCAATTATTTGTTGTCTGTGGTAAAGTGTGAGCGGTAAACGACACGTGACAACTGGAGATCTCGACCAGATTGCACTAATCTGTTCCCGATAGTTTGCGGTGACACTCTGCCAGTATCCTCTGCTGTTGTCATGCGTTTGTCCTTCAGAGCCAGTCGAAGAGTTCTGCCATCTTTTCGTGGTGTGCCTCTTCTGGAAGGGCACGTGCCTGCTCGTCTTGGCACGCCGTTGTCCTGAGTCCATCGTGTCACCATTCATTTTGCAGCCAGTGCACTACACCTAGCGTCCGTCTGATCTCAAGATGAGTCGCACGCTTAAATGAAACAATTTACTGAGAATATCACAGTTTAGATTCCAGAAAGGTTGCTCAACTGAGAAGGCTATTTAATACATTCACCCACCAAACAGTAGAAGCCCTAAATAATAATATTTCGGTTGTTGGTATTTTTCGTGATCTCTTCAAAGACTTTCGATAGGGCACCATGATCCTCTCTTAGCAAAACTCAAGTTTTTTGGAACTGATGGCATTTCATGCCGCTAGTCTGAATCATGCTTGATAAACAGAATGCAAAAGTTTGTGTTGAATAATTCAGACAATGTCGGAAAGGTGAAAATTTGTAGTGACTGGGGTAAAAGCACAAAGGAAGTCCCACAAGATTCCGCTCATATTCGTTACCTATGTAAATGACCCTTCACTTAACTTTCAACAAAGAGAAGTGATACTTTTTGCAGACGAAACTAGTGTTGTAATAAATCCCATTACAAAGAAAGCAACAAATGAGTTAGTAAATGAGACCTTTCAAAGAATTATTAAGTGTTCTCTGAAATGGACACTCCCTAAATTTTGAAAAAAAAAAGAAACAGAACACTACATTCAGTTCCGTACAGCAAATAGAGCCATACCAACAACTGATGTAGCACATGACCTGGAGTCAGTAAGTAGAGTAGAATCCTCAAAATTTTTGTGTGTACATACTGATGGCAACTTGAACTGGAGGAAGCATATTAGTGAGGTTCGCAAACAACTAAGTTCAGCTACTTTTGCTCTTCGTATAATTGCTAATTTTAGAAACATACGTATCAACCTCCTGACATATTTTGCATATTTACACTCAGTAACGTCGTACTCACCACTTAGCAAGAAAGTATTGATTGTACAAAAGCGAGCAGTAAGAATATGTGGTGTTCACGCATGCAGGTCATGTAGGGCACCCGTTCAAGAAGCTAGACATTTTAATTGTGACGTCAAATTTTAATTTTCGCTAGAGAAATTAGCTATAAATAATCCATCACAATTTGAGTAGAACAGTGATGTACATACCTACAACGCTAGAGGGAAAAATGTCCTTTATTATCCACTGTTAAAGCTGTCAGTGGCTCAGTGAGGAATTCAATATTCAGCAATAAAATTTTTTGATCGTTTACCCAATAACATAAAGTGTCTGACAGGTAGCGAAGCAAAGCTTAAATCTAATTTACAATCATTTCTTCTGGACAAATCCTTCCATTCCATTGACAAATCTCTACTTAAAAACCGGTAGGCGGTAATAAAAAAAACAGCAACTTGTTTTTAAGTGTAGTTGCGTCAGTAGGAATTACATGATACTGTGTTCATTAGCGTCAACAGTAATCATGTATATATAACTAACTAGGTACGATGTTTGCACGTATACAATGACCATGATTCCACCTTTATCTAAGTAAGTCGGAAATATAGCGAGAAGCTACAAGGGCATGCCGTGTCGTGATCCCTCCATCCCCCCCCGCCCTCCTCCTCCCCTGGAGCACACACGCGATAGTCGTATACTCAGTCGATTCATCATCTGTAGCAATCAATGTTTTATCTTCTGAAAATAAGCTTCTAAAATGACGAAATTTTAGTAAAAATATCCTACATCCGCGGAAATACGACGGTACAGTTTGGTAGCGTTTACGGTATAAGGCACTCCATTTCTGTCGGCATAATTACTGAATATGCTAGTTTCCTTCTAGCGTGTCGTCCCCATGTTATTATGTTCAGGCAGTTACTACTCTCTTATTCTAATGCTCATCACCAGATTCATCTTCACTCCGTTTACCTCCAATCAAAATTATGCACTAACTAGGCTCTTCATAAGTGTCCCCTATTGGGGTCAGAAGTTATGTCGTCTGTGAAGCACACTGCCTAACAAAAAAAGTGTAGCGCATTGAAGGAGACAGGGAAACGAAATGAAGTTTCTCTGGTTGAGAGGGTGTATGACGTTACTTCAGTGATTGCAAAACATTGGCGATATGAGTCCACTTATCAATGTTGACGGTTGAACTCCCCTGGCTTGGATTCATGCAGTGACTCGTTTGGAAAGGGTGTCATGCGCTCTTCTCAGGCAAGCTGTCCCGTAAGTGTTGTAGCCGGTCCTTGTTATACTGGATGCTGGCCCTGGCACTCAATCGACGACCAAGCTAGTCCCACACATGTCCAGGACATACGTGGGGCTCCTCACCAACAGTCAAACAGTTCACAGAGAAAATTTCCATGCTACAGACGAACATTGTCCCGTTGAAATATGGCGCCAAGATACTGTTGCATGAGAGGCAACACATGATGATGCCATGGGTACGTGACGTACCGTTGTGCCGCCAGACTTCCGTCAATAGCTACCAGGCATTACTTGAAGTCACTGCCGATGGCTCCCCATACCATGACATCAGAAGTTGCGTCGCTGTGCTTTCCAAAACACAGGAATAATTTGGCGTCTCCCCAGGTTGCAGACATACTCACCGACGACGGTCATCCTTCGTTGTGTAGAGCCGCGGTTCATTGCTAAACACAATGCGACGCCATTCATCAGCAAACGAAGCCGTTGGTGGTGCGGTGTTAACGGCAGCCTACGCATGGTAGTGTAATTGTTAGTCAGGCTAGTCTCCGACCAATGGTGTGGAATGACACTGAATGAAGCAACAAGCCCATTACTTTTTCTCGGATGGCAGGTGCAGATATGAAGTGGTCACCCTATGTGTTTGGTACACAATAGAGCGATCGTCCATTGTGGTGGGCAGACGTGGTCGACGAGAACCTTGACGAAGAGAATGCCTGCCCACACGTTCCCATGCGGTACAACATCGGGACACTGTCACATCCGAATGCCCCAGAGATCTGGATGCTGCACGATTACTTTGACAAGCCAAATAGAGATCCACAAAGAGGCCTCTTTCATACTCCTCCAGATACTAATAACGCTGTCTCACACGGGTGCCCGTCATCTCCATGTCCTTCACAATTATCACTCAACATCTCATGCTGTTCACGCCCCTTATACACCCTACTGGGCGTAATAACAGCACTAAACATGATCGGCCTACCTGTCAAACAGAACTGTCGCTCTAATCATTTACATACCTGCCAGTGGTGTGTGCGTATACGAAGTTACGCTGACAGCCGACCGTGTCTTCTCAGTGCTGCACATCTTTTGCCTGGCAGTGTATATCATTACTTTATATAAACATGGTATTTTTGTCTAAACAAATCTTCGTAATACCTTTCAGTACAGGAGCACTAGTCCTGTAAGGTATTGCAAGAGAACTTCTATGAAGTTTGGAAAGTACGAGAAAGGAACTGCTGGAAATAAAGCTGTGAGAGCAGGTCGTTAGCTTGGATATCTCAGAAACTGAGCACATGTCGACAAAAGGCACAGGTCCTGATCCTGCGAGCAATTTTGAAGTGTTAGAAAAATATTTTTTTTCTGTTCTGAAATATCCTGTCATTTTTTTTCAATGTTTCTTCCTCGTGTATGGTCAGCGAAAGTGGTGACATGCTCTGTGTTCACTAACATGCCCATTTCGTCTTTTCGTTTTCATTGATTCTATTTGGTTCCTGTAGACAATCCATATAATCGTCTGCTCCTTTCTGTATTACCTTTCTATTCAGAATTCCTTCTTCAGTAGTGTGAATCATTTACAGTTATACACAGGAGACTATATGCTACCATTTTTCCCACGTTCTATTTGTGTTTCAGATGAGCCAAAAACTTGGTAAAGGTTTTTCAATAGTCTTGATAGTCATACCTTCAAGGGATATGTTTACACTAACAGTGTGAAACAATAGTATAAAAAGGAACTAAAAAATCTAACTAGGGGAAGGATTTTACTAACGACACACACACACACACACACACACACACACACACACACACACACACAAACCATGTTCCAAAGTGTTATCACTTATAAATACAGTCGAAATTTATTGTAAGATGATAATTTACTGGAAATTTCTGCTGCAGATCTCACATGCCTACAGTGAGATTTTAATTCACATTAATACTATTTTTAGGCATCCTGCGTCAACACTGCACCTACCTTAGCCAGACGGACACCAACTCTTATACAACGATTATTTGAAGACGAGGAATAAAATCTTGAAACGGTACAGATTTAAATATGTTTTTATACCATCAGTACCAACTATCTCAAAACATAAGAAAACGTACCTGATTGTTTTACGTCCAACTGCGATACATTCGATAAGAATTTTGTTGCTCGGGATCAAACATTTTCTGGTTCATGACTGTATCTCTTCTACATTCTCTGTTCGCTAACGTTCGTCGGATTCTAATGGTAAGGAAATATGCGAACTTGTGTTTTCATATGCATTAGCTTGTAATATACTATTGTAGCGTGCACAGATTTTTCATTCATTTTTTTTTTTTTTTTTTTTTTGTATTCACGTAGTATAGCTTTGACGTTTTCGCTAATATGTTCTCACTGTAGTCGTTCACTTTCTTTCTTCGGCATATCCCAATGCCACTGCTTCTTTTTGCCAGTTGTTTAACTCACTAAATGTAAAGAAAAAACCGACAGAGCTAAAAAAGTAAAACAAATCAATAGAAGTAAATACAGCCGCCGAAACAAGTTATTTCTGAAAAAGATAAGAGACACTAAATTGACAACGTCGAGATAATGAAAGACATATTTTTTGAGTAGAACTTGAATGGTCTATAACAACGCAAATCTTATTTCCAAAATTCGATGTAGATATTATGTGTGGGATAAAAAGAGAACAATTCTTAGCACACACACATAAAAATTTTACTGTTTAGCAAAGGTAGTTATGTAACGTATCACTGTTAAGCACTACGAAGTTTATGTTTCATGGTGATGCCATTTACAGACGAGATATCATACCAGATGCTCACTGTAATGTGTTGATGGTGCGCGGAAAATTATTTTTAATTCTTTTTACATATATATCAATGTTCGGGAACATTCTTTTTACCATTCCTCATAGAATACAACGGAGTAATACTCCAAACCATTTTAAATGCAGGCCCACGACGAAATTACACGAACAAAATAATTTTCCATGAAATTTAATTTAGTTGTTTTGTTGTTGTTGTTGTTGTTGTTGTTGTTGTGGTCTTCAGTCCTGAGACTGGTTTGATGCAGCTCTCCATACTACTCTATCCTGTGCAAGCTTCTTCATCTCCCAGTACCTACTGCAACCTACATCCTTCTGTATCTGTTTAGTGTATTCATCTCTTGGTCTCCCTCTACGATTTTTACCCTCCACGCTGCTCTCCAATACTAAATTGGTGATCCCTTGATGCCTCAGAACATGTCCTACCAATCGGTCCCGTCTTCTAGTAAAGTTGTGCCACAAACTTATCTTCTCCCCAATTCTATTCAATACCTCTTCATTAGTTATCTTCTAATCTTCAGCATTCTTCTGTAGCACCACATTTCGAAAGCTTCTATTCTCTTCTTGTCCAAACTAGATATCGTCCATGTTTCACTTCCATACATGGCTACACTCCATACAAATACTTTCAGAAACGACTTCCTCACACTTAATTCTATACTCGATGTTAACAAATTTCTCTTCTTCAGAAACGCTTTCCTTGCCATTGCCAGTCTACATTTTATATCTTCCCTACTTCGACCATCATCAGTTACTTTGCTCCCCAAATAGCACCTTACCAAATAAAATTTTGACAGTCAATTTTTTTGGTCTGTTCTTTTTGTGTCTGTAAGTGTCTCATTTCCTAATCTAATTCCCTCAGCATCACCCGACTTAATTCGACTACATTCCATTATCCTCGTTTTGCTTTCGTTGATGTTCATCTTATATCCTCCTTTCAAGACACTGTTCATTCCGTTCAACTGCTCTTCCAAGTCCTTTGATGTCTCTGACAGAATTACAATGTCATCGGCGAACCTCAAAGATTTTATTTCTTCTCTATGGATTTTAATACCTACTCCGAATTTTTCTTTTGTTTGCTTCACTATTTGGTCAATATACAGATTGAATAACATCAGGGAGAGGCTACAACCCTGTCTCACTCCCTTCCCAACCACTGCTTCCCTTTCATGTCCCTCGACTCTTATAACTATTATCTGGTTTCTGTACAAATTGTAATTAGCCTTTCACTCCCTGTATTTACCCCTGCCAAATTTAGAATTTGAAAGAGAGTATTCCAGTTAACATTGTCAAAAGCTTTCTTTAGGTCTACAAACGCTGGAAATGTAGGTTTGCCTTTCCTTAATCTTTCTTCTAAGATAAGTCGTAGGGTCAGTATTGCCTCACGTGTTCTAATATTTCTACGGAATCCAAACTGATCTTCCCCGAAGTCGGCTACTACCAGTTTTTCCATTCGTCTGTAAAGAATTCGTGCTAGTATTTTGCAGCTGTGACTTATTAAACTGATAGTTCGGTAATTTTCACATCTGTCAGCACCTGCTTTCTTTGGGATTGGAATTATTATATTCTTCTTGAAGTCTGAGGGTATTTTGCCTGTCTCATACATCTTGCTCACCAGATGGTAGAGTTTTAGGACTGGCTCTCCCAAGGCTGTCAGTAGTTCTAAAGGAATGTTACCTACTCCTGGGGCCTTGTTTTGGCTAAGGTCTTTCAGTGCCCTATCAACTCTTCACACAGTATGGTATCTCCCATTTCGTCTTCACCTACATTCTCTTCCATTTCCAGAATATTGTCCTCAAGTACGTCGCCCTTGTATAGATCCTCTATATACTCCTTCCATCTTTTTGCTTTCCCTTCTTTGCTTAGAACTGGGTTTCCATCTGAGCTCTTAATATTCATACAAGTGGTTCTCTTTTCTCCAAAGGTCTCTTTCATTTTCCTGTAGGCAGTATCTATCTTACCCCTAGTGAGATAAGCCTCTACATCCTCACATTTGTCCTCTAGCCATCTCTGCTTAGCCATTTTGCACTTCCTGTCAATATTATTTTTGAGACGTTTGTATTCCTTTTTGCCTGCTTCATTTACTGCATTTTTATATTTTCTCCTGTCATCAGTTAAATTCAATATTTCTTATGTTACCCAAGGATTTCTACTAGCCCTCGTCTTTTTACCTACTTGATCCTCTGCTGCCTTCACTACTTCATCTCTCAAAGCTACCCATTCTTCTTCTACTGTATTTCTTTCCCCCATTCCTGTCAATTGTTCCCTTATGCTCTCCCTGAAACTCTGTACTGCCTCTGGTTTAGTTAGTTTATACACGTCCCATGGCCTTAAATTCCCACCTTTTTGCAGTTTCTTCAGTTTTAATCTACAGTTCATAATCAATAGATTGTGGTCAGAGTCCACATCTGCCCCTGGAAATGTCTTACAATTTAAAACCTGGTTCCTAAATCTCTGTCTTACCATTATATAATCTATCCGAAACTTGTCAATATCTCCAGGCTTCTTCCATGTATACAACCTTCTTTTATGATTCTATGATTAAGTTATGCTCTGTGCAATATTCTACCAGGCGGCTTCCTCTTTCATTTCATAGCCCCAATCCATATTCACCTAGTGCGTTTCCTTCTCTCCCTTTTCCTACTACCGAATTCCAGTCACCCATGACTATTAAATTTTCGTCTCCCTTCACTACCTGAATAATTTCTTTTATTTCATCATACATTTCTTCAATTTCTTTGTCATCTGCAGAGCTAGTTGGCATATAAACTTGTACTACTGTAGTAGGCGTGGGCTTCGTGTCTATCTTGGCTACAATAAGGCGTTCACTATGCTGTTTGTAGTAGTTTACCAGCACACCTATTTTTTACTCATTATTAAACCGATTCCTGCATTACTCCTATTTTATTTTGTATTTATAACCCTGTATTCGCCTGACCAAAAGTCTTGTTCCTCCTGCCACCGAACTTCACTAATTCCTACTATATCTGACTTTAACCTATCCATTTACCTTTTAAAATTTTCTAACCTACCTGCTCGATTAAGGGATCTGACATTCCACGCTCCGATTCGTAGAACGCCTGTTTTCTTTCTCCTGAAAGTTGTTTTTAGAAGGCTGATTCTTAGAGCAACGTAAACGTATTCTAATTTGAACCGGCGGCGAACACAAGGTACTTCTAAATGGCGCGCACAGAGGGCAGCACTCCGCGCTTGCGTGGGAGCCTGGAAGATGGCAGCATGTGCCAGCGTGTTGCCGGCAACGGAACACCCATTGATATCTTGAGGAAATCGTATACAAAGTGAGGCAAAGTGCTTCTATTCATTAACAGCACTGAAAACTAAACTGATTAAGGAAACCTAAGCAAACCTTTGCACATAACGTAATTAGTTGATGCACAATCAAGAAAGCATGAGTATTAACTGCACTCGCCAAACAATTACTGTTTCATACATCGAGCGAGTGAGGAAGAATGTCAAGGAACCATATACGCTGCTAACAGACCTGTGTTGAACAATAGGCAGTAATTTATTTATTTGGTGTAAAGGAGTAGTGTAAATAGTTTTGTGGTGAGGAACCAGTACTGTGAGTTTACAGAGTCTATGAGAAAACTACATCGAAAATAGAACCATGGGTCAAACAATATGGAGAGGGCGGCTCCTGCCATTACTGTGATGAAAATTAATCCTTATTAATTTCATTATCGCTGTTTTAAACTGTTTTCGATTCTTTGTCTATAAAATGCAAGCATTTTCACTACACCTTCAAGAAATCGAATTTTAACGTTTTCAGTAAATGACACAGTGGCAAAGGCGTACTGGAAATATGCTTAGCTTTTATTATTTGTTAC
Organism: Schistocerca nitens; assembly: GCF_023898315.1. Taxonomy (NCBI): domain Eukaryota; kingdom Metazoa; phylum Arthropoda; class Insecta; order Orthoptera; family Acrididae; genus Schistocerca; species Schistocerca nitens. The sequence goes on from NC_064618.1 coordinate 662,943,326, forward strand.
AATATTACTCATTTGCTGCCATCATCAGATCAATTATACTTTGGTGTTTAATGCAGTGAAATACAATTCAGTCATACATGCTTTGTAAGGACATCTTTAGGCACTTACTAGCTGACACAGTAAGAAATTTCCCTTTTTTTGTCTTACATTGATCTTTTTTTTATCTAAGTGTATGCCAGCCACGTTGGTCATCTAATCTGAATATCTCGATTTTCACCTCCTCTTTTGCTCTTTACATTATTAAATTATAGTAAATATTGATGGTCATTGTCCTTCTATGACTACTAGTAACTTGAAATAATGCCATTCTCCAATATCGATATTCGTCTAAAGTTCTAGCAAGCGATAATGACGTAATAATTCACTGTAAAATTCATGCTGTGTTTGTGTTTGGACAGTGTGACATATACTCTAGTGTTTCCCACTGCGCTAACAATAAGTCAGAAACCAGAGATTAATTTTAAAAAATGAAATTTACTTTTATTCTGTCTCTATACGTATTAAATAATAAAATAAAACAGAAAAAAATATTATCTGACTATTTCACTGTTTCAGACGAATTCACTCTGACGTGAATAGTGCAGTAATTGCAGTATAGTATTGCTAGGGAACACATAATTTAACTATTATTTCGTTGAAGCTGGATCAGCAGTCAATGACATTAAACATTCAGGCTTATCCTTTACGAACGGTGAAAATCAGAAATCAGTATTTTCTGGCGTAAACTCCTTTTAAATATAATAAAGATCTGTTTTTATTGATGTTAGTCAACAGTACACAATACGCGTCGAGAAATTTTACTAAGCATTTCGGTTCATTTGCTGTGTATCGTGAGCGCCCACGGTGCGAAATTCTAAACAAAAATAAAATAAACGACTCCAGGACTACTTTGCCACAGCATTCTGTTACATTTAAGTATCTGCACAAAATGTAGCTCCCACTTCCGGTACTGTCTATGGCTAACCTATGATCTCACTAATTATGCAAGGAATCTATAACAGTTCCGTGATCAGGAAACATCAATTATTTTCTTGTTTTACAAAAAGCGTTTTCAGTTTACTCTGACAAGAATGAAAGAAAATGGCGAAACTAGTAAGCATTGACCTCTGAGTACATTACTGCTGCACAAACACATTGGCCATTATTCATATTATGTCTCCTTGCGCTCAAACACCGACATGCAAAGAAAAATTTGTACTGTACCCTCACAAGTACCACGTGGTCCCCTAAATATGGTCATGTGGTTCAATACGTCAGCTTTAATGCCTTGTGACTTGCAGTACAGTTTTCTTTACAATTAGTTAAACCTAGTGCAGAAATCTTGTAGTACCTCTGTTTCTTCTATTTTTTCCTCTTCAGCTCACATTATATTCGCTGGTTGTGTCAGTGTCGGTATGTACTGAAATTTGTCCCTGTTTAAATAATCTCAGTGATATCTATATATCGTTTTCACTGAATTTATCTTATCTGGTATACAAAACACTAGCGCAAACACAACGTTATCACTTCATACTTTGGCACACAGTTGTTTACATTCCAACGATTCGTACTGTTAAGTATAAAACTTATTTCAGTTGTTCAAACAGTAAACGTATTATGGATACAGACATTTTTGCATAAGCAACTGTATGTCATGGCAGATGTTATACAGTGTGATGGATTTAGGATTTACTGGTTAACTCGGTATTATTAAGTCAATTTTTAAATTTACATAGAGAGGGTGAACATTAATAAAACCGACGACCTGCAGGGACGGATTCCTGAATGGAAATGGAGGAAAAAAGATCCTATGAACATGTGTCCGGAAATGCCTCGTTGCCACGGTAGAAGGGGGCCGACGAATGACACTTCCGCTGACCCCGTGCAGTGTGTTCTTGCTGTTTTTCGGGTTGTGTGATTGACGCAGTGTACTGTACCCAGGAGAATCGTCCAGTATTCGTGTTGGAAACAAGCTGAGATGGCTTTTCTGTACGGCCATGCAGATAGAAACGGTCGAGAGGCGGCGAGGATGTATCGAAACAAGAACCTTCAGAGATACCAACCACATCACACAACATTTGAATCCCTTTTTTGGGTATTTGTGTGACTGTGGGTCCTTTTATACACACGAACTTGCAGGGAGGCGTACACCAGATTTGGAGGACCAGGTTCTGCAGGATCTTGAGACGAAGCATAGTACAAACTCCAGGCCATTGACCTGCCAACATGGTGTAAGACAAAGTACGATTATGTGTATCCTGCATGACAACCGCCAAAATCCCTATCACGAGCAACCCCAGGAGACCATTTTGAACGTATGTTGTTACATGGCTGCGATGCAGCTCTGTACTGTGTTCCGGGACGATCTGTTGTCATTGCACACAAATCGTAAATTTCCAGCCACGTGTTCATTCGACATTTTTTCCTCCATTTCCAGTCAGGAATCTATCCCTGCAGTTTGTCGATTTTATTAATATTCAGCGTGTATGTAAGTATAATGTGGCACTACTTTCCATTTATTTTGATGAGTTAACTTCGTTTTTCTAATGTTTATATACACTACTGGCCATTAAAATTGCTACACCACGAAGATGACGTGCTACAGACGCGAAATTTAACCGACATGAAGAAGATGCTCTGATATGCAAATGATTAGCTTTTCAGAGCATTCACAAAAGGCTGGCGCCGGTGGCGACACCTACAACGTGCTGACATAAGGAAAGTTTCCAACCGATTTCTCATACAAAAACAACAGTTGACCGGCGTTGCCTGGTGAAACGTTGTTGTGAAGCCCCGTGTAAGGAGGAGAAATGCGTACCATCACGATTCCGACTTTGATAAAGGTCGGATTGTAGCCCATCGCGATTGCGGTTTATCGTATCGCGACATTGCTGCTCGCGTTGGTCGAGATCCAACGACTGTTAGCAGAATATGGAATCGTTGGGTTCAGGAGGGTAATACGGAACGCCGTGCTGGATCCCAAAGGCCTCGTATCACTAGCAGTCGACAAACAGGCATCTTATTCGCAAGGCTGTAACGGATCATGCAGCCACGTCTCGATCCGTGAGTCAACAGATGGGGACGTTCGTAAGACAACAACCATCTGCACGAACAGTTCGATAACGTTTGCAGCAGCATGGACTATCAGCTAGGAGACCATGACTGTGGTTACTCCTGACGCTGCGTCACAGACAGGAGCGCCTTCGATGGTGTACTCAACGACGAATCTGGGTGCACGATTGGCAAAACGCCATTTTTTCGGATGAATCCAGGTTCTGTTTACAGCATCATGATGGTCGCATCCGTGTTTGGCGACATCGCGGTGAACGCACATTGGCAGCGTGTATTAATCATCGCCATACTGGCGTGATGGTATGGGGTGCATTTGGTTACACGTCTCGGTCACCTCTTGTCCGCATTGACGGCACTTTGAACAGTGGACGTTACATTTCAGATGTGTTACGACCCGTGGCTCTACCCTTCATTCGATTCCTGCGAAACCGTACATTTCAGCAGGATAATGCACGACCGCATGTTGCAGGTCCTGTACGGGCCTTTCTGGATACAGAAAATTTTCGACTGCTGCCCTGGCCAGCACATTCTACAAATATCTCACCAGCTGAAATCGTCTGGTCAACGGTGGCCGAGCAACTGGATCGTCACAATACGCCAGTCACTATTCTTGATGAACTGTGATATCGTGTTGAAGCTGCATGGGCAGCTGTACCTGTACACGCCATCCAAGCTCTGTTTGACTCAACGCCCAGGCGTATCAAGGTCGTTATTACGGCCAGAGGTGGTTGTTCTGGGTACTGATTTCTCAGGATGTATGCACCCAAATTGCGTGAAAATGTAATCACATGTCAGTTCTAGTATAATATATTTGTCCAATGAATACCCGTTTATCATCTGCATTTCTTCTGGTGTAGCAATTTTAAGGGCCAGTAGTGTAGCAACCATTCCACAACGGATAAATTATTGAATAAATATGTGTTATTACTTTCTATCTTGTCATTTACAAAGTTTTTCCCATGTCTCTGCCTGTCAGTTTGATGTCCCTTGGTCATTTTATGTAACATATTAAGATCATTTTTGGTATCCAGAATGGGTTATCAGCGTCCTTAATGTGAATGGCTAATGTTAATTTAGTACAATTATTTGTATGATACACACTTGCGTGTTCACTGCATGTTTTTCGAAGGCTCTCTCAGTTTTACCTTCACAGAGGGCATTGCATGTATTACTCACTATTTTATTAATGCCTGATTGTGTGTGTTTATTTGTTTGTTTGTTTACCTCGTGTCTGAGTATGTGTTGCAGTTAACTGTGTGTTGGGAAAGCGATGTTAATGTTGTCTGTTCTGATAATGTTTGCTATTTTGTAGCAGAGTTCGTTTATGAAGAGCTGGGTTTTCTTTACCATTTTCTGTGTAGCAGCTGGTTCATTAAATTTGCTTTTCTGTACAAGACTGTGAATAAATGTGGCATATAGCCATTTGGTACAGCCATTAGTTCACTCACGCTGAGTTCCTCGTGCTATCAGCTTTATCCAGTGGTATATTACGTGCTTTGCTAACTAATTCCCTGTGTACGGCATGTTTGTGTATTGTTGTGTGGTAAAATGGGCTGAGATCAGAAGTACATGTTCCTTTATAAATATTAATAATTAGTGCATTTGCAGTTCATCCATTAAAATACGTCTCTGATCGTTTTCAGAATAATGCTAATCTGCCAGAAACAACAACTTCTAGCCCGCGTCTCGTGGTCGTGCGGTAGCGTTCTCGCTTCCCACGCCCGGGTTCCCGGGTTCGATTCCCGGCGGGGTCAGGGGTTTTCTCTGCCTCGTGATGGCTGGGTGTTGTGTGCTGTCCTTAGGTTAGTTAGGTTTAAGTAGTTCTAAGTTCTAGGGGACTTATAACCACAGCAGTTGAGTCCCATAGTGCTCAGAGCCATTTGAACCATTTGAACCACAACAACTTCTACAAAAATATGTTCAGCATTATAAAATGTGTGATTTAAAAATGAACATAAAATTCATTGAAATTATTAAAAAATAGCTGATACTCATAGTTGCATCCATGTATAAGTAGTTCTGTTATGATGAGAGGTGGTGAGTAAGTAAGCTGTTGCGTGTGTAGTAATCTCAGCTGTCTTCTTGTGCCTGCCTGTTCTGGAAAGCATAGCTGGTGATGTACAGTTCACACGGAGGGGCGTTGTCAGGAGCATGCATCTATGCGTCAGGGTACTGAAGTGACTACACATCGTACAATGTGGATGTTACGCAACAAATTTAATAATTTTTAGGGTTCTGTGCCTCAATCTGTGAAAAAGGAACCGTTGTCCGTTCGTCTGCCTGTCCGACTGTTAAGGGCGCAGTTTTACACTAAAAGTAAAGGAAAAAAGACAGACAGTTGTTAATTTGTTACAATATAACACGACCAAATATTTTTTTGTCGTTTTTATCTATGTATCTGTTTATATGTCCTTCTGTTAAGACCGCTTTTTCTCCTGAAAAAGTTGGCATATCAAATTCAAATTTACATCACTTACTGAGGTCTACGGTCCCTCGGCGGTGTAAGAAATTTAAGCTTATAAGTCAATGCAATCAAAAGATTCGGCCATTTGTGTCACTTATTTGGATATTCGCAAACTCACTCATCGAAACCGATAGGTGACGTCCAGTTGACGTAGATCAACTGGATGAATTTTAGCAAGAAGCAAGACATCAAAGTGCATGTAAAATTAAAAATACCTGACACTGTTCAATTGTAATTACATCATATAAAAAAGTCTTTCAACCATTAGAACATACATTGCATTCATCATCCGTAAAAGCATAATAGCCAAACACTACTGCATACAAACATAAAATCTAAATTGTAATCATGTTTTAGTAAGAAAATAAAAAAAAATATTTTACTAAATCTATATCTGCAATTATAAACTGAAGTCTGAGGAACATCTGTAGAGGCACGGATACGGTCTCGGATTTCCAGGGACAGATGTCCTGCTTGTATCTATATCGAAAATAGGCAAAAATCGTTAAGAATCTCGGAGTTTACATGGAGTTATACTCGGACATCGCCAATTTTTTAACATAGCCTTTGTTCACTGACGTAATGAAAGATGTTCAGTACCCCATTAAACACGCTTAAGGTTAGAATTTTTTCTTTCTTTGCTTTGCAAAGTAGCCCATGTTCTTCCTGGGGGTTTACTCTACTTCCATACCAAATTTCATCGGACACAGTTCAGCAATTCGTAGTGAAAATGTAACATACAGTTACTTTCGCATTTAATAATATTAGCGTGGAAGTATATATCAAGCACATTGAGGATTGTACAAGCGTTGCATTCAACTCAATGAATCGTATTACGTAGAACGTACTACTTAATAAAATAAAAATGTGGTATGGCTACTCTGATGAGCCAAAACATTACGACCACTCGCTCAATAGCTTGTTTCTCTGTCTTTGGAACGAAATACATCACTTATTCTGCTTGTCGTGGATCCGACAGTTTGTCGGCAGGTATGTGGAGGTATGTGGCATTAGATGTCTACGCGCAGGTCATGTAATTCGCGTAAATAACGGGCCGCTGATTTGTGTACACGGTGATGGTGGCCGATGGCGATTCAGATGGATTCCATAGAATTTACATCAGGCGAATTTGGTCGCCGAGACGTCAACCTGAGTTCACTATAAAGCACCTCAAATTACTGTAACACGGTTCTCCTCAAAGACGTCATCGCCATATGGGAAGACATCAAGCACGAAGGGGTGCAGGTGGTCTGGCCGGCCGAAGTGGCCGTGCGGTTAAAGGCGCTGCAGTCTGGAACCGCAAGACCGCTACGGTCGCAGGTTCGAATCCTGCCTAGGGCATGGATGTTTGTGATGTCCTTAGGTTAGTTAGGTTTAACTAGTTCTAAGTTTTAGGGGACTAATGACCTCAGCAGTTGAGTCCCATAGTGCTCAGAGCCAGGTGGTCTGCAGCTGTCAGCGTGTCTTCCATTATTACCACAGGCACAGTTCAAGAGCAGGAGAACGTCTCCCACAGGACAATACTGTTCCCACCAGCCTGCGTCAGTGGCGCGTTGCACGTCTGAAGACGTCGTTCACGTCGATGATGGCGTTTCTGGAGACCACCATCGACTTAGTGAAGCACAAATTTGATTCACCCGAGGAGTCGACACGTTTCCATTGATCGATTGTCGAATCCCTGTGGTCCCGTGCCCACTCAAACAGTAACTGACTATGTCATTGGATCAACATGTGAACAAGTAGGGGTGGTCTGCTGCGGAGCACCATGTTCAACAGTTTATAATGAAGGAAGTGCTCCGAAACACTTGTGCGTGCACCAGCATTGTTATCTTTTGGCATCTTTTGGCATCTTTTGGCATCTTTTGGCATCTATCCTACTTTACAGAGCAGACGATACTCCGAACCGCATATTCTGTGAACAGTTGTGGAGGTCCACCCATTTAGCACCTAGTGGTAGTTTCACTGTCCTTCTACCTCTTTCCGTAGATGCTCACGACAGTAGCAAAAATGGCTCTTGAGCACTATGGGACTTAACTTCTGAGGTCATCAGTCCCCTAGAACTTAGAACTACTTAAACCTACTAACCTAAGGACATCACACACATCCATGCCCGAGGCAGGATTCGAACCTGCGACCGTAGCGGTCGTGCGGTTCCAGACTGTAGCGCCTAGAACCGCTCGGCCACTCTCGCCGGCCACGACAGTAGCACGTGAACATTAAGGCAGCTATGCCGTTTTCGAGATACTCGTTCACAGAGTCTGCGTAATAATTACCTGCGCTTGGTCAAAGTAGCTTATCTCAATGGATTTCCCCATTTGTAGCCCATATCTTCGTTACGGTGATCGCCGTCCGTATCTCTTCCGCTTACATACACTACTGGCCATTAAAATTGCTACACAAAGAAGAAAAGCAGTTGATAAACGGGTATTCATTGGACAAATATATTATACTAGAACTGACATGTGATTACACTTTCACGCAATTTGGGTGCATACATCCTGAGAAATCAGTACCCAGAACAACCACCTCTGGCCGTAATAACGGCCTTGATACGCCTGGGCATTGACTCAAACAGAGCTTGGATGGCGTGTACAGGTACAGCTGCCCATGCAACTTCAACACGATACCATAGTTCATCATGAGTAGTGACTGGCGTATTGTGACGAGCCAATTGTTCGGCCACCATTGACCAGACGTTTTCAATTGGAGAGAGATCTGGAGAATGTGCTGGCCAGGACAGCAGTCGAACATTTTCTGTATCCAGAAAGGCCCATACAGGACCTGCAACATGCGGTCGTGCATTATCCTGCTGAAATGTAGGGTTTCGCAGGGATCGAATGATGGGTAGACCCACGGGTCGTAACACATCTGAAAAATAACGTCCACTGTTCAAAGTGCCGTCAATGCGAACAAGAGGTGACAAAGACGTGTAACCAATGGCACCCCATACCATCACGCCGGGTGATACACCAGTATAGCGATGACGAATATACGCTTCCAGTGTGCGTTCACCGCGATGTCGTCAAACACGGATGCGACCATCACGGTGCTGTAAACAGAGCCTGGATTCATTCGAAAAAATGACGTTTTGCCATTCGTGCACCCAGTTTCGTCGCTGAATACACCATCGCAGACGCTCCTGTCTGTGATGCAGCGTCAAGGGTAACCGCAGCCATGGTCTCCGAGCTGATAGTCCATGCTGCTGCAAACGTCGTCGAACTGTTCGTGCAGATGATTGTTGTATTGTAAACGTCCCCATCTGTTGACTCAGGGATCGAGACGTGGCTGCACGATCCGTTACAGCCATGCGGCTAAGATGCCTGGCATGTCGACTGCTAGTGAAACGAGGCCGTTGGGATCCAGCACGGCGTTCCGTATTACCCTCCTGAACCCACCGATTCCATATTCTGCTAACTTACTGAGGTCTACGGTCCCTTGGCGGTGTAAGAAATTTAAGCTTATAAGTCAATGCAATCAAAAGATTCGGCCATTTGTGTCACTTATTTGGATATTCGCAAACTCACTCATCGAAGCCGATAGGGGACGTCCAGTTGGACTGGATCTCGACCAACGCGAGGAGCAATGTCGCAATACGGTAAACCGCAATGGCGACCGGCTACAATCCGATCTTTATCAAAGTCGCAATCGTGATGGTACGTATTTCTCCTCCTTACACGAGGCATCACGACAACGTTTCACCAGGCAACGCCGGTCAACTGCTGTTTGAGTATGAGAAATCGGTTGGAAACTTTCCTCATGTCAGCATGTTGTATGTGTCGCCACCGGCGCCAACCTTGTGTGAATTCTCTGAAAAACTAATCATTTGCATATCACAGCATCTTCTTACTGTCGGTTAAATTTCGCGTCTGTAGCACGTCATCTTCGTGGTGTAGCAATTTTAATGGCCAGTAGTGTAATACAACGCAAAAGAAGCCCTCAAGAGCTAAGGGCAAATAATCGTAGGTAAACTTCACAGTACATAGCAAATGCAAATTAAAACAACTATTTGATCACTTCTAATAGTTCTCTAAACGACCTTCCCTGTCTAAGTCAACCCTGGACGATGATCCATAACCAAGTGTGCGAGATCCGCTCTTCTAACTTCCGAGTAGGCTTGTATCCGTCGTCGTCCAGTCACTGGCGGGTGGTACTCTGCCGTCATTTGGCGGATGCGAAGTCGATATCTTCATCCTCAGCGGCGCCCGAGGCGCTGGTGCATCTCACGCAAGTGACGAGTCGCTGTGGCACTGGCACCAGCTCGCATCTTTGCTCCTGTGGTGCTTTTGCACTGGCTGTGTCTTGTTCGGACGACACAGTACTGTGGATATTGGTTTTACTGTTGTATATGTGCGTCTTAAACTGTGAAACCGGGCGGCCCTACTTACTTGGGGCCGCTATACTGTATAACTTCTTTCCTTTTCGTGGGAAGTTTAAGTATCAGTTAGCCGGTAGAACCATAACACAGTCGTACTGGTCTGTGCTTTTTTCAATTTTAAAAGCAGTGTGAGCGAGCCTACTTAATTTCCTCGCCCTCTCTGCTACTTTCATGCCCTCTCTCCTCCCGTGTTAAATTTTGTCATTCGTCTAACCTGATCTCTTTTTGGAGCTCCTCGCGAGTCGTTTAGTATTCCGGGGAGATCTTAACACATATTCATTGCGTTCTTAGCTCACTCACCTGAAGATTTTGTTTCATCGATCCGTCCCAACCTGAACTCACACCCGATATTGCGGTCTGAGCCTCGAATTGGTACTTCACTATTATTGTGTTCACTGTAGATAATAACAGCCAAACAGTTGCACAATAAAGATTTATTGAAATCCTTGACCTCGGTTTTGGTATATCTAAATATACCTTCATCAGAAGCAAAAATACACCTGAACCTTCATTATCAAAAAACTTAGCAACATTTTCTATTAATGAGATTTTCACTCTGCAGCGGAGTGTGCGCTGATATGAAACTTCCTGGCAGTTTAAAACTGTGTGCCCGACCGAGACTCGAAGTCGGGACCTTTGCCTTTCGCGGGCAAGTGCTCTACCATCTGAGCTACCGAAGCACGACTCACGCCCGGTACTCACAGCTTTACTTCTGCCAGTATCTCGCCTCCTACCTTCCAAACTTTCTTTCAGGAGTGCTAGTTCTGCAAGGTTCGCAGGAGAACTTCTGTAAAGTTTGGAAGGTAGGAGGCGAGATACTGGCAGAAGTGAAGCTGTGAGTACCGGGCGTAAGTCGTGCTTCGGTAGCTCAGATGGTAGAGCACTTGCCCGCGAAAGGCAAAGGTCACGAGTTCGAGTCTCGGTCGGGCACACAGTTTTAATCTGCCAGGAAGTTTTAACATTTTCTATTGTTTGCGGGTGTTTTAAATGGTTCTGATATGTTTTATTTATTAAGATAGAGAGTTTAAATTAGCACAGTCTTTAAATTTTTGATGCGCATGAGTATGTATCCCGGTGTTTTAATATGCACGAGTGGACTGTGCGGCTGGTCCCGGCGGAGGTTCGAGTCCTCCCTCGGGCATGGGTGTGGGTGTTTGTCCTTAGGATAATTTAGGTTAAGTAGTGGGTAACCTTAGGGACTGATGACCTTAGCAGTTAAGTCCCATAAGATTTAACGCACATTTGAACATAATATGCACGAGTATCTCGCGCATACGACAAGAGCCCTCTCTCGATGAAATTGTCTACCATAGTGCTTCCACACCCTCTTCACGCTAGTTCACAGGCTAAGTACTGATAGTATGCCGTGTTCGCATCGACCATATCTTTATAATTATGCTGTATAGATGGAGGTGAGATTTAAAATTTAGCTGCTGACGACGCCTTTGGCTTGATTATTTTATGCATCTCCACTGCAGGATGTGATTTTAGTAAGTGTCTAAAAGCTTTTTGTCCTAATACTTTGGTAATTTTCATGGTTACGTAAAAAAAATGGTTCAAATGGCTCTGAGCACCATGGGACTTAACATCTATGGTCATCAGTCCCCTAGAACTTAGAACTAATTAAACCTAACTAACCTAAGGACAGCACACAACACCCAGTCATCACGAGGCAGAGAAAATCCCTGACCCCGCCGGGAATCGAACCCGGGAACCCGGGCGTGGGAAGCGAGAACGCTACCGCACGACCACGAGCAGCGGACGGTTACGTTAAGCTATAAATGTTTTTTTCTTGTATCTCAGTTATGTTGCTGAGTTTTTTTTTTTGCTAATCAATGTGTCTTGCTGTGCAGGTGTATTTTTGCTTCTCATGAATATATATTTAGATATACCGAAACGGTGGTCAAGGATTTCAATAAATCTTTATTGTGCAGCTGTTTGGCTGTTATCATTTACCGAGAAGATTTTCAACAGTTGCTGATTCAGCCATGTTTAAAATTTTGAGCTATTATTGTGTTTTTCTAAGAGAGTATTTTGTGTGTTAAAGACTTGTTCTCCTCCTGTGCTTAGCCTGGAGGTCAGTGCGGCGGGTCGATTAGTCCGTCGGTGCCTAACGTGACAGTATACTCCTGCCTGGGTGGCTAAGGCTGTTTGCACTAAGTCTGATGTTATTCTGTAATTAATTTTGTTGCTAAAATGTTATTTGAGCTCTGATACATCTCTTGGAGCATATGATCTTTCCCCTTTTGGGTTTCTGATTAGTACAGATAGTTGTCATTCCTCTATAGTCTAAAAACTGTTTAATAATACTTCTTAAATTACATTCAGTTGGGTGTTAATTTGCCTTTAGCACTTCAGAATGATTGTTCAGTTGTTATTTCAAAACTCTAACGAAGCCTAGGGCTCCTGTTCTGTATTAATCAAAATATTGTTATCACTACTGAAATTGTTTTAAATATTCTCTGAAGAGAGCATTTAAATCTACTAAAATTGTTTTAAGTATTCTCTGAGGGTAGCATTTCAATCTTGTTTAGTTGTTTAGTTGTTACTTCAAAGCTCTAACGAAGATTAAAGGCTCTTGTTCTGCATTAATCGAAATGTTGTTATCACTCCTAAAATTGTTTTAAATATTCCCTGAAGATGTCAGTCTTGTTATGTAATTTTAAATAAATTCTGTTATCTATTTTAAGAATGGTGCTTAACTTTCGTTTGGGTAAAACCCTTCCAACCTTTGGGCAATCAATAAATCGCAGCATGAGTACCAATTACGATATCTATTTTTCCGTAACCCGGGTTTGATGAAATATGTCAAAACCCCATGACAATTCGTCTAGTAGTTTTGGTGATTAGCGTGTTCAAACAGACAAACAGGCAGACAGGATAATTTAAAAGCTCAAATGTGTGTGAAATCTTATGGGACTTAACTGCTAAGGTCATCAGTCCCTAAGCTTACACACTACTTAACCTACAGTATCCTAAGGACAAACACACACACCCATGCCCGAGGGAGGACTCGAACCTCCCCCGGGACCAGCCGCACAGTCCATGACTGCAGCGCCTTAGACCGCTTTATCAGTACTGATATATTTTGGACATGGGTAAATTTAATTTACCTTACAATAAAGTTGTAATATATACAAGGCTTTATTATTTTTTTTTCAGCTGGAATTATGATAACAGGAGGGTTTGTATGGATGGTAAACATTGACTGTAGTTAAATACGAGGATTTATACTGGTGAGATTCACGGAGTAGGTAGAGTGACAGGAAGCCTCGATTCCAAGATATTAGGGGAGTACTGAGCTAAAAAAGTATGATAACCACTGGTCTTATGAAACAATTTTCTTACAATTTTTGATCACCCCATCGCCGTTTTAAGGCCAAGTGTCTAGACAATAGTTACCTTTCTACAATCGGTTAGACGTGAGATCACGTACTTTAGACGCTTGATGTCAGTGATCCACTGTTAATACACTTCTTCCCGTTTGACGTCATTACACTCTCTTACGGAAAATGGTAACACCAACCAGCCGGCGCCGTTCTCGCAGAAACGTTTTCAAGCACCCATCGGCGAGACTGCTGGAATGGAGAGCCGCCGGGGAGCGAGGGGGCCGGAGGCAGTAAAAAGTGGCGCGAATAATCCCGAAACTGCGCGATACATTTGAGCTGCCTAGGAGGTGGGGAGGGGGTGGGGCCGTGGGGTGTAGTCGTGCAGGTGGGAGCTGACTTATGGCCCAGTACCTACCTCCCCAACCGCTCGCTTGCGCCGGAGTGGCTTTTAACCTCGCGTTCCGAAGGCGAAATGAAGACGGAAATGGGCCCATGTGGTAGGTTAAGGGAAGCGACTCTTCTTTTTCTCCGCCATTCTGAACCCATCTCGAGTGCCGCGCTCTACTAAAACCAGAAAGTATAAAACGCGGCTGTCTGGGCGCGAAGCCAGAAAAATGTATGCCCGAAATCTTTTATTCTTGTATAACTTTCCTCGAGCAGTTTATAAATACCTTCGGCACTGTGAAAAGATCGTACCACATGCTCTGTTCGTAAGGGTGCATCTCCGAAGCAACAAAATCTAAATTCAATACCTATATGTTACGTCTACTTGGGTAGACAGCTCTACAGTTTTCAGAAACGACAACGTGCTTGGAGTGTTACTGGGTTTATTTATTTCATAATTGCGGTGACGGAATATATGCAGATTTCCGATGGTAATCCGACATGAAGTGCTTCAGTGTATATTCTGTACTGTTAAGACGACATCGTTCTCGCTTCCAACCACTTTCACATATCCGTAGACATAAAAATAGACGTACGTCCATATGTATGTTCCACAACTCCTAAACCACAGAGTCGATTTCAACCAAACTTGGTAGATGTTATCACTTACTGCCTGGTAACCAACACTATGGGGAAATAACCACCTACCTACACTACTGGCCATTAAAATTGCTACACAAAGAAGAAATGCAGATGATAAACGGGTATTCATTGGACAAATACATTATACTAGAACTGACATGTGATTACATTTTCACGCAATTTGGGTGCATACATCCTGAGAAATCAGTACCCAGAACAACCACCTCTGTCCGTAATAACGGCCTTGATACGCCTGGGCGTTGAGTCAAACAGAGCTTGGATGGCGTGTACAGGTACAGCTGCCCATGCAGCTTCAACACGATATCACAGTTCATCAAGAATAGTGACTGGCGTATTGTGACGATCCAGTTGCTCGGCCACCGTTGACCAGACGATTTCAGCTGGTGAGAGATCTGGAGAATGTGCTGGCCAGGGCAGCAGTCGAACATTTTCTGTATCCAGAAAGGCCCGTACAGGACCTGCAACATGCGGTCGTGCATTATCCTGCTGAAGTGTACGGTTTCGCAGGAATCGAATGAAGGGTAGAGACACGGGTCGTAACACATCTGAAATGTAACGTCCACTGTTCAAAGTGCCGTCAATGCGGACAGGAGGTGACCGAGACGTGTAACCAAATGCACCCCATACCATCGCGCCGGGTGATGCGCCAGTATGGCGATGACGAATACACGCTTCCAGTGTGCGTTCACCTCGATGTCGCAAACACGGATGCGACCATCACGATGCTGTAAACAGAACCTGGATTCAGCCGACAAAATGGCGTTTTACCATTCGTGAACCCAGGTTCGTCGTTGAGTACACGCTCGCAGGTGCTCCTGTCAGTGATGCAACGTCAAGGGTAATCGCAGCCATGGTTTCCGAGCTGATAGTCCATGCTACTGCAAACGTCGTAGAACTGTTCGTGCAGATAGTTGTTGTCTTGCAAACGTCCCCATCTGTTGACTCAGGGATCGAGTCGTGGCTGCACGATCCGCTGCAGTCATGCGGATAAGATGCCTGTTATCTCGACTGCTAGTGATACGAGGCCTTTGGGATCCGGCATGGCGTTCCGTATTAACCTCCTGAACCCACCGATTCCATATTCTGCTAACAATCATTGGATCTCGACCAACGCGAGCAGCAATGTCGCGATACGATAAACCGCAATCGCGATAGGCTACAATCCGACCTTTATCAAAGTCGGAAACGTAATGGTACGCATTTCTCCTCCTTACACGAGGCATCAGAACAACGTTTCACCAGGCAACGCCGGTCAACTGGTGTTTGTGTATGAGAAATCGGTTGGAAACTTTCCCCATGTCAGCACGTTGTAGGTGTCGTCACCGGCGCCAACCTTGTGTGAATGCTCTGAAAAGCTAATCTTTTGCATACCACAGAATCCTCTTCCTGTCAGTTAAATTTCGCGTCTGTAGCACGTCATCTTCGTGGTGTACCAATATTAATGGCCAGTAGTGTATTAAAGGTGTGGGGGTGAAAAGCAGTATATCCAACGTCACGGCAATATCCACAACTTAATCATCCATTATTCGAGAAAGAGAGCTTTTAGCGCCCTGTGAAAAAATTGACAAAAAGTTTCAAACCTTTACGAAACTTTTTCTCGCTGACGATCTACAAAATGATAAAAGGAGGGAAGTTTATCGCTTACTAGATTTTCGCTGTTTATACAGTAAAACTGCTGCATGAGGCATGACGTTTCAATTTATTATTTCTGTAGTGGTGACTGCATTAGCGTAACTTTTTGCAGACAGTATTGACGTATACCACTGAATGTACCTTAAAAATTGTATCGTTGTGCAACATACAGTTCAGGAGATATGATGTCGGATGCACTGAGATGCATGAAAAACTGCCGCATCATACAAGACGTTCAAATTTATTACCTTGTTGCTGCTAACTCTATTCGCAACACTTTTCTCCGACAGTATCCACATCTCCCGCAAGGATGTACCTACAAAAATATATCGTTGTGTGAAATGTAATTCAAGATATATGACGTCATAAACAATGGTTCAAATGGCTCTGAGCACTATGGGACTTAACATCTATGGTCATCAGTCCCCTAGAACTTAGAACTACTTAAACCTAACTAACCTAAGGACATCACACAACACGTCATAAACAATGAGAGGGGTCAGAACCTGCGGCATCATGCATAACACATTAATTTATTATGTCTTTACTACTGTCTATATTTGCAACAAACTTCGAAAACAGCATCCAAATATACCACTGGATGTACCTGCAAAATTGTGTTACTGCATAGTATGTAGTTTAGGATAGATGGCATGAAAATTGAGCTACGTGAAAACGAAACTGAAGGGCGAAATTCGCTAGAGATACAGGTGAAATATTTATACAAATACGTGTGAAAAATGTTAATTATATCTGAAATACAGGCTGATTTTTTCCACCGTGTACAGACTCTAGGGATTGATCGATGAAAGGAAGCGGAACAAAAAAGGCCTAATGAACTTACGTCCGGAATTGCGTAGTTTCCATACTCGAAACCGTTTGTTCAGTCACACAATGTTACAAAGCCTGCGGTGTAATACGCACTGTAACAAGCAGCCACAGTTACAATATGTGCTGAAAATGGTTTCCATGTGCCTGAAGGCATGCATATGCTCTCTGTAGCATGTTCTATCTCGTAAGTTCACGTTGGCCAGGCTGCAACCGAACAGTGGCAAAGGCAGCATGAATAAGCCGCTCCAGTGTCTCCACATCTGGAATGGGCTCTGCATACGCGATACCTTTGAGATGACCCCTTAATCAGAAAGCGCACGGGTTGAGATCCAGTGAACGAGCAGGCCATGCAACCAGACCCCCTCGTCCGCTCCATCGACCAGGGAAGACACGATTGAGATGCGTCCCGACGTTAACGGCGAAGTGGGCTAGAGGACCATCATGTAGCAGCCACATAACCCTTCGAATCATCAATGGCACTTCTTCCAGCAGGAGAGGCAAAGTCACCCGCAAGAAACGCCGATAGTTCCAGCCTGCTACGCGACGTGGAAGGAAGACTGGTCCCAAAATACGGTCGCCAATTATCCCGGCCCACACATTCCACCTGCACCGACGCTGGTGATTCGCTGTCAGCATACCATAGGGGTCCTGCACACTATCCCACAGATGACTGTTATGAAAGTTGAAGATACCACTCAGCACAAAGGTGGCCTCTTCTGTGTATTGGATGGATGACACATATCCCGGAATTGTGGTTGCCTGGTGAAGAAACCAATGACAAAAATGCTCCAGGGATGTGGAAAGTCCGTCGCTAGTAAGCCCTGTACACGCTCTAAGTGATAAGAGTAGTAACAATTACCATGGAGAACTTTCCAGGCGGTCGTCTGGCTTACCCTGTACTGGCGGGCCAACTGCCTTGTTCTGACACGGAGGTTGTCTCCCACAGTGTTAATCACATTTTCCTCCAAGTCTGGTGTCCGAACATTTCGGCTACATTCTTCGTGATTTCCTGCTTCCTGAAACTACCCTATCTCAGACTAAAGGCGAAACACTGTTGCAAACACTGAATGCTGTCATTGATGTCGGCAGGGATAGGTCTCCTGGTACAACTTTGCTGCCCGCCACCAGGTGCCATTTGCCTTTCCGTAAGTAAACACTGTGTCGGCAAGCTCTCGATTTGAATACGTAACCATTGTGTACAAGACTGTATCACATCCATTACAAGGTGAGTCAGCAAGAGAATTGAATCGGACACAACATTACCAATTACTATAAAGGAGAGGGCGTTAGGGATGACAAATGAGGAACAGTACCTATCTCTTGGAAGAACCATGCATACTGTAACTGTGGCTGGATTGTACAGCGCAATTTAGACCGCCGTCTCTGTAACAAAGCATGACTGAATAAATGGTCTCTAGCATGCAAACCACGCATATCCGGACATAAGTTTATTAGACTTTCTTTGTTCCGTATCCTCTCATCAGCGTTTATACACGGTTTAAAAAATCACCCTGTGTATCTGATATGCGTGTACGTAGGCAAAACCACGGATAAAAAGCTCATCCTAAAGACGATTTCAACGGAATTTGCACTCGAGAGAGGGGATGGGTACATGGACAGCGAGAGGCGAAAGGAGGAGAGGGACAGAGACAGATGGAGCAAGAAATAGGCAGAGAGAGAGGAGAGGAGGAGATGGACAAAGGCAAGGAGAAATGGACAGAGAGAGGTAGGAGATGACAGGGAGAGGGGGATGAGTAGATGGACAGAGAGAGGGGGGAGCTGGAGAAGAGAGAGGGGAAGAGAAACAGACAAAGGGAGGAGGGCGGAGAAGATGACATTAGAGGGTGGGGGAGGAGGTGGATAGAAGGGGAAGGAGCAAGTGGACAGAGGGGGGGACAAGGAGGTTGACAGAGAGATGGTGGTGGAGTAGATGGACAGAGAGAGAGACAGGAGGAAATGGACAGAGTATGGGAGAGGAGGTGGTGGATGGAAAAAAATGGCTGGATTATGTGAACAGAGAGAGGAGGAAGGAGAAGATGGGTAAAAAGAAGATTGGAATAAACACACACTTGAGCAATGCTAGATATTAAGCTAGTCCTACACAGACGGATAATGATGAGCCGAAAAATGATCACTGTCCAGCGTGAGGTACGTGCCACTTCGTGGCGTTACGGGTACGTGACGAGTTGAGAAAAACTGATAAGCGGAGTAAAGACAAATGGGTATCATTTCCACCGACGAAATGCGCCGCAAATGGCTAAATCCATCACTTAAGAAACTCTGTAAAAAGACGAACTGTTATAGACCGGCAGCATGGAAGTAGGACCTCGGAATTACCGAAGCTGGTCTGCTGTTGGAGTGATATCGTCGTGAGCGTCTACGGCAAGTGATTGAAGGACGGTGAAATCACGAGAACGCGACAATGTGTTGGATGTTCACGTCTCTTCACAAAACGTGGAGGTCGCAGGCTTCCCTACCCTGTAAAGCAGATTTGTGACAGACCTCACGACAGTGTACAATTGTGGTGCATGGACAAGTGTTTTGGAAGACACTGCACAGCACCAGTTGCAGACCATGGGATTCCTCGACAGACAATCGCTATGTGTTCCAGTGTTGAGCCATCGGCATCGTCAGTTACGATTGCATTGGGCAAGGGATCATCAAGCTTGCACTGTGGACCTATGGAAACTTCGTGAAATGGACAACCATCAGCTGTGTAGTGGAAAGACGACAATGAAAATTAATACCGGACCAGGACTCGAACCAGAATTTCCCCCTTATCGCGAGCGGTCCCTTACCCATTGGCTATCGAGCATGACTTAGCTAGACCCAAAGTTCCGTATGTCGTCAACGGGTTCGAGTCCCGGTAGGGCATAAATTTTCATTGTCGTCATTCCATTATACAGATGATGGTTATCCACACTCGTAACTGCGAATACGTTTCATGTATTTCATAACTGCTGTAGTCGCCGCAATTCATGCATGCATGTCCGAAGGAACATTTCATCGTAATTCGGAATAACACAGGCACTGAAATATCGTACTATGAAAAATTGTCGGTTGCTCGGATGAATCACTTTTTCTTAAATTGTTCGATCGTCTTTTGTAGATACACGCTCATGCAGGCGCAAAGATGCTCGAAACATGCAGCGCGCCACGTACGCAAGCTTGTGGAGCCAGGATTATGCTATGGATGACAATCATTTGGACATTCAAGGAATTTGTAACAATAATCGGAGGCACCATTACAGCTGTGAACAACTTGAACACTGTTACAACCCATATACGGCCCTTCATGTTTGATGATCTCCCTGACCAGGATGACTATCCTTGTCACAAGATCAAAGCTGCTCTGCAGTGATCTGAGCGGGGTGACAGTGAATTCATGTTGATTTCTCGGCTACCAAATTCACATGATCTGAACCCAATGAAATACATCTGGGAAGCCATCTGGCCCCTAAACCGCTGACCTCTAATACGAGGTGTGGCTAGAAAAAAACAAAAATGGTTCAATGGTTCAAATGGCTCTGAGCACTATGGGACTCAACTGCTGAGGTCATTAGTCCCCTAGAACTTAGAACTAGTTAAACCTAACTAACCTAAGGACATCACAAACATCCATGCCCGAGGCAGGATTCGAACCTGCGACCGTAGCGGTCTTGCGGTTCCAGACTGCAGCGCCTTTAACCGCACGGCCACTTCGGCCGGCTAGAAAAAAAAAAACCGGACTAGTACTGGTGAAACAATAAAACGAATGCAATAAGGCTGAAAGTCGCGTGGCCTGTCACGTGACTCTCGCTCCGCCTACTGCTCGAGTTTCATCTGCCTCCTGCACTCAGTCCGCCCGTGGCGTCTGTTTTAAGTAGTTGACGTTTTGTCTGTGCGTCGGAAAATGTTGAGTGTACAGAAAGAACAGCGTGTTAACATCAAATTTTGTTTCAAACTAGGAAAATCTGCAAGTGAAACGTTTGTAATGTTACAACAAGTGTACGGCGATGATTGTTTATCGCTAACACAAGTGTTTGAGTGGTTTAAACGATTTAAAGATGGCCGCGAAGACACCAGTGATGACACTCGCACTGGCAGACCATTGTCAGCAAAAACTGATGCAAACATTGAAAAAATCGGTAAACTTGTTCGACAAGATCGCCGTTTAACAATCAGAGCAGTGTCTGAGTTAACAGGAGTTGACAAGGAAAGTGTTAGGCAGATTCTTCATGAAAGTTTCAACATGAACAAAGTGTGTTCAAAAATGGTTCCAAAGTGTCTCACAATTGAACAGAAGGAACGCCGAAGAATGATTTGTTCTGACATCCTGGAAAACATTGAAAGTGATCCCACCTTCTTACAAAATGTTATTACTTGCGATGAATCGTGGTTTTTTACTTACGATCCCGAAACTAAACGCCAATCGATGCATTGGAAAACTCCTGGTTCTCCACGACAAAAAAAAAAGCACGAATGTCAAAATCGAAATTCAAGGCAATGATGATTGTTTTTTTGACATCAAAGGGATTGTGCACATTGATTGGGTACCAGAGGGACAAACAGTGAATCAGCATTACTACATTAGCGTCCTGGCTACCCTACGTGAGCGAGTACGGAGAAAACGGAACTATTTGTGGAGGAAAAAGTCATGGATCCTTCACCAAGACAATGCCCCAGCTCACAGTGTGTTGTCAGTGAAGACGTTTTTGGCAAAACACAACATTCCCATCTTAGATCATCCACCCTACTCACCTGATTTGGCCCCCTGTGACTTTTTTCTTTTCCCTAAAGTCAAGTCAGCTTTCAAAGGAACTAGATTTGAGACTGTTGAAGCAGTAAAAGAAAAAGCGACGGAAGTAATGTATGGACTTACCGAAAATGATCTGCAGCATTGCTATGAACAGTGGAAAATTCGTATGGGGCGGTGTAGAGACCGAGGAGGAGAGTACATTGAAGGAGATAATATGAAATTGTAAATAATTGTAAATAAATGTTTTTTCCAGCATCAGTCCGGTTTTTTTCTAGCCGCACCTCGTATACGGGCGTACACATCTGGTACTATATTTTTCTGGAAACTTTCCAACGACATCTGGGATTCATGCCACGCATTCGCGATACAGTCACACTGTTTACTGCTGTGGATGAGTTGGTGATTACCATTTTGATGTGGTGTTATAGGTTTCAAGCTTGTACCCATCATCAGGTACAGTTACGAGCAGGTTTTGTTACTACAAGTTGCATTGCAACTTATTGTCCGTAGACAATAGGTACTAAAAGTAGCTTAGTAACTTAAAGAAAACATTTTTTGCAGCTAATACACCAGCTGAGCGATGTAACGTTTAATCGCTCAGTCAAATGTTAATCTGATTAACATCACTCACAATGTGGCTTTTAATTATTTTTTGGTTTTCTATAATGTCAATTTTATTTCTGATGTTGTGAACAGATTTAAACACTGTATATAAAGAATTACAGTTTTGCGTTGTGGTATCGTGTAGAGAGTGTGGTGTCACACCAAAGTCGACACCGCATATCGATACCACAGACATCAGCGGTGGGCTTCCTACAGTCAACCAATAGGAAGCTCTCCAGAAGACCACGCCTCCCTCTCAACATAACAGGGCTCTTACGCTGAGGTCAATATAGTGTCGAGAACGCGATAGGTCTGCCCAAATTCGTGACTTCGTCTGGAGGAGTCAACATCATAGTGTAGGACCAACGATTTGTGGGAGTTCAGATCAAATTGTATTGTCGTAATTGTCGAACATTGTACTTCGAGAGAACAGATTGTTACCTAGTGATTCTTTCATAGTAGGTGGCAGTTCTGATTATCAAGCATTCCTGTTTCAAAAGAATAGGTGTCGAAATTAAGAAAATCTTTTATTCATTTACGTAAAAAGGTGAACGAATATTTCACGTGTGTTAATTTGATGAGCCTTCTCCCAAAGCTGTCAGAGTACCCACAGTTATGGCCGGAGGAAACTGGTTTCACCTGGTCGAAACACAAGTAAATTTGAAAAAACGATCTACATTAATATATTTTGAATAAATTAAATGTTGTTGACAGTGTTTACATTGTGTTGAGGTAGATGCCACTATTAACATAAAATTTAATAAAGAGTTTCAAATGCTTTTAATATATTGTATTTGTATTTATGGAGTTGGAAGTATTAATTATGGTATGTAGCGTACATTTTATTAGTGTTACTACGTAAAGTCTTAGCAGATGCCTAGAAACGATTAAGAGATATTGGCATATATTATAAAAATATCTGTGATACTGAAATGTAAGCAACAGATATATCTTAGGCTACAAATCATAAAATTTCCCATACCGCAATGCTATTGCAAGAAAAAAATAAGCGTAGTACGGGAAAGCAGTTGGCAAATAGATATCATGAATGCTTACATAAGATGGCAGAACCAATGTCAAAATTGTTTACGATAAACACCAGTGTGAAGTTAACTTTAGGAAGCTAAACGGCAGTACTATGATATAAAAATTTGCACGACGTGACATGAACTGGAACGTGAAAATAAATTAAAACTGGGCTATTAGGCCCAAATTAATCACCATGTCAGACATCGCTATGGATTACGAGTAAAAGCTATACACAATGTAAAAACCTCTCACTGCTGATGTTAATGTATTTTTTTATGAAATGATATCTCAACAAATCTGATTTAGTTCATATATTTCCCGAAACACGAGGCACATCTGCCACTATACGATGAAAACAGGCGTTACCACAGACGTTGTTTATGCTACCACCTTTCTTTCCGTCCGGAACATGTGATACCAGCTCTGCGATTGTGGTGGTATATACTGATGTGACAAAACTCACGGGATAACGATACGCACCTACACCGGCGGCGGTAGTATCTCGTATGTAAGTTATAAAAGGGCGGTTCACTGTCGAAACTGTCATTTGCTCTCAGGTTTTTCATGAGAAATGGTTTCCGACGTAATCGTGACCGTACTACCGGAATTAACAGACTTAGAAAGAGGAATGGTAGTTGGACCTACATTCATGGCAGGATCCATTTCAGAAATCGTCATGTTCCCACACGACGATGGAATTTTTTTGGTTGACGATGCTCCATGGCGCTGGGCCACAACTGTTCTCAATTAGTTTGAAGACTATTCCGGACAGATCGAGATCCACAATCTAAAGAATGTGGCGAGAATACCAGATTTCAGGCATTACCTCTCACCATGGACAACGAGGTGGCCGACAGCCTTCACTTAACGACCGAAAACACCGGCGTTTGCGTAGAACTGTAAGTGCTAGGTGACAGGTAACTCTGCGTGATAAAGCC